>NC_041387.1:274312969-274354752 GCF_002162155.2 Triticum dicoccoides | reverse complement strand
AAGAAATTTCCACTGGAGATCAAAACAGTGAACGTGATCTATGTCACTCATCCCAAAGAGGGAGCACAAACGCGCACCCCGAGATGTCTATGCCGTCGAGCCCGTCGCCCCCAAATTAAACCTATGGTCGGCCTGTCCGATCACCTTTGATCGCAGGGATCATCCGACTAGTATCCGTCTCGGGGGTTCGGCTGCCTTAGTGCTCAACCCAATAATCAACGGATACCACCTCACTCGAGTCCTTATGGACGGCGACAGCAGTCTCAATCTGATATATCAGGACACTGTCCACAAGATGGGGATGGACATGTCAAGAATCAAGCCAAGCGGCACTACCTTTAAAGGAGTTATACTGGGCGTAGAAGCCCGCTACACGGGCTCCCTAATACTTGAGGCTGTATTCGGCTCTCGCGACTACTTTCGAAGCGAAGAACTAACCTTCGACATAGCTCCGTTCCGAAGTGGCTATCATGCACTACTCGGAAGAACGGCCTTCACTCGTTTTAATGCGGTCCCGCATTATGCTTAACTAAAACTAAAAATGCTTGGACCATGTGGCGTCATTATGGTCAGCGGAAATACGGAGTGCTTTCTTCGTACAGAAGAATACACAGTGGCTCTAGGAGCCGAAACACCAAACGGCCTATCCAAGCCGAACAACTCATCGGTCGTCAAGACCGCGAACACAGCTAAACATATCTGGCGCACACCACAGTGCGGAAGCTCAAATAAACCCGAGCTCGATTAGCAGCTATGCCCCCATGGACCACCCCATAAGGAGATAGCACACGTGCCACGTATACATAAATATACACTCAAAACTCCTTGGGTGGCGACGGGGGCACACTGCACACAAAAAGTCCATAGTTCGGCTCGACCCTATTCGGACTCCAGAAGTTATATTTACGGTTCATTAAAACGAACTAGCTTTGTTCACGGCAACACGAGATTCCTTTACCTAGTTTTTTCTCCTTTTTACAGATGGCCATCACACTATACCCTTCAAGGACACCTCACAACAGAGAAAAAGGCGCAGACGTGCAGCAGGGCCCCGCATTAAGGTTTCTTTTTTAGATTAAGACCCCGTGTAAACCTTTTTTATCTCTCTTTGTTTTATACTTTCCTAGCATGTAAAATGTCCAAGAAAGATATCGGCATTACCCGTAAATATACGGCTCACCGTACTAAAGTGGATGTTATAGAAGCAGCTTGGTTCGTATTGTGTTTTGAGATTTATGCTCTCACCACCTGTGCTCTTTCCCCATGTCAGATTGCCAAACGTGCCTTGATACCAGGGTCTATCATGAGGGGCTGTATTTAGCCTGGTGTATATTGTAAAGTCCGAACACCAATAGGGAGTTTTCGGCGTCGCGAGTTTGGCCTTATATGCATCAGCTCCGAATCATGTCTTTGGTCAATAGTTGGGTTGCCCAGCTTATGTGCTTACTACCTTACGTTCCGCTATATCGGCTAGGGTAGTAAAGGGAGAACTACTGCGATCGTGTGCTGGTTCATCCGAATAAGCACCTTAGTAGAGAAAGCCGAAAACTGACTGTCATGATTCGGCGAGAGCTGGTCAACCACTCAATGACTAAGCAGAATCTTCGTGATTCATTTCGCATTAATCAAGGACCATTTTTCCGGTCACGTATGTAAACGCACCGTATTTGGATAACCACGGACATACCAGGGGCTATATAGTAGCCCCACCGTGAAACTCTGCTACCTCTTGAGCACTGCGTTGGTTTTCCCTTGAAGAGGAAAGGGTGATGCAGCAAAGTAGCGTAAGTATTTCCGTTAGTTTCTAAGAACCAAGGTATCAATCTAGTAGGAGGCTACACGCAAGTCCCTCGTACCTACACACACCAATAAGAACCTTACAACCAATGCGATAAAGGGGTTGTCAATCCCTTCACGGCCACTTGCAAAAGTGAGATCTGATAGAGATAATAATAAGATAAATATTTTTGGTATTTTTATGATATAGATTGGAAAGTAAAGATCGCAAAATAAAATAGACCGGAAACTTATATGATGGAAAATAGACCCGGGGGCCATAGGTTTCACTAGTGGCTTCTCTCAAGATAGCATAAGTATTACGGTGGGTGAAAAAATTACTGTCGAGCAATTGATAGAAAAGTGCATAGTTATGAGAATATCTAGGCATGATCATGTATATAGGCATCACATCCGCGACAAGTAGATTGAAACGATTCTGCATCTACTACTATTACTCCACACGTCGACCGCTATCCAGCATGCATCTAGAGTATTAAGTTCATAAGAACAGAGTAACGCATTAGGAAAGATGACATGATGTAGAGGGATAAACTCAAGCAATATGATATAAACCCCATCTTTTTATCCTCGATGGCAACAATACAATACTTGCCTTGTTGACCCTGTTGTCACTAGGAAAGGACACCGCAAGATTGAACCCAAAGCTAAGCACTTCTCCCATTGCAAGAGAGATCAATCTAGTAGGCGAAACCAAGCTGATAATTCGAAGAGACTTGCAAAGATAACCAATCATACATAAAATAATTCAGAGGAGATTCAAATATTTCTCATAGATTAACTTGATCATAAACCCACAATTCATCGGATCTCGACAAGAACACTGCAAAAAGAGTTACATCAAATAGATCTCCAAGAAGATCGAGGAGAACTTTGTATTGAGATTCAAAAAAAGAGATAAGAAGACATCTAGCTAATAACTATGGACCCGAAGGTCTGTGGTAAACTACTCACACTTCATCGGAGAGGCTATGGTGTTGATGTAGAAGCCCTCCGTGATAAATCCCCCCTCTGGCATAGTGCCGGAAAAGGCCCCAAGATGGGATCACACGGGTACAGAACATTATGGCGGTGGAAATAGGGTTTTGTGGTGCCCCGAGTTGTTTTCAGGGTATTTGGATATCTATAGGCGAAAGAAGTCGGTTAGGGGAGCCACGAGGGGCCCACTTGTGTGGCGGGCGCGCCCACCCCCCTGGGGCACGCCTCCCTGCCTCATGGCTTCCTCGTTTGTTCCTTGACGTCCACTCCATGTCTCCTGGATTGCGTTTGTTCCAAAAATAACTCTCACGAAGGTTTCATTCCGTTTGGACTCCGTTTGATATTCCTTTTCTGCGAAACACTGAAATAGGCAAAAAAACAGCAATTTGGGTTGGGCCTCCTGTTAATAGGTTAGTCCCAAAAATGATATAAAAGTGTATAGTAATGCCCATTAAACATCCAAAACAGGTAATATAATAGTATGGAACAATCAAAAATTATAGATACGTTGGAGACGTATCAGCATCCCCAAGCTTAATTCCTGCTCGTCTTCGAGTAGGTAAATGATAAAAATAGAATTTTTGATGTGGAATTCTACCTAGCATATTTCTCAATGTAATTTTCTTTATTGTGGCATGAATGTTCAGATCCAAATGATTCAAGATAAAAGTTCATATTAACATAAAAATATTAATACTTCAAGCATACCAACAAGTAACCATGTCTTATCAAAATAACATAGCCAAAGAAAGCTTATCCCTACAAAATCATATAGTTAGGCCATGCTTCATTTTCGTCACGCAAAATACTCCCATCATGCACAACCCCAGTTTCAGCCAAGCAATTGGTTCATACTTTTTAACGCACTTCAGCTTTTTTTACCCTCATGCAATACATGAGCGTAGCCATGGATATAGCACTATGGGTGGAATAGAGTATGATGATGGAGGTTGTGTGGAGAAGACAAAAAGGAGAAAGTCTCACATTGACGCGGCTAATCAACGGGCTATGGAGATGCCCATCATTGATGTCAATATGAGGAGTAGGGACTGCCATGCAACAGATGCACTAGAGCTATAAATGTATGAAAGCTCAACAAAAGAAACTAAGTGGGTGTGCGTCCAACTTGCTTGCTCGCGAGCACCTATGGCATTTTGAGGAAGCCCATCATTGGAATAAACAGGCCAAGTTCTATAATGAAACATTCCCACTAGTATATGAAAGTGACAACATAGGAGACTTTCTGTCATGAAGATCATGGTGCTACTTTGAAGCACAAGTGTGGTAAAAGGATAGGAATGTTGTACCTTCTCTGTTTTCCTCTCATTTTTTTATTTTTGTGGGCTTCTTTGGCCTCCTTTTTTTATTTGGGATTCTTTGGCCTCTTTTATTTTTCATAAAGTCCGGAGTCTCATCCCGACTTGTGGGGGAATCATAGTCTCCATCATCCTTTCCTCACTTGGGACAATGCTCTAATAATGAAGATCATCACACTTTTATTTATTTACAACTCAAGAATTACAACTCAAATACTTAGAACAAAATATGACTCTATGTGAATGCCTCCGGCGGTGTACCGGGATATGCAATGAATCAAGAGTGACATGTATGAAAGAATTATGATGGTGTCCTTGCCACAAATACGATGTCAACTACATGATCATGCAAAAGCAATATGGCAATGATGGAACATGTCATAACAAATGGAACGGTGGAAAGTTGCATGGCAATATATCTCGGAATGGCTTTGGAAATGCCATTATAGGTAGGTATGGGGGTTGTTTTGAGGAAGATGTAAGGAGGTTTATGTGTGATAGAGCGTATCGTATCACGGGGTTTGGATGCACCGGCGAAGTTTCCACCAACTCTCAAGGTGAGAAAGGGTAATGCACGGTACCGTGGAGGCTAGCAATGATGGAAGGGTAAGAGTGCGTATAATCCATGGACTCACATTAGTCATAAAGAACTCATATACTTATTGCAAAAGTTTATTAGCCCTCGAAGCAAAGTACTACTATGCATGCTCCTAGGGGAAGGTCTGGTAGGAGTTAACCATCACGCGATCCCGACCTCCCCTCATAAGGAAGGCAATCAAAGAGGACCCCATGCTACAAATTTATCACACAACTTTTACCATACGTGTATGCTATGGGAGTTGCCAACTTTAACACAAGTATTTCTCAATTTCATAATTACCCAACTAGCATGACTCTAACATTACCACCCTTATATATCAAAACAATTATCAAGTATCAAATTGATCATAGTGTTCAATGCACTCTATATGATAGTTTTTATTATACCCTACATGGATGCCCATCATATTAAGACCAAATTCATAACCAAAGAAAATACCATGCTGTTCTAAAAGACTCTCAAAATAATATAAGTGAAGCATGAGAGATCAATAATTTCTACAAAATAAAACCACCGCCGTGCTCTAAAAAGATATAAGTGAAGCATTAGAGCAAAATTGTCTAGCTCAAACGATATAAGTGAAGCACATAGAGTATTCTAGTAAATTCCGATTCATGTGTGTCTCTCCCAAAAGTTGTGTACAACAAGTATGATTTTGGTAAACTAAAAAGCAAAGACTCATATCAACAATGAGCTCTATACAGCTACATGCCCCGAGTTTATGTCATATATGTTCGGACCCAGGTTAGAAAGCAAGCACAAGGAATAAAGCCAAAAATATTGCACTAACCACATCCATGGTTGTACGAAGAATTAAGAATCTATGTGGCCAAGTTATTTGAGCAAGGTATACTGACAAAGAAAATCATGACCGTCAAAGGATGAGACTGAAAACAAACGTATGCTGGTTTTTGCATGACCATCAGGGTCTGGATACCCAAGACAGTTGGAGGCCATGATTCCATATGGATCCACAAAGGCATACCCTCAGAGACCTACCCTGTTATGCAAGAACGTCATCTTCCCTCACCCATTTGTCCCAAGGCACCTGTCCAAAATAGTTAGTGCGGAATATCCACGTGAGTTTTGTCTAGTCCAAGATTCCTTTGCAACCTCAACATCTTGATCTCAACGGTAGTGATAAAGCATCGCATAGCCTATTACCATAGATGGGTATACCGACAAAATGGGTAAATCAAAGGCCAAAACAATCAGCTCAGACCAGCTATACTCAATGACGGAATCAAGTACATGGAAAGTCTGTCATAAAACGTATTTTCTCGTCAACATCCATGTCAGGCCAGTCTCAAGATGCTCATGTTTGAGGTGTCCTACATGGACAAGCCCATACTCCGTTGTATTGCCCCTGACTAAAGGCAGACGAATCTTTGGTACATACCTCCGGCTCGAGCCAAGGCAACAAATCAAAGTGAGACAATACCACCTACGAGCAGTCAAATACCGTCAGAAAAATGGCCACAATTCTCAGCATTGTTTGAACCCGGAAGACATGCATGTGTTTGAGCATCCCCATGACAGAGGTACCAAGTTTTAGGACAAAAAGAAAATTTGTGCTCAAGTCCCTTGGATATCACCACGAATATGAAAGAATCAACGTCAGCATAAGGATTTGGTATATAAGCAAAAACCCGTCAGAATTTGGGAAAGGTGAAGCAAACCACCCCAAAGCAAGGTCAGCAGATATTATGAAATTTTTGAGGGAATAATAAACACAGGAAAATGATACCTAAGTTGTAGAAGGTTTCCTTAAGGTATAAGCATACTTGTTCCCTGAGCAACCAAATCTCAAGGACGAGATTTCTTTAGGGGGGGGAGGTTTGTGACAGTCTGGCTTTTGGCCCCTTTCTTTTTCTCTTTGGTTTATTTCATTTTTTTCTCTGTTTTTATTTTTGGAGTGGTTCTGTGGCTTTGCAACCTAGGAAATCATCATTTAATCTTCTCCCAAGTGGCTCATCATCCTAAAACTCATCCCAAGACCATGCCATTTCCATCCTAGCCCAAATCCCAATATATTTTTATTGGGAATATTCCTTTTCTATTAAAGGAATTATCCTCATTTGCCCTACGTTGTGAAGCAACCTATATTTATGTCCATCCAAAAATTTCCAAAAAGTTCTCATAAATTGTTTTGGTCATATCTTGCTCAATTATGTCAAAATCCTTCCTTGACATGTTCAAAAATAATTCCCCAATATTCAATCTTCTATTTTGTCCTGAATGGCATTTTGTGAAGGAAGTGCCATTTATCCTATGTTGTTTGCTCCCAAACTTTTTGGGCATTCTTTTGTGTCCAAATCATTGCCTCATGCCAAAATTCAACTTCATTTGCCTAGCCAATCTTCCTCTGTGATTTTTCAAAGTTTCTGTCATACAAAAGTCATTGTGAAGGCAGTACTAGCTAGGAGTATCCAAATGAGTTGAAATTTTTCATGCCTATTCATGTGCTCATATCATTACCCTCCTCCAAATTTCAAACCCATCCAATCATATATGTGAGCACATGACCAAATCTTTGATTCTGTTAATATTTTGTGGTTGTGAAGCAAGTATCATTTATATTGATTCATAAATTCTGAGAAATTACCAGATCATGATCCTACCCATATCACATCTCTCCAGAAAAATTGGGATCATTTCATCAAGCCATTTTCTCTCCAAAATTATTCCATGTTTCTTGATAGAGAGGATGTTTGTGAAGCAAGTACCATTTTGGCTTGTCCATCTGGTATGAATTTTTATAGCATCTATATATGTCCAAATAACCCTGCCTTGCCCAATTTCAGCTCAAGTGGCTTCTTCATTTGAGTGCATCATCATAATCCATTTTATGGACCAAATATGCAGTTACAAAGCAACCCTGTTGTTTTGTGGTCCAATTATCCCAAAAACCTCTAGGATCATAGTCCTTCCTTAGTTAATCATCCTAGACATCTCATTTGACCCTTAGCATCTCTCTGTTGATCACAGTAACATGACCAAGTTTGATTCAGCAAACTTTACTCAAAGCCTCACACCTCTTCCTGGCTCCTTATCTAGATATTTCACTTCTGGCTATCTAGGGGATCAAGGACATGGCTCCAGACAAAGTTTTCCATCCCATTGCCTCATGTGTGTGCCATGTCGCATGGTGACCGTGTCGAATTCTTCCTGAACACGCGCTCTACAGGCTGGTAACGCGTCCAACGCTCTGTTTGGCTCTAGCCTCTTGGCCTGTTGTCGTCTTCGCGCGGGTGAGCATGTCTGGCGTCTTCCCCTAGTCATCGCCACCTCCCTGGACCCCCTCCCCCTCTGCCAGGGTCCTCACCAACGCTCGCTGCCTCGTGCCCACGGGCGAACAGTGGCAGTCTGGCTCGGAGCTCGCCCGTCTTCTTCCTCCTTGTGTCTCTTGGCCCCCTCTACCCTATGAGCTCCTCCTTGTTCCCTCCGGTCGCCAACCGCCGAGCTCGCATGCTTGCCCACGCGTCTGCAGCGCCAGCCACGCGTCCACGGCGACGCCAGTGTGGCACCACCCTGCCCCGTCTATATAAATCTACCATGGTGTTGTTTCCCTTTGCCATTGACCTATCCTCGCTCCTCTAGTCCTCCCTAGTGCCTTGCTTGAGCAATGGAGCCTCTCCTCACGGCCCTATGCCGCCATGGCTGCCGCCCCTCCTCCTAGCCGCTCTAGGGCTACCTCTCCACCTCCCGTAAGTCCCCTGTAGTCCCTCCCCTCCTCCCCTCGATTGCAGTCGCACCTCCACCGGTGCCCGTCACTGCCGTCCATTGAGGCATAGGGCCCCGCTCGCCTTGCTGCTCTTAGGCGGGAGTAGGCGGTCCGAGCTCCAACGGAGATGGCCGGTGGCGCCAGGCCGAGCGCTGGCGTCACTCCCGTCCCTCTGCTCCGTCGGGCACTGGCGAAGGAAGAAGAAGATGGAGGCATGGAGGAGATAGTCAACATGGGCCCTACCTGTAAGCGTCACCTGAGTCGGCCTCGCCACTGCCAGCATGGTGAAGTGGAAACATATTTCGGACAATACGTTTTCGCTACTCTGTAAGCGTATTCTGCCTCAATGGACGATAGTTTATCCAAAAGTAAGTTTCCACTGATCTAGAGGCGTATTTCTGAGAATGCACTTTCTCTTTTTCCAGCCGCCGGCTGAAACCCCTATTTTGTGAATGTTTGTCTGTTAAGAGCAGAAAAGCACAGATTATTTTCATTTTTCTGCCTAACGAACGAATGGCCACAACTTTTCAACCGTAGCTCCGATTAAGGTGATTCCAAAGCCCATTTCTTCGTATGGTCGAGTCCGTTCCGATGGAATCATTTTAACCATATTTTAACATTCTGAAAATGCCCATTTTCCCCTGCCATTATTCAGCCCCTCCGAGAGAGAATGTTTTCTGGTGATTCTTTCCGCGAACTTCTCGCACTTCTTCCCGGTGATTCCACCCCTCCCAGGCAAGCCGGTTTATTTATTTGAACTCATTTAAAATATTGCATTATCTACATAAGACTTGTTCATGGCATTTTCTCAGAATTGTTTTTCATCTTGATATTGCCATGCTACTGTTTGGATTACCAGGAGCTATGCTTGCAATTGATGGATGTCATGTTTCCATTGGATCATTAGTGGCTAGTATAATTATTTTCATGATGGTAGTTGGTATGTTGCTTTGGACTATTTTTTTGGAGATGATTCTTTCATGTGGATCTTAGCTGGATAGCTCGTTCTTGCTATGGGATTAGTAGCATTATCATTCTTGGATTCAGCATGCTCTTAGTATTTATGCTGCCATCGAAGTATTAGGTTATGTCTATATTATTCTCTGGATTATGTGTTGGATGTTGTTAGGACTTGGTTTACCAGTGGATATATGATGTCGGAGTATTAGTTATATTTCGGGGACAGCTTCCGCCATTTCGTTGGTTAGGTGCCACGGAACCGGGACTTTTCCAGTGCAACCACATTTGCCTTTATGGGAAGGCCCTAACTTGGTCTATTGGCATGTCCCTCACCAGTGGCTCCAACAAGGGAAGGTTATGGGCACGCGCTACCCTGATCAGGTAGGCAGACATAAGCCTTGTGTGCCCGTAGTTGTTGTTAGGCGCCTTTTTGTCCCCGTTTGGGACCATTTATGTTTTGCCACGATGGTGGCCATTGGATGTCATTGCTTGACATCGGGGCCTCCCAGGACCTAGCCCAGAGGGGATTTGGTCGTGGTGGCCGAGAGAGTGTCATGGGCAATAGATTGGTTTTGTCACAACGCCATTGGTCCATCCGAATGGGAGTGCGAGGCCATGGATTCCCTGATGTGGGTACAATGTGCTAACCTCTCCACAGTGTGTGTGTTTAATCTATTGATAGCCACGTCCTTGGTTATGGGAACAGTGTGTACTAGGTCACATTGTTCAATCAACACTCACATGATGGAATGACTTATAGATGATTTATATGTTGATATTATGATGTGATCAGTAACAGTTTGGTAGGATGCCGATGCTGATGTTGAGATGATCTCGAAGGATGATCATTTAGTTTGTGATGTGGATCACAAGGTGATCATGTGGATGTTTTGATCACAAGGTGATCATGTGGATCACGAGGTGATCGAGATGGTATATAATGTGGATCACGAGGAGATCAAGATGGTATATAATGTGGATCAAGAGGTGATTGAGATGGTATATTGCTTGGCCGGATAGCCAAGAGTGAGATGGTTAATGAGATTGAGATGTTGGTTTATCTGCATTCTAGTAGTTTGATATCATGCTTAGTTATTGTTTCCACTTCCTGGTGGCAGTTATATTAATTAACCTGTTAAATGCTATGTTGTTGTCTTGCCTTGATGCTTTTGGTTGTTGTGAGCTTGCAAGTACATTCAATGTACTGACCTGGCGTGTCATGTCAGATTGCAGGTGATGTCGTGATTGATTGATTGATTGATTGCTTGTTGAGGTTACCGATCGTGCGAGCTAGATCATGTCCCAGCCAGAGTTTTTGCGGTGCGGAGTTCACAACCTTCGTCGTTGTTCTGCTGCTAGAAGATTTCCGCTGCTATGACTTGTTCCGCTGCTAGCATAGAGCAAGTGTAGTATCACATGTGTAGTGTCGTCGTGCTGATCTGCTCCATTGTAACATAACACTCATGCATTTATCCTTTGTAATAAAATTTGATTTGTTCTATGCCAATCAGTGTCGTATTCCAGAAGACTTCTTGTGATAGCCTAGCTTATTAGGGATGATATACTACTCATACCAGTAAGGAATTCCTTATTTTTCGGAAGCCCATTCGGACAGAACTCCAAAGTTAAGCATGTTCAGCTTGGAGTAATTCCAGGATGGCTAACCAATTGGGAAGTTGGTCCCGGGTGCGCACCAGTGAGGAAAAAGTGCACAACAAAGACTAGTATTGATCTGTGGGGCCAGTCTAGATCCCGCCAGGAGTAACGACCACCGGCGGGTATGTTTGGGGCGTTACAAGTTGGTATCAGAGCCTCGCCCAACCATAGGAGCCCCCTTGAGTGTTCGTAGTATTGCTGTTGTCGAGTCTAAAAAAACTATTTCCAGTCTAGTTATATCAGAGAGTAGGAATTCTTTTTACTCCTCAGCCCCTTCGTCGCTCTGGTGAGGAATTTTGACGTAGGTGTTTTGGCTTGCTCCTCTTCCCCTTCTAATTTTCTTTAGGATCACGGAGTCGGTTTTCCGATCATTGGTTCTCACCTCTTTTCATCCGGTGCATTTCTCGTCAAGTCGATTGGACCCTCTTTGTTTTCGCAAGATCAATCCTCAGCTCTTTCTCGGATAGGGAAGCAACATCGTCTGAACAGAGACAATGTTGTCCTCGATTGTTTTCTTTTACCCACCCGCAAACCCTTTTTCTTCTCGGAGCCGGAGTCCGTAATCGAGTATCCATCCTACTCGTGTGAAGCCTTTGCATTATTTCATCAATTATTTCAACCGGTGTTTTTTCTTCAAGATATTCGTTGGTTCCTCCTTCCAAGTTGCCTTTGTTTTCCCACCCTCCCACCCCTTTTTCTTCCCAGAGCCTTAGTCTCTCTCGAGCATCAATTTCATTCGTGTGGAGCCTCTATAGTCTTTCGTCAATTGTTTCAACTGGTGATTTCTTGTCTATGTCGTCATTCTTCATCCCTTTCTTTTGCGGTTGACTCAATTAAAGTTTTTCGGGTTGATCATATTCTTTCCCTTGGATCAAGTATTCCCCTTGCTCGTTCGCCTCTCGCCATTTAATCGTTCTGAAGTGCGGAATACATCTCAAGAGATTCGTTTGTGTTCCAATGCATTCGAGGTTATCACCTCATTCTAGTCTTTGAATTGTTTCGGTGCATCATTTCTTATTCAATAATCCTTTCTCAACGGTGTTTTCTCTTCAGTGGGCCCTAACCCATAGGTCTTTTCCCAGGATATTACCTGACTCTTCTAATTTCCCGGAGTTATTCCCAAATTCTTTTCAAGGTGTGATGTTAGTATGGATTCCATCAGTCAAATGCCTTCCCCAAGATCGCTTTCAAATTCTTTTCATTCTTGGTTCAACCTTTCCTCTTTTCATTCTTCCGGAGTGTCTTAACAATTTTTGGTTGTGTTTCCCGTCATCATTTGAAGACCGAAGAAGAGTTTCTCTTAAATCTTGTGCGTTCTGTCGAAGATTCATGGTTCTAGTTTCATGTTATCTTCTCAAATTATTCCGTTCGTCAGATATTCTTTTCTTACCCATCCGGAGTAAGCGAGGAGCTGTTTTCTATTTCATTTCATCGGAGGCCATCATTCCAGAAGAATTCTTCGTCCTCACATTCTAGCTATCGTTATCCAATTATCCCGGCGCATCTGTCATGCATTCTTTAATCAGCTCATTATCTCTTCGTTCTTTTGCATCTAAATACCCTCGAGCACATTTGTTCTTCTAATTCTTCCTGGCTATTCGTTCTCTTCTCATTGTTCGTTTACATTGTCATGGTGTTCGTTGAAGATTCCTTTTCTGTTCTTATCATATCAATTCATTTGTTCTTTCCAATCCTACCATTGGGTCATGAAGACCTTCCCAAGTTTGCGCTATATCTCCTGTTAATCTTTTCCAATGCGAATAAGTTGTAGGCAATCCATTGCTTCTCATCAATTTAATTGATGAAGGATAAGCATAACATAATTCTTACTCTTCTTTCATCAAGTTGATTAATTCCTTCCTTCGGAGGCTATTCGCGATGATTAATCTTTTCGCTTTAACTTGCTCATCTTTTCTTTCCCAGAGTTCAAAGTTTCCTCGGTCATCTCATGGGAAGCTCCATCTAAATCATCGCAAGGCTCTAATCTTATTCTTTCATCCTTCAATTCTATCTTGTCATCCATTTGTTACTGGAGTTCTTCACGATGGTTCATCATGACTTCATTCATTCTTCAGGTGTTCATCTAGATTCTTGTTAGTGGAGCAGCGCAAGTATCTTTTCTTCTTTGCGTCTCGAAGTGCAATTAATTCTTTTGTTGTTGATTTTCCAACAATTTCGTTGAATTCCTCCTTCTAAGGATGTTTTCAATTTCATTCATGGCAGAAGATGTCATTTTCTTCCCCGTCCCTTTCGTTAACTATTTCAATTCTTCCGGAGGCATTGTGTTGTTTTCTCGCGTCAAGTACCGTTCCATCTTCTCAAGTTCATGTTCTATTCTTTCCATGTTCAGCCGGAGTGCTGCCTAAATAACTTCATTACTATTCCTTTTCTATCTTGTTCTAATAGGAGTAGTTTTAGAGTCTATCCTATTCATTGAGCTTTTGATTCTCGTCATATTCATCATTCCTATTTTCTACCGAGTTCTCTCGTCTTAGTTCATCATTTCTCTTGCGTTCTAACTTCACCTCTTCCTCTTTCTCTCCCGTCTCGTTCCTGAGATCTCGGGACGAGATCTTCTATTAGTGGAGGAGAGTTGTGACACCCCGAGACTGATGCGCCAGGTGTCATCTAGTTGTTCGCCGTCGTTGCCATGGCATTCGCTTGCGTGTGCATGGCATCATCATGTTTTTCAAAACTTGCATCCTGTCTCTTTCTCCGTTATCTGTTTCGGTCCGACACTCTCTCTTGCACCCATTGCCCCTCTCATATTTTGTTTCATGAGCAGGAGAAAAACGTTCTCGGAATGGGCCGAGATTTGTCGAGTGGTCTTGGTACATCATCGGTAGACCGCCTGTCAAATTTCAGAGGTCGTTTGATGCCCCAACGGCTAACCGCGTTAACAGTCGGACCCCTTTCTCTTTTCAGCTGAGCACCCCTCCACACATCCCACTACCCATATAAACCCCCTCCATGCTCTCCGTCCTTGGATCACGATCATGTGGGCGAAAACCGCACCTCATTTGGATTCTCCTAGCTCCCTCTACCTATAAATAAGTCCCCTCCCCCGAAATTTGCGGCGCAAACCATAGCATCTTCCTCCTCCGCGTGCCGGACAAATCCTCCCACCACCGGACGTGTCCGCCGCCGCCGCTCCATCCAATCGCGAGGCGCCACCTCAGCACTGCCGCCTCCCTCCCCCAACCAGGCGGCGACACGTCATTACCCCTACGGCCACTTCGCCGCGCCTCCACCCGCGTAGGCCCGCCGGACCCAACCGCGGCCCTCCCGGCCCAGATCTGCCGCCTCGCCGACTTCCTGCCTCGCGCCTGACCCCGCCGCCGTTCTACCGCCCCGCCGCTGATCTGCCATCGCCGTCTCGCCGCTGCCACCACCCGCCGGCGCCGCCCCAGACCACCAGATCCGCCCCGGCGCTACCCGTTTGCGCCGCCCCGCTCACCCCGCTCCACCACCGCGCCGCTCACCGTCGTGCTGCGCCGCGCCGCCCGGCCGCCGCCTCCCTCGCACTGGCCGCTCGCCTTGGGTCCCCGCGTCTCCGTCCACCTTCGCGTCTTCCCCGCCGTCGACAAGCCTCGCCGGAGCTCCCACGAGCTCGTCGGAGCTCTCTCTGGTCAGATCCTCCCCGAGTGGATGAGATCCACCCATTCATCCAACCAAACGGCCGGATTCGTCCCGCACCGCGCCATCCTGCTCCGCCCGATCCCGCGTTGACTTTTCCAGAGGTTGATTTTCTCCAAGTCCCAGTTTTTCAGCATCATGTGTGCATGTTCATCATGTCATATCTCCATGCATATAGCTCCGATTTGTGCATATAATATGTCAAAATGTTCATCTTAGAGTGCTCTTCGCGACGGAGTAGCTTGCCTGCATTTTACTATTCATCTTGATGCCTTAAACTTCGTGGCAAAACTGCTAAATGATATAAACTACTGAAAACTGATGCATGTTAACATCATTTAGGGATTTGTGAGCTGTGTAACTTTGTCTCTGTTGATCCTATGGTGACAATATTGATATTCTCATGTTCTGCTATTCATGGTCTACATGTTGGTGTGATTTTCGTTCATATTATGGTGCATCTTGATATCTTAATCTCTATCGCAAAAGTGCATGTTGCTGTTAACTGCTGAAACATGTTATAACTTGCACTTTTGTCTTTTTTATATCTTTTTGTGTGTTTTTCTTTTGAGCACCATGTCTGCATGTTTTAGGAGCACAATTATACCATCTTTGTCGTGGTGCATTCCATGTATTTTGATGTGCCTTGTAGTGAGTGTATCAAGCTTGTGAACTAGGCTACTTGTTGTTAATGTGCTGTCAAGTCTGAATCTATTATATCATGATGATATGTTTGCTTGACGCTACCAATTAAAGCATGCATAATCTAGAGATGCTTAGTTGACATGTTTTGTTTCCCATGCTATGCGCTATCATGCCATGCCATTTGATACCTCATATATGTCCTGTAGAGTATGCATTCATTGTCATCAACATGCCTATATGATGTTCCAGTTTTCTGTTAACTTCATGATGCCTTGTTGTTAGCTTTTTATTAATTGATCCTCTTTTGGAGATGATTTAATTACTGGAATTGTAGTATGATATGATTTCTCTATTCACATGCCATGGTTGTTAATTTGGATACCATATGCCTCTGTTCCATGCTTGTAAACATGCTACGGTAATGTTGTTGTTCTACACTTGCTGAAACTGTTTCAACATGCAAACTTGTCTTGATGGTTTCCACTAATCCATGAGTCATATGTATATTTTCTCTTTGTTATGTTTACTTTGATATAACTTCCTTGGTTGCCATGAATAGTTTCTGTAGCATCTTTGTTTCATGGATTCAACATGCCATCATATTAACTCTGCTCATGCATATGCTCCAGTGTTATAAAGTTGCATTTTGCATTGATCATATTGGTTTAATCTTGATGCCTATGAATCGGAACCTTAATGATATTTGAAGTATGTTATTTGTACATGAGGGGAATGTCAAGTTTGTGCTCATATGGTTCTTGTAGCATGTTATCTTGATGATTGCAAAGTGCCTAGTTGTTGTTTTGGGCAGATTCTTATATCTTGTTTGGAGTGTATGTGTTGCACCATTGCTCCGTTTTGATCATGCTCTATATGAAACTTGCTTAGAATTGCATGTAATTTCATCATGTCATGTTGAATCCATGCTTTGAGTGTGTTTTCTTGATGTTTAAATGCATTTTGCATCAATGTCATGTTTAACTTGTTTTGCTCATATCTTCTAGGCCATAGCTTCGAATTAAGTGAACTTTATATGTAACTTGACTAGAATTTCATGTAGATCACCATGGTGCATCTTAACTTACTGTTTAATAACTTGAACATAATGTGTTTTCAGATCTGGACCAATTTCGAAATCTGCATATGGGGACTTACCGGAATTGTTGTATGTTGTTTCTGGCCTCATTTAAACTTGCTTGCATGTGGTGTTTTTGTATGCATCATCTCTGGCCATGAGTAGCATCATGTAGCCTTGTCATGCATCATACTTGGTTGAGCATCATGTCAAGTTTATGTGTTGTGTGTTTACCGTGTGATTTACTTATTTCCAGCTGTGCTCCTTCTCGATAGTTCCAGTTTCCTTGCGACCGTGATGATTCATTCGACTACGCTTGGTTAATCTTCGCCCGTTCGTCTTCTTCATGGACTCGTTCTTCTTCCTAGCAGGATTTCAGGCAAGATGACCGTTACCATGGATCTCACTACTATCTTTGCTATGCTAGTTGTCTCGATGCTATCGCTATGTCGCGCTACCTACCACTTGTTTATCAAGCCTCCCAAATTGCCATGAAAACCTCTAACCTTTTTCACCCTTCCTAGCAAACCATTGTTTGGCTATGTTACCATTTTGCTCAGCCCTCTTATGGCGTTGCTAGTTGCAGGTTGTTCCATGTTGGCACATGTTTTTCATGGATATCTTGGTATATCACAATATCTCTTATTTAATTAATGCATCTATATACTTTGTAAAGGGTGGAAGGCTCGGCCTTATGCCTAGTGTTTTGTTCCACTCTGGCCACCCTAGTTTTTGTCATACCGGTGTTATGTTCCTTGATTTTGCGTCCCTAACACGATGAGGGGTATGGGACCCTCTTGACGTTTCACTTTGAATAAAACTCTTCCACCAAGGCCCAACATTGGTTTTAACATTTGCCATAATAATACTTGAACCTAATAACTAATTGGCATAGGGCATTGCGAACTCGAGGATTTTGTACATACAGGGCGGGGCCAGCGCTGATGGAGTTGGTCGCAAACAGAGCCACTTGTGGTGCTACCCCTTCACCCGGGGTTTTCGGTTGCTGTACGTAGTGCTCATCCGGACGTGGCCTGAGATGAGATACGCGCGGCTACTATCAGGGTGACGACACACCGGGAGGTCTTGTTGGAGTTGTTTTACAATTGTCGAAATGTCTTGTGCAGCGGGATCCCCAGTTTGATTGGATGTCCCACAATGGAGGATTGTCTCTCCGGATCGTGAGCTTATAATGGGCTAAGTTGGGACACCCCCGCAGTCTTTAGACATTCAAGAGCCGTGGTCACAGTTATGTGGCAGATGGGAATTTTTAATGTCCGGTTGTAGAATACTTGACAGCAGATTCGAATTAAAATACACCAACCGCGTGTGTAACCGTGATGGTCTCTTTTTGCGTGAGTTCAAGAAGAGAACACGGCGGAGTTATATTTGAACGTAAGTAGTTCAGGATCACTAAGTGATCATTACTAGTTTGCGACCGTTTGTGTAGCTTCTCATCTTACTCTTGTACTCGTAAGTTAGCCACCATACTTTGCTTAGTCGCTTGCTACAACCTCACCACTTATCCATTCCTTACCCATTAAGCTTTGCTAGTCTTGAAACCCATGGTAATGGGAATGGTGCGTCCTCGTGGCTCACAGATTACTACAACACCAGTTGCAGGTACAGGTAATGCAATGATCTGACGTGAGAGTGATGTATGCTTGTCCTGGAGTTCTTGTTCTGCTTCTTCTTCGATCAGGAGTTAGGTTCCTGGTCGGCAGCCTGGGCTAGTAGGGTGGATGTCATTTGAGTTTCTATTTGTGTTTCTTCTGTAGTCAGATGTTGCTCTTATGTATGGTGTTATTGTACTCATGTGGCATTGTATGCCTTTTGTATGTATCCCGATCTATTATGTAACGGTACGATGTAATGATATCTACCTTTCAAAAGTATCTTCAATATGCGCTTCTATCCTTGGTGGGACCTTCGAGTTCCTTTAGGATGGGGTCGCATATTGGGCGTGACAAGTGCATCATGTAGCCTTATCATGCACCATACTTGGTTGAGCATCATGTCAAGTTTATGTGTTCTGTGTTTACCGTGTGGTTTGCTTCTTTATGGTTGTGCTTCTTCTCGATAATTACTTTTTCATTGCGACTGTGAGGATTTGTTCGACTACACTTGGTTTGTCTTCGCCCTTTCGCCTTCTTCATGGACTCATTCTTCTTCCTAGCGGGATTTCAGGCAAGATGACCGTTAGCCTGGATCTCACTAGTATCTTTGCTATGCTAGTTGTCTCGATGCTATCCCTATGTCGCGTTACCTACCACTTGTTTATCAAGCCTCCCAAATTTCCATGAGAACCTCTAACCTTTTCACCCTTCCTAGCAAACCATTGTTTGGCTATGTTACCATTTTGCTCAGCCCCTCTTATAGTGTTGCTAGTTGCAGGTGCAGTTGCAGGTTGTTCCATGTTGGGACATGGGTTTCATGGATATCTTGGGATATCACAATATCTCGTATTTAATTAATGCATCTATATACTTGGTAAAGGGTGGAAGTCTCGGCCTTATGCCTAGTGTTTTGTTCCCTTCTTGCCACCCTAGTTTTCGTCATACCGGTGTTATGTTCCTTGATTTTGCGTCCCGAACACGATGAGGGGTATGGGACCCTCTCGACGTTTCACTTTGAATAAAACTCTTCCAGCAAGGCCCAACATTGGTTTTAACATTTGCCATAATAATACTTGAACCTAATAATTAATTGGCATAGGGCATCGCGAACCCGAGGATTTTCTACATACAGGGCGGGGCCAACGCTGATGGTGTTGGTCACAAACAGAGCCACTTGTGGTGCTACCCCTTCACCCAGGGTTTTTGATTGTTGTACGTAGTGCTCATCCAGACGTGGCCTGACACGAGATACGCGCGGCTACTATCAGGGTTACGACACGCCGGGAGGTCTTGTTGGACTTGTTTTACCATTGTCGAAATGTCTTGTGCACCGGGATCCCGAGTTTGATCGGATGTCCCACGATGGAGGATTGTCTCTCCGGATCGTGAGCTTATAATGGGAAAAGTTGGGACACCCCCGCAGGGTTTACACTTTCAAGAGCCGTGGTCGCGGTTATGTGGCAGATGGAAAATTTTCATGTCCGGTTGTAGAATACTTGACTACAGATTCGAATTAAAATACACCAACCGCATGTGTAACCGTGATGGTCTCTTTTCGGGTGAGTTCGAGAAGAGAACACGGTGGAGTTATGTTTGAACATAAGTAGTTTAGGATCACTAAGTGATCATTACTAGTTTGCGGCCGTTTGTGTAGCTTCTCATCTTACTCTTGTACTCGTAAGTTAGCCACCATACTTTTCTTAATCGCTTGCTACAACCTCACCACTTATCCATTCCTTACCCATTAAGCTTTGCTAGTCTTGAAACCCATGGTAATGGGATTGCTGCGTCCTCGTGGCTCACAGATTACTACAACACCAGCTGCAGGTACAGGTAAGGCAATGATCTGACGTGAGAGTGATGTATGCTTGTCTTGGAGTTCTTGTTCTTCTTCTTCTTCGTTCAGGAGTTAGGTTCCTGGTCGGCAGCCTTGGCTAGCAGGGTGGATGTCATTTGAGTTTCTGTTTGTGTTTCTTCTGTAGTCAGATGTTGCTCTTATGTATGGTGTTATTGTACTCATGTGGCATTGTATGCCTTTTGTATGTATCCCCATCTATTATGTAATGGTACGATGTAATGATATCCACCTTTCAAAAGTATCTTCAATATGCGCTTCTATCCTTGGTGGGACCTTCGAGTTCCTTTAGGATGGGGTCGCATATTGGGCGTGACAAGTGCATCATGTAGCCTTATCATGCACCATACTTGGTTGAGCATCATGTCAAGTTTATGTGTTGTATGTTTACCATGTGGTTTGCTTCTTTATGGTTGTGCTTCTTCTAGATAGTTACTGTTTCATTGCGACCGTGAGGATTCGTTCAAGTACACTTGGTTCGTCTTCGTCCGTTCGCCTTCTTTATGGACTCATTCTTCTTCCTAGCGAGATTTCAGGCAAGATGACCGTTAGCCTGGATCTCGCTACTATCTTCACTATGCTAGTTGTCTCGATGCTATCGCTATGTCGCGCTACCTACCACTTGTTTATCAAGCCTCCCAAATTTCCATGAGAACCTCTAACCTTTTCACCCTTCCTAGAAAACCATTGTTTGGCTATGTTACCATTTTGCTCAGCCCCTCTTATAGCGTTGCTAGTTGCAGGTGCAGTTGCAGGTTGTTCCATGTTGGGACATGGGTTTCATGGATATCTTGGGATATCACAATATCTCGTATTTAATTAATGCATCTATATACTTGGTAAAGGGTGGAAGGCTCGTATGCCTAGCGTTTTGTTCCACTCTTGCCACCCTAGTTTTTGTCATACCGGTGTTATGTTCCTTGATTTTGCGTCCCAAACACGATGACGGGTATGGGACCCTCTCGATGTTTCACTTTGAATAAAACTCTTCCAGCAAGGCCCAACATTGGTTTTAACATTTGCCATAACAATAATTGAACCTAATAATTAATTGGCATAGGGCATCGCAAACCCGAGGATTTTCTACATACAGGGCGGGGCCAACGCTGATGGTGTTGGTCACAAAAAGAGCCACTTGTGGTGCTACCCCTTCACCTGGGGTTTTCGGTTGCTGTATGTAGTGCTCATCCGGACGTGGCCTCAAACGAGATACGCGCGGCTACTATCAGGGTGACGACACGCCGGGAGGTCTTGTTGGACTTGTTTTACCATTGTTGAAATGTCTTGTGCACCGGGATCCCGAGTTTGATCGGATGTTCCACGATGGAGGATTGTCTCTCCGGATCGTGAGCTTATAATGGGCTAAGTTGGGACACCCCCGCAGGGTTTAGACTTTCAAGAGCCGTGGTCGCGGTTATGTGGCAGATGGGAATTTTTCATGTCCGTTTGTAGAATACTTGACGGCAGATTCGAATTAAAATACACCAACTGCGTGCGTAACCGTGATGGTCTATTTTCGAGTGAGTTCGAGAAGAGAACACTGTGGAGTTATGTTTGACCGTAAGTAGTTCAGGATCACTAAGTGATCATTACTAGTTTGCGACCGTGTGTGTAGCTTCTCATCTTACTCTTGTACTCGTAAGTTAGCCACTATACTTTTTTAGTCGCTTGCTACAACCTCACCACTTATCCATTCCTTACCCATTAAGCTTTCCTAGTCTTGAAACCCATGGTAATGGGATTGCCGCGTCCTCGTGGCTCACAGATTACTACAACACCAGTTGCAGGTACAGGTAATGCAATGATCTGACGTGAGAGTGATGTATGCTTGTCTTGGAGTTCTTGTTTCGCTTCTTCTTCGTTCAGGAGTTAGGTTCCTGGTCGGCAGCCTGGGCTAGCAGGGTGGATGCCATTTGAGTTTCTGTTTGTGTTTCTTCTGTAGTCAGATGTTGCTCTTATGTATGGTGTTATTGTACTCATGTGGCATTGTATGCCTTTTGTATGTATCCCCATCTATTATGTAATGGTACGATGTAATGATATCCACCTTTCAAAAGTGTCTTCAATATGCGCTTCTATCCTTTGTGGGACCTTCGAGTTCCTTTAGGATGGGGTCGAATATTGGGCGTGACAAGTGCATCATGTAGCCTTATCATGCACCATACTTGGTTGAGCATCATGTCAAGTTTATGTGTTGTGTGTTTACCGTGTGGTTTGCTTCTTTCTGGTTGTGCTTCTTCTTGATAGTTACTGTATCATTGCGACCGTGAGGATTCGTTTGACTACGCTTGGTTTGTCTTTGCTTGTTCGCCTTCTTCATGGACTCATTCTTCTTCCTAGCGGGATTTCATGCAAGATGACCGTTAGCCTGGATCTCACTACTATCTTTGCTATGCTAGTTGTCTCGATGCTATCGCTATGTCGCGCTACCTACCACTTGTTAATCAAGCCTCCCAAATTTCCATGAGAACCTCTAACCTTTTCACCCTTCCTAGCAAACCATTGTTTGGCTATGTTACCATTTTGCTCAGCCCCTCTTATAGTGTTGCTAGTTGCAGGTGCAGTTGCAGGTTGTTCCATGTTGGGACATGGGTTTCACGGATATCTTGGGATATCACAATATCTCGTATTTAATTAATATTAGAATATCTTGTATTTAATTAATGCATCTATATACTTGGTAAAGGGTGGAAGGCTCGGCCTTATGCCTAGTGTTTTGTTCCACTCTTACCACCCTAGTTTTCGTCATACCGGTGTTATGTTCCTTGATTTTGTGTCCCTAACACGATGAGGGGTATGGGACCCTCTCGATGTTTCACTTTGAATAAAACTCTTCCAGCAAGGCCCAACATTAGTTTTAACGTTTGCCATAATAATATTTTAACCTAATAATTAATTGGCATAGGGCATCGCGAACCCGAGGATATTATACATACAGGGCGGGGCCAACGCTGATGGTGTTGGTCGCAAACAGCCACTTGTGGTGCTACACCTTCACCCGGGGTTTTCGGTTGCTGTACGTAGTTCTCATCCGGACGTGGCCTGAGACGAGATACTCGCGGCCACTATCAGGGTGACGACATGCCAGGAGGTCTTGCTGGACTTGTTTTACCATTGTCGAAATGTCTTGTGAACCGGGATCCCGAGTTTGATCGGATGTCCCACGATGGAGGATTGTCTCTACGGGTCGTGATCTTATAATGGGCTAAGTTGGAACACCCCTGCAGGGTTTAGACTTTCAAGAGCCGTGGTCGCGGTTATGTGGCAGATGGGAACTTTTCATGTCCGGTTGTAGAAAACTTGACAGCAGATTCGAATTAAAATACACCAACCGCATGTGTAACCATGATGGTCTCTTTTCGGGTGAGTTCGAGAAGAGAACACGGTGGAGTTATGTTTGAACGTAAGTAGTTCAGGATCACTAAGTGATCATTACTAGTTTGCGACCGTTTGTGTAGCATCTCATCTTACTCTTGTACTCGTAAGTTGGCCACCATACTTTTCTTAGTCGCTTAATGCAACATCACCACTTATCCATTCCATACCCATTAAGCTTTGCTAGTCTTGAAACCCATTGTAATGGGATTGCCGAGTCCTCGTGGCTCACAGATTACTACAACACCAGTTGCAGGTACAGGTAATGCAATGATCTGACGTGAGAGTGATGTATGCTTGTCTTGGAGTTCTTGTTCTGCTTCTTCTTCGTCAGGAGTTAGGTTCCTGGTCGGCAGCCTGGGCTAGCAGGGTGGATGTCATTTGAGTTTATGTTTGTGTTTCTTCTGTAGTCAGATGTTGCTCTTATGTATGGTGTTGTTGTACTCATGTGGCATTGTATGCCTTTTGAATGTATCCCCATCTATTATGTAATGGTACAATGTAATGATATCCACCTTGCAAAAGTGTCTTCAATATGCTCTTCTATCCTTGGTGGGACCTTTGAGTTCCTTTAGGATAGGGTCGCATATTGGGCGTGAGAAGTGCATCATGTAGCCTTGTCATGCATCATACTTGGTTGAGCATCATGTCAAGTTTATGTGTGGTGTATTTACCATGTGGTTTGCTTCTTTTTGGTTGTGCTTCTTCTCGCTAGTTACTGTTTCATTGCGACCGTGAGGATTCGTTCGACTACGCTTGGTTCGTCTTCGCCCGTTCGTCTTCTTCATGGACTCATTATTCTTCCTAGCGGGATTTTAGGCAAGTTGACCGTTAGCCTGGATCTCACTACTATCTTTGCTATGCTAGTTGTCTCGATGCTATCGCTATGTCGCACTACCTACCACTCGTTTATCAAGCCTCCCAGATTACCATGAAAACCTCTAACCTTTTCACCCTTCCTAGCAAACTGTTGTTTGGCTATGTTACCATTTTGCTCAGCCCCTCTTATAGCGTTGCTAGTATCAGGTGCAGTTGCAGGTTGTTCCATGTTGGGACATGGGTTTCATGGATATCTTGGGATATCACAAAATCTCATATTTAATTAATGCATCTATATACTTGGTAAAGGGTGGAAGGCTCGGCCTTATGCCTAGTGTTTTGTTCAACTCTTGCCACCCTAGTTTCCGTCATATAGGTGTTATGTTCCTTGATATTGCGTCCCTAACCCGATGAGGGGTGTGGGGCCCTTTCGACATTTCGCTTTGAATAAAACTCTTCCAGCAAGGCCCAACATTCGGTTTAATATTTGCCATAATAATACTTGAACCTAATAATTAATTGGCATAGGGCATCGCAAACCAGAGGATTTTCTACATAGAGGGCGGGGCCAGCACTGATGCTGTTGGTCCCAAACAGAGCCACTTGTAGTGCCACCCCTTCACCTGAGGTTTCCGGTTGCTATACAGGGTGTCGACACGCCGGGAGGTCTTGCTGGACTTGTTTTACCATTCTCAAAATGTCTTGTGCACCGGGATCCCAAGTCTGATCGGATGTCACGTGATGGAGGATTGTCTCCGTGGAACACGAGCTTATAATGGGCTAAGTTGGGACACCCCTGCAGGGTTTAAACTTTCGAGAGTCGTGCCTGTGGTTATGTGGCAGACGAGAATTTTGAATGTCCAGTTACAGAAAACTTGACAGCAGATTCGAATTAAAATACACCGACCACGTCTGTAACCGTGATGATTTCTTTTCATGTGAGTTCGAGAAGAGAACATGGTGGGGTTATGTTTGAGCATAAGTAGTTCAGAATCACTTAGTGATCATTACTAGTTTGCGACCATTTGCATAGCTTCTCATCTTTTTCTTCTACTCGTAAGTTAGCCACCATACTTTGCTTAGTCGCTTGTTGCAACCTCACCACTTATCCATTCCATACCCATTAAGCGTTCCTAGTCTTGAAACCCATGGTAATAGGATTGCTGAGTCCTCATGGCTCACAGATTACTACAACACCAGTTGCAGGTATAGGTAATGTGATGATCTGATGTGAGAGCAATGTATGCTTGTCTTAAAGTTCTTCTTCTGCTTCTTCTTTGTTCAGGGGTTAGGTTCCTAGTCGGCAGCCTAGGCTAGCAGGGTGGATGCCATTTGAGTTTCTGTTTGTGTTTCTTATGTAGTCAGATGGTGCTCTTATGTATGGTGTTGTTGTACTCATGTGGCATTGTATGCCTTTTGTATGTATCCCTATCTATCATGTAATGGTACGATGTAATGATATCCATCTTGCAAAAGCGTCTTCAATATGCGCTTCTATCCTTGGCGGGACCTTCGAGTTCCTTTAGGATAGGGTCGCATATTGGGCGTGACAAGTTTGTATCAGAGCAGACCCTCGCAGTTACATGGATGTTTGCGGATAGGTGCGCGGCCATGTCGTTCCTGATGGTTGTGACCGTCGTGGCACACGGCATGGCACATGTACCGGACTGGATGCACAGACGTATGTGCCAAGAGAGAATATTCCAGTGGCCCGATAGGAGGTTCCTTTGAGTGGGGGTGTACGTGATAGCCTGACTTATTAGGGATGATAGACTACTCATATCAATAAGGAATTCCTTCTTTTCTCGAAGCCCATTCGGACAGAACTCCAAAGTTAAGTGTGCTCAGCTTGGAGTAATTCCAGGATGGGTGACCGGCCGAAAAGTTGGACCCGAGTGCGCACAAGTGAGGACAAAGTGCGAAGGAAAGACTAGTACTGATCTATGGGGCCAGTCTAGATCCCGCCAGGAGTAACCACCACCGGCGGGTGTGTCTAGGGTGTTACACTTCTACTTGATCTCTAGCTTCTGTGTAGCGTAGTTTGACAGCTGGTTAACAATGTTGTTTTCTACACGAGGCACGTGCTCTGTTTGCAGCCCGTTAAAGTGTTCTTCCAGCTTCCTCACCTCTTCCACATACGCCTCCATTAGTGGACTCTGGTAATCCTTATTTACCTGCTTCACAACGAGTTGAGAATCGCCACGTATGACCAGCTTCTTTGTTCCCTATTCCATTGCAATTCTGAGCCCGGCAAGGAGTCCTTCATACTCTAATATGTTGTTGGTGGCATCTTCCCTGGGAAGGTGCATCTGGATAATGTACTTGAGGTGTTCTCCGGTGGGTGCAACAATTAACACTCCTACCCCAGCACCTTGGAGCGAGAAAGCACCATTAAAGTATCTGATCCATTCCTTGGGGGCCTCCTTGATGGGGAGGACTGTTTCCACAACCTCTTCATCAGGTGTTGGTGTCCATTCTGCTATGAATTCTACCAGTGCTCTACTTTGGACAATTGTCGTGCTATAAAACTTCAAAGCAAAACTTGACAGTTCCAGTGCCCATTCTACTATCCTTCCAGTAGCTTCGGGGTTTCTCAAAATACACTGCAATGGAAAGCGAGTCACAACTACGATCTTGTGAGCTTGGAAGTAATGGCGCAGCTGCCTCAAGCCATGAGTTGGCCGAAGATCAATTTTTTCACCCCAGAGTACCTTGAACTAGCCCCTACAGCAGTGAGCTGACAAAGTAAACTGGTCGCTACACCACCTTCTTCCTTGCTAACACCTTCCATTTATCAACACCAGTTTGTGGTTCCCCTTTGCTATCACCATCAGGCCTTGCCAAGGATAGGGTTGATTCATCACTGGGTGGCTGTGCTACAACACTACCTTCGCTATCCAGTTCTCTCTGTGCTAGCACTAACCATTTCATTCATTGCTGTCAGATATAGCAACATCGGCTCTTGTGGTTTAGGTGCAACCAAGCTTGGTGCGGAGGAAAGGTAGGTTTTCAAATCCTACAGTGCAACCTCTGCCTCTAGAGTCCATTTCATCGGACCAGCCTTCTTCAATATATTGAAGAATGGCAGGGCACGATCAGCAGATTTCAAAATGTTGAGGCACAATATTTTGCCCAAGCCAGGAGATCATAGAATGATCCATGGTCACTCAATCAATTTGCTTCACATGTTTGATGTTCCTCAGAAGTTCAAGGTGATGAGCTTGATTGTAGAAACTGTGAAGATAAGAACTGGAGATCAGAACTGATCTTGTGGATACGCCCCCCACATTCAAATGTTGATCAATTACAATATGGGAACCGAGACATATCTACTTGGTAGAGAGCATCTTCCCCTGAGGCCAGACTTCGAGGACAATGAGGTTGTTATGGATGCTTCTCATCCTACTTGTGCAGACGCCCAGGAGAAGATAGAAAGAGCAAAGGTTGCCAAAGCAGCAATGGCATCAAGTGCACCAGATGCCTCCATGGTGCTACTCAATACCAAGAAAGACCAACTCAGTTATCTGCATGAGGCTACAGTGAGAATTGAGAATGTCTTGGCCCCACTGACTCATAATTAGGAGAGTCTTGAGAGGATCATTGAGACTAAATTCCATGACCTAGATGTGAAGGTCACTGATATACAGACTATTGTCGAGATGCTCCAAGAAGATGCTGAGGACAGGGAGGATAGACCAACTACAGATACTTTCCAGAGAGTGCCAAGGGCACAAAGTTCATCATCAGTGCTAGTTGTTAGAGAGTCTAGGACTACTACTTCAGCACGTGTAGCCACTGCCACGGTTGTACCTCCAATGTCAACCCCTCCATATCCATAGACTTTTGCCAACGCTTTTGCAGATGCCCTCCTCTCCACGCCATCCACGCACACCGGAGCGACAAGCTAGAAGACCCCTTCAGGAGCTCCTAGAGATTGTGCCTAGAGTGCCGGAAAGCACTATACGTTTTCAAACTTTTTGGTAACTTGTTGCCAAAGGGGGAGAAAGTGTATAGATCATAGGCTTCGAGAGAGAGAGAGAGAGAGTGTGTGTGTGTCTTGCTTTCATTTGCTCATTTGCTTCTCTTGCTACTTTGATCGTTTGGTTGTTTGATTCCTATGCTACAATTTGTGTTATGCTCGTGAGATACTTATATGATCATGTGTTTGATCATACTTTTATTAATGTGTAGTTGCTTGCCTATATCCATGAATTTTTGTATGATAATTTACTTTTATCCTTGGTTATGAGTGCATGTTAATTAACTCCTATCATTTCAAGCGCTCCACCAAGATGTATGTGACATGGAAGAGTGACCCATGATCCTAATTGATTGTGCATTTGCATTCAAAAGCAAATTTTAAATAATGCACAAATTTATGGGGAGCTCTTGCTTATCACATACTTCTCAAAGTGATGATGTACTTCATTCATATTATGATTTGTCAAAGCTTTGATCTATATGGTGTCATCAATTACCAAAAGGGGGGAGATTGAAAGTGCAACTAATCCCGAAGTGGTTTTGGTAATTCATAACAACATATAGATCATTGAACTAATATCCGTTCAACTTAAATATTTCAGAAAGTTCAATTATTGGCATCGCATGGAGTAGAGATTTGGACCCTTAAAATGCTAAGGACACATATTGGCAAAAGCTCCAGACTCTTCATTTCTATTTTAGTGATCCAATATCACATTGAGTCCATAAGAAAGCCAATACTATTAAAAGGGGATGAGGTGTTGATTAATGGTCTACTTGCTCAAAGTGCTTAGTGATATTGCATCAAAACCCTCAGCCACTTTATCATTTCCAAATATGTCTAAAACTCAAAGTCAAATTCGGCCCCACCGAATTGATCAACCGGGCGCCACCAAGTTCAGTTCACATAGCCATTGCTAGGAACCCTACCAATTCCATTACACCAATAAGGGTCTCGATCTCACCGAGATGGCCTTGCAAACTCTCTGTAGCCTGTTGCAGTATTTTGGTCTCACCAAAATGTGCAATTGATCCCATCAAGTTTGCTTGACCATGTTAGCTCTTTGCTAAAATCGGTCTCACCAGTTGAAGCAATCGATCTCATTGAGACGATGTTTTGCCCTAGCCCTAGCACATTGGTCCCACCGAGTTGTTCCAGTCGGTCCCACTGAAATTCCTAACGTTCATATTTTGGACTAAATTGGTCTCACCGAGTTCTTCTATTCGGTCTAACCGAGTTGGGTCAAATGTGTATAATGGTTGGATTCGTGTGGAGGCTATATATAGCCCTCCACCCCCTTCTCCATTTGAGAGAGAGCCATCAAAACGTGCCTACACTTCCACTACTCATTTACTGAGAGAGAATCACCTACTCATGTGTTGAGACCAAGATATTCCAATCCTACCACAACAATTTTGATCTCTAGCCTTCCCCAAGTTGCTTTCCACTCAAATCATCTTTCCACCATAGCCAAATCTGTGAGAGAAAGGTGAGTGTTGGGGAGACTATCATTTGAATCGCAAGAGCAAGGAGTTCATCATCAACACACCATCTATTACCTTTCGGAGAGTGGTGTCTTCTAGATGGGTGAGATGTCGCTTGGGAGCCTCCGACAAGATTGTGTAGTTGAACCAAGATGTTTGTATGGGCAAGAAGATTGCCTAGTTCATGATGATCTACCCAAGTGAGGCATGTCCTTCGTGGGCGATGCCATGGTGGAATAGACAAGGATGCTTCTTCGTGGACCCTTCGTGGGTGGATCCCTCCGTGGACTCGTGCAACTATTACCCTTCGTGGGTTGAAGTCTCCAGCAATGTGGGTGTACAATAGCACCACCTATCAGAACCATGCCAAAAACCTCTGTGTATAAATTGCGTTTGCCTTCTCCAAACCCTTCCCTTTACCTTCATATGCAATTATTTACTTTCCGCTGATACACTCTTAGAATTGCATGTGTAGGTTGATTGCTTGACTTGTACTAGTTGCCAAAATCTGCCAACAATTAAAATTGTGAAAAGGTTAGTTTTTTATTTGGTTAAGTAATCGAATCACCCACCTCTAGAACTAATTTCAATCCTACAAGTGGTATCAGAGCTTTGGTCTCCAATTGCCGTGATTTCCATAACTTTGGTGATCATAGCCTTGGTTTCACAACCTAGGAGAGTATGGCATCTAGCCAGGGAAATTACCACCATATAGGTCCTTACTTTGATGGTACTAATTTTTCTAGTTGGAAGTAAGATGAAAATGCATATTCTTGGTCATAACCCCGCCATTTGGGCTATTTTGTGCATTGGCTTGCAAGGTGAATACTTTGAGGATGGAAGAGAACCGGATCATCAAGCGTCCGCGGAAGAATTGAAGATGTTGCAATACAATGCTCAAGCTTGCGATATTCTCTTCAACGGATTGTTCCCCGAAGAATTCAACAAAATCATCTGCCTTGAGAATGGAAAGGAAATTTAGGATACCTTGGTTCATATGCTCGAAGGTATCGAGTCTGTCAAGGAATCCAAATTGGATGTGCTTCAAAGTCAACTTGACAAGTTCAAAATGAAGGATGGTGAAGGAGTCGTAGAGATGTACTCTAGGCTTGCTCTCAACACAAATGAGATTGCCGGCTTAGGAAGCAAAGAGATGACCACAAATTCATCATCAAGAAGATCCTAAGAGCCTTGGATGGAAAGTATGATACTGCATGCACCTTTTGTCCAAATGATGCCCAATTACAAAGATCTCAAGCCCACAGAAGTCATTGGTAGAATTGTTGCTCATGAGATGTCACTCAAGGATAAGGAAGAGCTCCACAACAAGTCAAGTGGTGCTTATAAAGCTTCATGTGATGCTCCTACAACATCAAGTGAGAAACACGTCTTCAATGAATAACTGAGCTTAATGGTGAAGAACTTCAACAAATTCCACAAGAATAGAAGCAAAGAGATAAGTTCCAAGTCAAGGTCCTACAATGACAAAAGATCTTCTAGTTGTGATCGTAATTGCTACAATTGTTGAAGACCCAGACACTACTCCAATGAGTGTACGGCTCCCTACAATAGAAGAGAAGATTTACCAAAGGGGATAAGTAAAAGAGATGAATCACCACCAAAAGAGAGAAGGAGTAGAGATGATCGTTATGAATGAAGAACCTCTTGTAGAAGCAAGGATTCGGAAAGAAAGGACAAGTCATTAAAGATCTATACAAGACGAAGACATCAGGCTCACGTTGGTGATTGGGTATCCGGTTCCGACTCCCACAACTACTCCGAGAGAAGTTATCACTCCGACTCTAAATATACTCAAGGTGAAGGTGTTGCCAGTCTTGCACTTCTGTCATCCAACTCCTACAACATATTTGATTCACCAAATGAAGGAATTGGAAGCTGCTTCATGGCTAAAGGCCCTAAGGTATCACACCCCAAGTATGTTGATTTCAATAGTGATGAAGATGATTTTCTAGGTGATGATGATTTACTTGTTGACAACACTAGTGATGAAAACTATGATGAAATTGCTATTAATCATGCTAATAAAGATGAAACGAATGGCAATGATAAGAAGGAGATTGAACGTCTAACTAGATAACTAAACACTCTTAAGTTAGGTCATGAAACAACTCTAGAGGATCATCGAGAACTTCTAAGAACTCATGAGAATCTACACTTCGAGAAGCTAAATTTAGAGCAAGAACATGGGTTCCTAAAAGCAATCAATCATGATCTTCGAAATAAGAGTTCTTCTTACATTGCCAAGTGTTTACTCTTGTCTACTTATATGACACAAGTAAAATCGAGCAACAAGAGCAAGAAAGATTCTTCTTCTAGTAGTAACAATAATCATGTTAAATCCAATATTGTTGATTCTAGTAGTTCTCTTGATTCCACTAATTCTCTTACCAAGTTACACTTGATCAAGAAAATAGCTTATTGAAGGGAATTGGAGAGAAAGGTGTTTACAAGAGCATTGCCAGAAGTAAGCAATTTGAGGAAATTGTACACAAGCAAGGAAGGCACTGGAAGAATTGAGGTGTTGGTTTTGATCGGAAGTTCAATGCCAATGGAATTGAGTGAGAAGAAGATCAATGTCCCAAGAAAAAGTTTGTTCCTCAATAAGAGAAGTATGACCCCACTTCTTTCAAGGGAACACAAGCTCAAGATGATCTTTCACCACAAGAACACAAGCTAAAAGGCAAGGACAAGCTTCAAGAGGAAATTGATTCATTTGAAGAAGCTCCTAAGGCCATGGTCAAGTGGGTTCCAAAGACTACATCAAGTTCTGCTACATCAAGTACGACTACAACTCCAAGGATTCCCATCAAGTTGATATGGATCCCAAAGAAGAAGAACTAGAGAGTTCTTGAGCGTGAATGAACCAACATACTTCACTCATATTCGTTTTGGCAAGGACAAGTGCAACCAACTTCCACATCTTGCACTAGTTCATGGAGTCACAAACCCTCTTGTTGGTAAGAGAAGGGACAAGGTAACCTAATGCTTTCATGGACATCATCATATGTGTGTTCCACTCTATGTCTATGGATATCCTTGTGTGTTCCTTGTGGGACTAACCCATGTAGGTATTGAAAGTGCAACTCACTCCAATGGATTGCTCCAAATGATCTACATCAAGATTGAGCATACCCATCTTCAACACTGACATAAAGTCATCATCGACAAAACCCAAGGTTAGGTCATCCCTCTAAGGGGATATCACATCTAGGGGGAGCTTTGCTCTAAGAATTGAGAAAAAGCAACTCTAATGGTGTGAACACAGCAATGCTTTATGTAAAAGTGGTAACCCCACTTCTGCTTAAACGATGAGTATGACCTACAATCGAATATTCTCATTTGAATCCTCAGTCAATATACTCATATATGGATGACCTAGTCATCGCCAATTGCTTGATAGATGCTAGAGTGTATGTGCATGCTTTGACACATGTTTTGTTTATCATCCTATTGTGTGAGAATGTTGGTTGCATAATTGTCTCCATTCGAGGACATCCATTTGATGCTTTGATTCTTTGGTTTTTGTTTTTGCCAAATGGATGGACAAGAATCCCTAAGTTTGCCCTTTAGCTATCCATGCTTTTTCTCATCTCAAACTCTATTGATGCTACATCACAAAGCTTGAACAAGTCAAATTCAGACCCTCTGGGTGAGGAGCACTCAGGGCCACCCATCCGTCAAGGGATTAACTTCCAAAACCTCTTAATGCCTTTCGGTCAGATCAACTCACTCCTACTCGGTCTCACCAAACTCAATAAGTTGATCAATGTTTTTACCTTGGTGCAACTGATTAGAACCATTCGGTCACATTGAGTTGCAGCAGCTGCTAGTAGTTTTGCATCTCGGTGCCATCAAGTAGTTCCACCCGGTCACACCGACAACACCTAGGTATTTATACTCTGCATACCCGTACGGTTGAAAATCACTTCAACCACACGAGCCCGCGCCCCAGCACTACCGCCCCTGATCTCAAGTTCATCGCCGTCGCCACCAGTGACAACCTACCGCTAGCCTCCATTGCCGTCAATGGAATCCTCACTGCCGTTGCTGCCGTAGAAAGTCCGTCGCCAAGTTAGGGTACGGATTTGACCCTTTGTGCTTTCCCTTACTCCGATTCCTGCACAAAGTATATTGCCTATGTTCTTCCCATGTATGAGATCAATTCATCCACCAAACAAACTCCTTACAATAGATTTGATGCAAAAACTTAGGGTTAGGTTTCCGCTGAACCCATATCGGACCGACCGATCTGAGGATCTCGGTCCCATCGATTGGCCCTAGCCATTACACAAGTACAACTCGGTCTGAGCGAAGTGTACTCATCGGTGCGACCGAAATCACTTTCAAGCATCTCAGAGTCACCGAACTGCATTTTGGTCTAACCAAAATTGTGTGTTTACACTCTCTTAGTGCTTCGGTGTCACCGAGTTTTTCAATTTGGTTGCTCCGAAATGTTTTCAGCGGATTCAGCCCGACTCATGTTTTTTTTCCGCGGAGCGATCGGTCTGATAATCCAAAGAGTGCAGTTTTGCAGAAAACCCCTCCATGTTCATGCATTTAATAACTCCACAACCATGCATCGGATTAAAATAACTTAAACATGCAAATGCTTAGTTTTTCATCTAGTTTCATAATCTTCTACCTTCATCGATGTTTAAAATGTCTAAACTTGCTGTTTGTATAAATTTGCATAGATAACATGCTAAAATGATTTATTTCATAACTAAATAACCGTAGCTTAGTTTTAAATGAACTTTAAATGTAAATGGGGTGGAATAATGCATAGTTTAACATGATGACATTACTTTGCATGATTAACAACTCTAAAATATGGTTTAGGGCAGAATAGTACCACAACTAAAATATGCACATGGGGATTTTCCGGATTTGTTGTTTGTTATATCCGGCCCCATTTAAATTGCCTAGATAGTTAGTTTACTTATGTTTCACCTCTTGCCATGTTTAACAACATTTAATATTGTTGTACCTAAACGAGAGTGAACTAAATAACTCAAATGTGGTGTTTCGGCAATATGCAACTCATTGCATATTGAGCTCCACTTAACTTGTAGTATTGTTTGTTGCACTTTGCCATGCCATGCCTCTTTAAACTAGACATGCATCATACTTGATTGTGCATCATGCCATGCTTATGTGATGGTTGTTTACCATGTTGTTTGCTTCTTTCCGGTTGCGCTTCTCCTTGTTAGTTCCGGTAATGTTGCGTTTGTGAGGATTCGTTCGACTACGTTGGTTCGTCTACTTCATGGATTCTTTCTTTTTCCTAGCGGGATTTCAGGCAAGATGACCATTACCCTCGATATCACTTCTATGTCTGCTTGCTAGTTGCTTCGTTCTATCACTATGCTATGTTACATATCACTTGTTTACCATGCCTCCCATTTTGCCATGTCAAGCCTCTAACCCACCTTCCTAGCAAACCGTTGTTTGGCTAAGTTACCGCTTTTGCTCTGCCCATCTTATAGTGTTTTTAGTTGCAGGTGCAGTTGAAGATTGCTCCATGTTGGACCATGATTATGTTGGGATATCGCAATATCTCTTATTTTAATTAATGCATCTATATACCTGGTAAAGGGCAGAAGGCTCGGCCTTATGCCTGGTGCTTTGTTCCACTCATGGCGCCCTAGTTTCCGTCATACCGGTGTTATGTTCCTTGATTTTGCATTCCTTAGGCGGTTGGGTTTATGGGAACCCCTTGATAGTTCGCTTTGAATAAAACTCCTCCAGCAAGGGCCAACCTTGGTTTTAAATTAGCCTAACAACCTATTACCTTTCCGTTGGGTTTTCGCGAGCCCGAGGGTCATCTTTATTTAGCCCCCCTGGGCCAGTGCTCCTCTGAGTGTTGGTCTGAACCGGGCAACCTGCAGGATCATCTGGGGGAAACTTGAGGGTTGGTTTTACTCATGGCTTGAACTATCCGGTGTGCCCTGAGAACGAGATATGTGCAGCTCCTATCGGGATTTGTTGGCACATTCGGGCGGTCTTGTGGTCTTGTTTTACCATTGTCGAAATGTCTTGTACCCGGGATTCCGAGACGGATCGGGTCTTTTCGGGAAAAGGAATATCCTTCGTTGATCGTGAGAGCTTGTGATGGGCTAAGTTGGGACACCCTTGCAGAGTATAAACTTTCGAGAGCCATGCCCGCGGTTATGTGGCAGATGGGAATTTCTTAATATCCGGTTGTAGAGAACTTGACACTTGACATAATTAAAATGCGTCAACCGCATGTGTAGCCGTGATGGTCTCTTTTTGGCAGTGTCTGCGAAGTGAACACGGTTTGGGTTATGTTTGAATGTAAGTAGTTTCAGGATCACTTCTTGATCACTTCTAGCTTCACGACCGTTGCGTAGCTTCTCATCTTACTCTTATTTGCTTATGTTAGCCACCATATTTACTTATCACTTGCTGCAACTCCACCTCATTACCCTATCCTACCCATAAGCTTAAATAGTCTTGATCTCATGGGTTTTGAGATTGCCGAGTCCTCGTGACTCACAGATACTACCAAAACAGTTGCAGGTGCCGATGATACCAGTGCAGGTGATGCTACCGAACTCAAGTGGGAGTTCGACGAGGACCTAGGCCGTTACTATGTTTCATTTCCTGATGATCAGTATTGGAGCCCAGTTGGGACGATCGGGGATCTATCATGTGGGGTTATCTTATTCGCATTTGTATTTGTCCATAGTCAGACTATGTGTGTGCTTTGAATGTTGTATGAATTATATGATCTTTGTGTGAAGTGGCGATTGTAAGCCAACTCTATTTATCCCTTTCTTGTTCATTACATGGGACTGTGTGAAGATGACCCTTCTTGCGACAAAACCACAATGCGATTATGCCTCTAAGTCGTGCCTCGACACGTGGGAGATATAGTAGCATCGTGGGCGTTATAAGTTGGTAATAAGAGCCATCCCCGACTTAGGAGCCCCCTGCTTGATCAAATTGCTGATGTTGTTGAGTCTAGAACAAAATGGTTTGAGTCTTAGGATTATATATAACGGAGAGTAGGATTCTTTTTACTCCTAAGTCCCTTCATCTCTCTAGTGAGGCCTCCTCACGTAGATGTTTTGTCTTTCCTCTCCTCAAATTTCATTAAAAAAAATTTAGGATCACGCGGGTATCTTGGGATCGTTCCGATGGTTTTGTGACAAGAACATTGTTCTTGGTCCCTCCTGACATTTAGGGGTTGTGGCAGTGTCCCGGGGAGTTGAGCTCCGAGGTGTTGTCATCACAATTTTATCGTTGCAGTTCTGGAATACCTTAGTTTTGCCGACATTGAAAATATCTTTTATGCAGTTGTTGGTGAGATAACCTCGACGCCACCCAGTACTTGGGCAGGCGTTCGGGAATATTTCCATAGCTCGTATAATCGATGCTTTTCGAAGGTTGAGGTACATGTTTTTGGGAGTTTTCTTGGTTATGTGTTGATGTATGGATACAGCTGGATGTAGGGATTGTTAGTTTGGGGAGATATATTGCTTCCCCTGTATCCCCAACACCAGATTGCATAACCAGAAAGTTTTGGGAGTTTATAGGTGGGAATTCAAGTAGCTCCTAGAATATCTTTCCGACAGATGCATGATATGGGATTGGGTAAATCTCTATCATATGTATTTGTTTCGGCTTATTCTGCGAGCCAAATCCTTGTTTTGTTTTTGTTGTGGTATTCGAGTTGCTTCGATGTCAAGTGTTGATTCCATACCTTATTCTAAGTAGTGTTCTCATATTTTTATGGGAGTGCTAATCCTTCTTGTTTATCAGGGTTATCATGTCAATTCTTCCAACCGGTGTGCTTCCCTTCAAGTTATGCCATAGGGGCGCCGTTGAGGAGCCCGAGGATTGTTTTTTTAATCCGGCCCCAAGTTGCCTTTATTTTTCCCGCCCCCCACCCTTTTCTTCAAGGACTCAGGTTTCTTAATCATATATCCTTTTATTTGTGTGAAGCCTCTTCATTCTTTTCTTTCAATATTCTTATCCGGTGATTCTCAGGAAGATCGTGAGGAGTTTCAAGTTCATCATCCTTCGTTCTCTTTTCTTCTCCGGTGGATCCAATCAAGCTTTCAGTGTTGATTATATTCCTTTCCTTGTTGCAAATGTTTTCTCATGCCGATGCACCTCTTAATCATTCACTTCTCGTTATTCATTTGTTCTGGAGTGCTGAAGATATCTCAGAAGGCTCGTCTTTTCATTCAAGATCCGTTCAAGCTATTTGGAGATTATTATCTCATCCAAGTCATTTAATTCAACTGGGGCAATCTCTCCTCAAAATCGTTCAACGGTGTTTTCTTTCGAGTGGGCCCTAACCCACAGGTCTTTTCCCAGGATCTTACCTGACTCTTCTAATTTTCCCAAAGCCATTCCCAAATTCTTTTCGAGTTTGACGTAAGAATGATTTCATCAGTCAGATGTTCTCAAAGATCGACTTCAAATTATTTTTCATTGTTGTCTCAACCTCTTTGTCTTTCATTCTCCTGGAGTATCTCAACAATTCATGGTGGTGTTTCTCGTCGTCATTCTCGGATTTTGAAGACCGAAGAAGAGTTCCTCTTAAATCCTTATACGTTCTTCCAAAGATGCATAGTTCAAGCTTTATGCCATCCTCTCATAATTTTTTTCGAGTGTGAGAATTCTTTTCACCCATCCGGAGCATTTCATGAGTTTTTTCCATTTCTTTCCTCCGAAGGCCATCATGCCATAATTCTTCATTCATAGTGTGTAGCTATCGTTCTCCAAATCTTACCGGTGAATCATTCAAATATCCTCTAATCAGTTCATGATCTCTTTTTCTCATGTATCTAAAGCCCCTCAAGTATCTTCATTCATTTTCCAATTCTTCCCGGTGAATTGTGCCTTTGCTACTGTAGCGCCCCAAGACCGATGCTTCAGAAGACTTCTAGCTATTCCGAGTTTCGCCGTGTGTTTCTTTTGTGCTTGCTCTTTTATTTTTGCATTGCATCATGTCATCATGCCATCATGTCATTTAATTTTTAAAACCCATCTAAATAAATTGTATGGATCTTCGATCCATTTAAATCGAGGGAAGGGTGACTTCTCTTTATAACATATCTTCCAATATTAGGGAGCTATATTTAAATGTTCCATTGATTTGGAAATCACCATAACACACTTGCAAAATATCCCATGCCGTTGTTATCTCAATTCTTGTTCTCCAACCTTCCCCGTAATTTCTTTCATCATTTTCTGGAGCTCCACCAAAAATCCTCAACATTGTTGGACCTTCCTAACCCTCGCTTCCTATTCAAACCATTTGAATTTAAATCAAATGAGTTTGAATTTAAACTTTCGGTCATGCCCACTTCTATTTTTCTTGGATCAAGCTCATTTTTATGAGTCCGGGAAAATTGTCAGCATGCGCAAATTCTTTCCCTAACCCTCTCTTCTTTTCTTCTCTCTAATTCTTTTCTGCTAAAGAATATGAGGGAGAGAGAGAGCCCAGCCAGGCCTCTGGCCACTTCTTTCTCCGCCTGGGCCGACCCAACCAACCTCTCAGGCCCAGTCGTGCCTCTAACCCTAGCCCAGCCCCCACGCTCTCTCAGGATCCCCATCTCTCCCCCTCGTTCCCGTGCCGCCGCCACACTTCGATGCCAGGGAAACCGCTCGATCCATCGCTCCCGTCGCCCGCCAACGCCCGCGCCTGAACCCCCCTCGCTCCCGCGGCCGCTCCCCTCGATCCCCCCTTCCTCCTGACACCACGACAGAGAGAGGGTAGCGAGCTCCCTTTGCCCGATCCCCTCGCCGCCCTCCTCCTCGATCCGGCCCGAAAACCGCCGTCGTCGTGCCTCCTCGTCTACCCGGTGCCTTCGCCTCGTCAGCTCCGTCGCCAGGGGAGGAGCCCCTCGACCAGTCCCTTTCAGCCCGACTCCGGCGAGCGCCGCCCCATCGACTCTCCAGCCGCTCCTCTGTAGCTCCTCCTCCGCCTAGTCCTCATGTCCGACCTCGTCACCTCCGGCCACCAGGACCCTCCAGCAAGCCGCCGCCGCCGTCTAGGACCACCATGGCCGCACCAAGTTGCGCAGGAGCTCGGCGCCAAGTCCCGCCGCGGCAAGCCCTCCAGCGCCAAGTCCCAGCGCCGCTCCATCAACATCACGCCCAAGTTCCCCGCCGCCGTGCCTTCTTCACCTGCGCTGCTCAAGTTCGAGCAGAGCGCAACCGCTCGCCCGTTGACCGCGCCACTCTACCTCTCCTGCAGTAGCTCGTCGCTCAGCGCCATGCCACCCGCGCCCTCAAGCTCCTGCAGCAGCCTCACCTTCCTACGCCACCTTGCCTCAGTCGTTTGACCCCAAGCCACCACCTCGCATCGCGGTCTTCATCCACCAAGGACGCCAAGACCCTTCCGTGGATGCGTCAAGTACCCCTGCCGCGACTACCAGTGTTTTTCGAAGACTGCCAAGTACCACTTTATCAGACGCTTGAACGACTACCACACCCGAACGCCAACTACACGGATACGCCAAGGTCGACTACTTCCACGACGATGCGTGTACAAGTACCCTCTTTGTGTTTTTCTCCAAGTACCACGACGCCCGGAGCCCTCGGATCCATCAAGTCCAACAACGACTGTGTACAACTACCGGCGACGCCGAACATCTACGGATTGTGTACGACTACTTCCACTACGGCCGTGTACCACTACTTCCTCTACTGATGACTTGAACGTCTACGAACCGTGTACCACGACGAACATGTAAGGCTACACGACGACCCGCCAAGACCCTGAACAACTACCGCCGCCGCCGTGTACCACTACTTCCACTACCGTCGCCACGTGAACAACTACTTCCCATGACGACCCGTGAACAACTACTTCCTCTACACCGCTTTGAACCCGAACCGCTCTGAAATTCACGCTTCGAAGGTATAACCCGAGACGACCGTGATTAGATGCCCTTGCATGTATGAGATGTACGATATGTTTGCACCGTGCCCGTTTGTTTGGTGCACGTTCCTCGTTTGCCATGCCGCCGTCCCGTGGGAACCCGGAATCCGGGATCACCCCACCACCTTGCATGACTCGCTCACGTCACACTTCCTTTTGCACCGGTACCTCCATGAGTTACCGGGACCGAAATGTTGCCGTGGCACCATTTCCGTTTCACCACCGTGGCACCTTTTTCCTTCCGCCATGGCGACAAATGTTTCATATCATGCTCATGTCAACATTTTCATAAAATTGCATAAAACTTGTATATGTCATTCGCATCACGATAACAACAATTAAAATGTTTAAATTGTTGTTGCATTAAAGTGCTAAATGTCATGTGGGGATTTACCAGAATTGTTGTTTCTTATTTCTGGCCTCACTTAAACTTGCCTAAATAGTTAGTTTATTTATGCTTCACCTCTTGCCATGCTTAACAACATTTAATATTGTTGTGTTCATAACCGAGAGAGAACTAAATAATTGATGTGGTGTTCCGTCAATATTTGACTCGTTGCATATTGAGCTCCACTTAATTTGTAGTATTGTTTGTTGCACTTTGCCATGCCATGCCTCTTTAAACCGGACATGCATCATACTTGATTGTGCATCATGCCATGATTATGCTTGTGTGTTTACCATGTTGCTTGCTTCTTTCTGGTTTGCTTCTCTCGTTAGCTTCGGTTTCATTCCGGAGTTGTGAGGATTCGTTCAACTACGTCCGTTTGTCTTCTTCATGGACTCGTTCTTCTTCCTTGCGGGATTTCAGGCACGATGACCATTACCCTCGATATCACTTCTATCTTTGCTTGCTAGTTGCTTCGTTCTATCGCTATGCTGCGCTACCTATCACTTGTTTACCATGCCTCCCATATTGCCATGTCAGCCTCTAACCTTTTCACCCTTCCTAGCAAACCGTTGCTTGGCTATGTTACCGCTTTGCTCAGCCCTCTTATAGCATTGCTAGCTGCAGGTGAAGTTGAAGATTGCTCCATGGTGGACAGGGTTTTGGTTGGGATATCACAATATCTCTTCTAATATTAATGCATCTATATACTTGGTAAAGGGTGGAAGACTCGGCCTTATGCCTGGTGTTTTGTTCCACTCTTGCCGCCCTAGTTTCCGTCATACCGGTGTTATGTTCCCGGATTTTGCGTTCCTTACGCGGTTGGGTGATTTATGGGACCCCCTTGACAGTTCGCTTTGAATAAAACTCCTCCAGCAAGGCCCAACCTTGGTTTTACCATTTGCCTACCTAAGCCTTTTTCCCTTGGGTTCTG
>NC_041387.1:274167899-274312815 GCF_002162155.2 Triticum dicoccoides | reverse complement strand
CAACTCTGGGCTGGCCTACCGGAAGTTTGGACAATCCGGTGTGCCCTGAGAATGGGATATGTGCAGCTCCTATCGGGATTAGTCAGCACATCCGGGCGGCTTTGCTGGTCTTGTTTTACCATTGTCGAAATGTCTTGTAAACCGGGATTCCGAGTCTGATCGGGTCTTCCTGGGAGAAGGTATATCCTTCGTTGATCGCGAGAGCTTATCATGGGCTAAGTTGGGACACCCCTGCAGGGTATAAACTTTCGAAATCCTTGCCCGCGGTTATGAGCAGATGGGAATTTGTTAATATCCGGTTGTAGATACCTTGACACCAGATCTGATTTAAAACGCATCAACCGCGTGTGTAGCCGTGATGGTCTCTTCTCGGCGGAGTCCGGGAAGTGAACACGGTTTTGGGTTATGTTTGACGTAAGTAGGAGTTCAGGATCACTTCTTGATCATTGCTAGTTCATGACCGTTCCGTTTGCTCTCTTCTCACTCTTATTTGCGTATGTTAGCCACCATATTTGCTTAGTGCTTGCTGCAACTCCACTTCATTACCACTTCTTACCCATAAGCTTAAATAGTCTTGATCTCGCGGGTTTTGAGATTGATGAGTCCTCGTGACTCACCAGATACTATCACAACAGTTGCAGGTGCCGATGATAACAGTGCAGGTGATGCAACCGAGCTCAGATGGGAGCAAAACAAAGATCTTAGTTGTTGCTATGTTTCGTTTCATGTTGATCAGTAGTGGAGCCCAGTTGGGACAATCGGGAATCTAGCAGTTGGGTTATCTTCTTTTCTTTTGGCTTCGTCCGTAGTCGGACTATATGTGTGTACTCTGAATGTTGTATGATTTATTATATGTTCATTGTGTGAAGTGGCGATTGTAAGCCAACTCTTTATCCCATTCTTGTTCATTACACGGGATTGTGTGAAGATGACCCTTCTTGCGACAAAACCACAATGCGGTTATGCCTCTAAGTCGTGCTTCGACACGTGGGAGATATAGCCGCATCGTGGGTGTTACAAGTTGGTAATTAGAGCCATCCCCGACTTAGGAGCCCCCTGCTTGATTGTTTGCTGGCGTTGTTGAGTCTAGAAAAAAAATGTTTTGAGTCTTAGGATTATATATATCGGAGAGTAGGATTCTTTTTACTCCTCAGTCCCTTCGTCACTCTGGTGAGGTCTCCTGACGTAGATGTTTTGACTTTCCTCTCCTCAAATTTCACTAATTTTTTTAGGATCACACGGGTATCTTGGAATCGTTCCGATGGTTTTGTGACTAGAACATTGTTCTTGGTGCCTCCTGTCTTTTATGTGGCAGTGACCCGGGGAGTTGAGCTCCGAGGTGTTGTCGTCACAATTTTATCGTTGCAGTTCTGGAATACCTGAGTTTTTCCGACATCGAAAATCTCTTTTATGCAGTTGTTGGTGAGATAACCTCGACGCCACCTAGTACTGGGTGGGAGTTCGGGAGTATTGCCATAACTCGTATAACGGATGCTTTTCGAAGGTTGATGTACACGTTTCCGAAGGTTTCTTGGTTATGTGTTGACGGATGGATACATCTTGGATGTAGGGATTGTTAGTTTTGGGTGAGATATATATTGCTTCGCCTGTATCCCCAACACCAGATTGCATAACCAGAAAGTTTCGGGAGTTTTATAGGTGGGAATTGAAGTAGCTCCTAGAATATCTTTTCGACAGATGCATGATATGAGATTGGGGTTCGACATTTAGTGGTCCGCCTTTCCACGGTCGTTTTTACAGTGGTCTCGTTGTGTCTTAAAGAACCCTTGGCTATGCTGGTTCGGGGACACTTCGTATGTCATGTGCACTGCCCTGTACATGATGGTGCTGTACAATCGAGCCCGTGTGGGCCCCACCATGAAAACTTCGGACGGAATCTCTATCATATGTTTGTTCCGGCTTATTCTGCAAGCCAAATCCTTTGTTTTGTTTTATTTGTGGTATTCGAGTTGCTTCGAAGTTAAATGTTGAATCCATACCTATCACAAACGGTGTTCCCATATTGCTATGTGAATACTAATCCTTCTTGATCATCGAGGTTGTCATGTTAATTCTTTTCCAACCGGCGTGCTTCTCTTCAAGTGGATCCGAACATTTCAACATCCGCAAGATCAATTCTAAGTTTTCTCAATGGTGTTTGTTCCATCTTCCCCAAGTTGCCTTTGTTTTCCCCACCCTCCCACCCTTTTCTTCAAGGACTCATATATTTTAATCAAGTATCCATTTATTCATGTGAAGTCTCTTCACTCTTTTCAATCAATGTTCGTATCCGGTGATTCTCGGGAAGATACTAACGGAGCTTCAAGTTCATCATTCTTCATTCTCGTATTCTTCTCCGGTGGATTAATTTCAAGCTTTCGGTGTTGATCATATTCTTTTTCTCATTTCAAGTGCTTTCTTATGCCGGTGCACCTCTTAATCATTCACTTCTCGACATTCCTTCGTTCTCGAGTGTTGAATATATATCAAAAGGCTCGTCTTTTCATTCAAGATCCGTTCAAGCTATTTGGAGATTATTATCTCATTCTAGTCATTTAATTCAACCGGTGCAATCTCTCTTGAAAATCGTTCAACAGTGTTTTCTTTTGAGTGAGCCCTAACCCACAGGTCTTTTTCCAAGATCTTACCTGACTCTTCTAACTTATCCGGAGCGATTCTCAAATTCTTTCAAAGTTTGACATAAGAATGATTTCTCAATAGTCAAATGTATCCTCCAAGTTCGCTTTCATATTCTTTTCATCGTTGGTTCATCATTTCTATTCTTCTTTGTTCCGAAGTGCCTCAACAATTTTGGTGGTTCTCGTCGTCATTCTCAGCACATGAAGACCGAAGAAGAGTTCCTCTAAATCCTTACCCGTTCTTCCAGAGATTCATGGTTCTAGTGTTATGCCATCCTCTCATAATTGCTTTCGATTATGAGAATTCTTTTCGCCCATCCGGGGCATTTCAGGAGTCTTTTTAGTTTGATTCTCTGGAGCCATCATCTCAGAATTCTTCATTCTCAGCATGTAGCTATCGTTCTCCAAATCTTACCGGTGCATTGTTCAAATATCCTCTAATCTGTTCATGGCCCCTTCGTTCTCATGTATCTAAATCCCCTCAAGTATCTTCGTTCGTTTTCCAATTCTTCTTGGTGAATTGTTCCTTTGTTACTTTCATTTTCAATTATTATGGTGGTTCGTTCAAGATTTCTCTTCCTTCGTTATCGTATCAATTCATTCGTTCTTTTGTTGTTTCAATCCTACCAGTGGTTATTGAAGACCTTCTCAAGTTTACGCTATACCTCTATTAATTCTTTCTACGAGAATAAGTAGTATGCCAAATCCGTTGCTTGTCATCAATTTAAATTGGTGAAGGATGCACATAACGTAATTCTTTTTATTGTTTCATCCAAGTCATCTAGTTTCTTCTTTCTAGAGTTGTTCATCATGTCATTTTTCCCGGTTTGAGATGTTTCATCTTTTCTTTTCCGGAGTTCCAAGTTTTCTCAGTTATCTCGTCGCGAAGCTTCATCTTATCACTGCAAGACTTCACCTTGTTCTTTCAACTTCTCTTTCTTTCTATCATCCTTTTTTTACCAGAGTTCTTCATGGAAGCTCTACATGGTGGTTCATCAAGGATTCCTTTCATCCTTCAATTGTTCTTCAAGATTTCTCTCGAAGTTAAGATCCGGCAAGCTACACTCTAAAATAAACATGGTGCTCAACACATGTTTTGTTTTGGGGAGTTCAAGTATTCTTCTTCTTGCATTTCAAGTGCTATTATTTCTACCTTATCTTTTGAGATGGTGTTATATCATTCTTGACAATTTCCATTCATGCTTCGTGATTCACATGTTGTTAAGAATGAGGTATTTTAAATCCATTAATCTCTTCGTTGGAGTTATCTTGGTATAGATTTCACCTAAAGCCTTCCCTAAGGAATGTTGCTATTATGGTGCTTATCAATGATCCAAGCTTTCTCCATATCCTTCTCGGTGAAAGAGGTTTTTCATCTCTTCGTTGATCTCAAGCAAGCAATTGTTTCCGTTAGTGGCCGGTTGTCACCTCATAATTTTGAGATGTTTTCCATAAGCCCACTGTCGGTGTCAAAACCGGCGGATCTCGGGTAGGGGGTCCTGAACTGTGCGTCTAGGCGGATGGTAACAGGAGACAAGGGACACAATGTTTTACCCAGGTTCGGGCCCTCTTGATGGAGGTAAAACCCTACGTCCTGCTTGATTAATATTGATGATGTGTGTTACAAGAGTAGATCTACCACGAGATCAAGGAGGCTAAACCCTAGAAGCTAGCCTATGGTATGATTGTTGTTCGTCCTACGGACTAAAGCCATCCGGTTATATAGACACCGGAGAGGGCTAGGGTTACGCAGAGTCGGTTACAATGGTAGGAGATCTACATATCCGTATCGCCAAGCTTGCCTTCCACGCCAAGGAAAGTCCCATCCGGACACGGGACGAAGTCTTCAATCTTGTATCTTCATAGTCTTGGAGTCCGGCCGATGATGATAGTTCGGCTATCCGGACACCCCCTAGTCCAGGACTCCCTCAGTAGCCCCTGAACCAGTCTTCAATGACGACGAGTCCGGCGCGCATATTGTCTTCGACATTGCAAGGCGGGTTCCTCCTCCGAATAATTTATAGAAGATTGTGAACACCAGGATAGTGTCCGGCTCTGCAAATTAATTTCCACATACCACTGTAGAGAGAATAATATTTACACAAGTTCAATCTGCTGACGTATTTCGTGGCGTGGCGTCACACCACTACCAAGCCTTTACTCGAATTGTTTTTATTGTACCACCTCAGCGCGTTTAGCGAAGCGATTCCCTTGGCACGTCTTGTCGAAGCAGAGATCGTGTTCCCCTTATTCCCGGATTCCCATCAATACGGACGTGGGTAACCCAACCGCGCCATTGATTGTGGCGCTTGGGGGATAAGCGAGTTTTATCAGGCCGGTGGGGACGCATGTTTTCGTCTGCCCATATAAGGGGATAAAGATCCAACCCTTTTACCTGTGCCTTCTTCCTCCTTGGCTTATCCATCTCTGTGAACTCGTGCTCCAGCGCCCAAGTCCGCACATCTCACCACAACCTCCTCCAACTATGTCCAGAGCGGGAGGCAAGTGGATGGCCTCCTCCATTACGGAGGGGCACATCCAGAAGCTACGCAGAGCCGGATATTTGTCCAGCAACATCGCGCATCGGCTCCCTGACGAGGGAGAGCTCATCCCCACCCCCAGGCCCCATGAGAGGGTAGTATTTCTTACCCATTTCCTCCACGGCCTGGGCTTCCCACTCCATCCCTTTGTCCGGGGGCTCATGTTCTACTACGGCCTGGATTTCCACGATCTGGCCCCGAATTTCATCCTCAACATCTCAGCGTTTATTGTCGTGTGTGAGGCCTTCCTCTGCATCCAGCCCCACTCCGGCTTGTGGCTCAAGACCTTCAGTGTCAAGCCGAAGGTTGATAAGGGCAGCCAAGCGGAGTGTGGAGGCGCCATGGTGGGCAAGATGTCCAACGTTACTTGGCTTGAGTGCACTTTCGTGGAAACCATCAAGGGGTGGCAATCGGGGTCGTTCTACATCACCGAGCCGCATGACCCTGAATGGGCAGCGGCCCCCGAATTCAGATCTGGCATCCCCACACGGCTCACCTCCTCGAAAGAGAGCGGCCAGACTTGGGGTGATTCGGAGGAGCTGACCGGACTCCAAGCCTGCGTCCAAAAGCTGGTGGACAAGAAGCTCAATCTTGTCAATGTGGTCCAAGTCATGCTCATCCGTCGGATCCTCCCGTGCCAACGACGGGGCTTCAACATGTGGGAGTTCGATCTGGCGCAGCACCAGACTTTGAGCGGGCTCTTCGACACTACGTACGAAGATGTCTGGAAGGTGCTGTTCAAGGGCGCCGAGGCTCCCGCATCCGCTACCGAAGATCGCGGATTCAGCTCGCACCGTCCGGCTGACGAGGTAAGCAATTTTGTCCTTTACAGGACGCTTGTTTTCCATAGTTTGACTCTATGCGGGATCTAAACTCCCTTTCCTTTGACAGGACTGGCTGGCGAAGGCCGAGCGGACCATCTCTTCAGCCCCATTGCCAGAGGACCCAGCGGACGCCCGCCTAATGGGGCTGTTGGCTCTGGCACCCCACATGGTGCCGGAGAAGAAGGCCAAGAAGAAGGCCACGGGGACTCGGAAGAGTTCCCGTTTTCAGGTGCTATCGGATGACGACTCCGAGGCCGACTCATCTCACTAAGGTGAGGAGGAGAAGAAGAAAGCCTCTCCCCCAGTGGGGGGAGAGAAGAAAAGGAAGGCCTCCCCTCGAGCCGAAGGGTCAAGAAGGGAAAAACTCTTCCCCCGGACTGCTCTGCCAACGCCAGTGACGACGACGAGGAATGGCCTCCAAGGGCCAAGCCCCTGGCGAGATCGTGAGTATCCGGACTCCCGAATAACTTCATGGTTTTTCTTTTTTCCCACACAATGTCTTTCTAATGCCGCATACAACCCTGCAGTCCGCCCAAGGACGATCTTCCCACTTCGTCGAGCGGGTCCTTAAGTGCGTCGGATATGGATTCTCTTCCGACCGCCTCCACCCCCCGTGACACGGACGATGCCGAAGTGGGATCGCGGGCTGACCGAAGCCTGCAGCAGCCTTCTAACAGGCTTTGAGGTAAGAATTTTGATATATGTAAAATAGTACCGCATAGACAGTAGCCCCTGATGCTCGGTTCGGTGTTCGGAAAGAAAAGCCGAACTGAGGATCTAAGAAGATATACGCAGGAGTCATAAAAATATGTCAATATGGGATTGCAGGCTGCGCTGCTGAACTCTGCCACACTGACTGCGGAGGTCAATACTTTGAAGGAAAGCCTCAAGCGGTCCGAGAACGAGCTCGGCCGTGCCGAGAAGCAGCTCGAGGACAAGGAAGGTGAGTAACACCTTATTAAAATTGTACCTTACAGAAAAGGATTTTGGTTGCAAAAAAAATGACAAGGATAACGTGGGTATTGCAGGGGCTACTAACGAGGTGGCGACCCTGAAAGAGGCGGTGGCCGCGGCCGAATGCAATGCGGCCGCGGAGCGCACCGAGCGAGAGAATCAGGAGGCGCGGGTGGCAGAGGTACAGCAAGAGCTCCAGGATCTCGTGAAAAAACATGAGAGCCTGGAGCGCGACTCAAAGACTCGAGAGTCTGAGCTTGCAACGGCTCTTGAGAGTGCCAAAGCCGCTAAGGCCGAAGCCTACAAGGCCCTCCAGGAAATCGAGGCATTGAAGAAAATAGCAACGGGTAAGGCATTTTTCATGCAAAGTAAGCATGTGAGTGTTAATTACCTGTTGCTTACCCGAATTCGGAGCTCTCCAGGAGCGTTCACAGATCTTCCTCGCAGCGTGTCCGATGCTGCCGCGTTCTACCGGGCCGAGGAGGGGAGCTCGACGGAGAAGGTCTTCTGGTCTCAGTATGTTGAGGCCGGACATCTGGTGCCCCTTAGCGACCAGCTGAAGCAGCTGGTCGAGCTCCACAAGGCGGCCGAACAGGCCATGAAGGGCCTCATAGTTCGGCTGTGGCCTAAGGAGGCCATGCCTGGGAGCTACTTCGGCCTAGTGCGGCGGCTGGTGGATGCGTGCCTGTGGGTTGAAGTCATCAAGCACTCTGCCTGTATTGAAGGTGCCCGTCGGGCCCTTGCCCGCGGAAAGGTGCACTGGGGCAAGATGGATGCCCAGAAGCTCGTGACGGACCCGCCACCGCAGGGCAAGGAGCATCGCACGCCCGAGATGTATTATAAGAGTGTGCTGAAGGGCGCCCGCACTATTGCGGGTGAGTGCTCCAAAGATGTAATATTTGAGTAGACTCGCATTTTGTTATCCTGTGCGCTGAAAACTTAGTTCATTTGCGCTAAGAAACGCATTTTAATTTAAAATATTACCTTCTGTGCGGCTGTTTATCAAATCTGAGAGATGGCAAGTCGTCGGCTTCAGCCCCCATGCCACGAGTGCTGGGGTGTTCGGGATAAATTTGAGCACTCTTGTTCCCATATTTGGGTCCATCTAGGGAGGCGCTCAACACAACGAACAAGGCAACCGGACTTATAATGCTTGAACACTCTCGCTTAGCCATAGAATTCTATAATTTTAAATTTCAGGGAAGCCCCTAGTCTTCGGAAGGCCAAATTTGGGGCGCTATCCACGCCTGGGCCGGACAAAGTCGGCTCCTCGCTCTAAGTGGCATAAGTCTTTAAGGACTCGCAAAAAACCTCTCGAACAGCGATCAGCTCTCGCCTCATCATGACGGTCAGTTTTAGCTTTCTCCACTGAGGCGCTCGCCCAGCTCAACCGGGGCAGAATCGCAGTGGTTCTCCCAGTGCTACCTTGGCCGATACAACGGAACGTAAGGTACCAAAACATGGGAGCCGGGCAAACCCAACTATTGACCCAAGACATGATTCGGAGCCGATGCATATAATGCTATAAGTTCGGGGTGCTGCACTTGTGAAAGTGTTCGGACTTATCACACCATGATGCGGTAAACATAAGCCCCTGGTGTATTTAGCCGTACCAAAACGTACGGATGCGACATGTCACAAATGAACATATGTATAAGAGAGAAATGCAATTGGAAGCAAAAAGGTGCTGCATTACTTATTCAAGAAAAACTGCTGTAAGTGCAGAACGATACAAATGGTGTGATAAGCAAGGGATGGGACTGTTAAACATGTCCCCCTCCAGGGGTAGGCTGCGGAATGGTGCATAAAACAGATTTAATGCTCGTAATGGAGACCACCTGGATATTCGTTGTAGCCTTTCTCCTTCCCTGGCTGTTGCATCGTGAGTTCGGCAGGTCTACTGCCAGACAGGGCCTCTGACGAACGGAGTCCTGTGGGTAAAAAAAAGAAAAAAAAGGAACAACACACTTGAGTGCCCCTGGTGTGGTTAAGCCGTATACTGGGCCTATCGTGGTTGTGCCCCTCTCCCCATGCCCATGGTATCTTCAGAGCGTAATGGTGTACGCGAAGGACCTGTCTTGACGTTTTGCGGGGGCTGGGGTTGGGGCCACACTGCTACGCATGCTCGGAACATGCCAGGTGGTCTTGTTGTATGTTACTCCGGGCGCGTTTAGCCGTGTCCAGTCGCTTAACGGCGGGACTCGAGAATTGCCTTAAGAGGCTGCACTGTACTTCTACCGCGAGAGCCGCTGTATGTTCCTCCATTCGGAGAGAGCGTTCAGTGTTTCCGTTGACCGTGATGACTCCTCGAGGGCCTGGCATCTTGAGCTTGAGGTATGCGTAGTGCAGCACCGCGTTGAACTTTGCGAACGCGGTACGTCCGAGCAGAGCATTATAGCCACTGCGGAATGGAACTATGTCGAAGATTAACTCCTCGCTTCGGAAGTTATCCGGGGATCCGAAGACCACTTCCAGTGTAACTGAGCCTGTACAATTGGCTTCTACACCTGGTATGACGCCTTTAAAGGTCGTCTTGGTAGGTTTAATCCTTGAGGGGTCTATGCCCATTTTGCGCACTGTGTCCTGATAAAGCAGGTTCAGGGTGCTGGCGCCGTCCATCAGGACTCTAGTGAGGTGAAATCCATCGACGATTGGGTCTAGAACCAATGCGGCGAATCCGCCATGGCGGATGCTGGTGGGGTGGTCCCTTCGGTCAAAAGTGATCGGGCAGGAGGACCATGGATTGAACTTCGAGGCAACTGGCTCCATCGCGTATACATCCATGAGTGCACGGTTCCGCTCCCTTTTGGGTATGTGCGTTGCGTATATCATGTTCACCGTCCGCACCTGTGGGGGGAAACCCTTCTGTCCTCTATTGTTTGGCGGTCGGGTCTCTTCCTCGTCATCGTTGTGCAGCCCCTTGTCATTGTTTTCGGCAATTAACTTGCCTGCCTTTTTGAATACCCAACAGTCCCTGTTGGTGTGGTTAGCTGGCTTTTCGGGGGTGCCGTGTATCTGGCACAAGCGGTCGAGTATTCGGTCCAAATTGGACGGACCCGGAGTAGTTCTTTTGAATGGCTTTTTCCGCTGACCGGGTTTAGAGCCTCTGAATCCGGCATTGACTGTCGTATCTTCACTATTATCGCCGTTAATGTGGCGTTTGTTTTTGTTGCGACGCGACCTGCCAGTACAGTCCTTGCAATCCGGACTGCCAGAATTTTTGCTGAGGTTATTGCTGCGTGCTAGCCAGCTGCCCTCACCCACGCAGAAGTGGGTCATGAGTGATGTGAGGGCTGCCATGGATTTCGGCTTTTCCTGTCCTAGGTGCCGGGCAAGCCACTCATCGCGGATGTTGTGCTTAAAGGCCGCTAGGGCCTCTGCATCCAGACAGTCGATGATTTGGTTCTTCTTAGTTAAGAACCGTGTCCAGAATTGTTTGGCCGATTCGTCTGGCTGCTGAATTATGTGGCTTAGGTCATCGGCGTCTAGTGGTCGCACATACGTGCCTTGGAAGTTATCGAGGAATGCGGTTTCCAGGTCTTCCCAACTCCTGATTGACTCTGCTGGCAAGCTGTTAAGCCAATGCCGGGCTGGTCCTTTAAGTTTGAGTGGGAGATATTTGATGGCGTGAAGATCATCACCGCGGGCCATGTGGATATGAAGGAGATAGTCTTCGATCTAAACCGCAGGGTCTGTTGTGCCATCGTAGGATTCAATGTTCACGGGTTTAAACCCTTCGGGGATTTGATGATCCATTACTTCGTCTGTGAAGCATAGCGGGTGTGCGGCGCCTCTGTACTGGGCGATATCACTACGGAGCTCGAAAGAGCTTTGTCTATTTTGTTCGGCCCGGCCGAACTTACCGTGTCCGGCGCGACGGTTGTCGTCACGTATCATGGGGCGCCCACGCGATCCATAGATCGATCTTGATTGTCTTGCCTTATCCTCCAATATATCTCGCAAGTCCGGAGCGTTCCCCTCTGGCTTTGTGCTCTTCGAGCGATGCCGGTGTACGGTTCTAGTGAAGGGCCTAGGGGCCTCTCTGTCGCGACCACGGGGTGGTCGGTCAGCCGTATTGTCTGCTGGTGATGCAGGTTCATACGCCTCCTCCTCTAATCGGGGGAGCAGCTTGCGTGTAGGGTAACTTTTGGAGGGGCGTTCGAGCTCATGCTCTTCGGCCACGAGGACTTCAAGATTTCTCTCAAAGTTATGACCCGACAAGCTATACTCAAAATTGAACATGGTGCTCAACACATGTTTTGTTCTAAGGCGTTCAAGCATTCTTCATCTTGCATTCCAAAGTGCAATTCTCTCTAACTTATCTTTTGAGATGGTGTCATATCATTCTTTACAATTTCCATTCATGTTTTGTGATTCACATGCTGTCCAGAATGAGGTATTTTAAATCCATTAATCTCTTCATTGGAATTATCTTGTGTCATATTTCACCTAAAGCCTTCCTAAGGAATGTTGCTATTGTGGTGTTTATTAATGGTCCAACTTATCTCTCTATCAGTTTGGTGGAAGAAGTTTTTCATCTCGTTGGTGTTACCAATTCTACACTTGTTTCTGTAATGGCAGAATTTCGCCTCAATTTTGAGAAGCTTTCCATAAGCCCACTGCAAGCTTATCCGTTTCGTTGTTGGTTTTCCAACAACTCCATTATAACCTTCTTGGAAGGGTGCTTTCCAAGCTAATTTGTGGAACAAGGTGGCATATTCTTCTGCAGTATGTTATTCCAATGATTTATCTTCTATTCTTTCTTCTAGAGGCATTGTGATGTTGTTCTCTTCACTCATCCTCTCGAATTGAGGATCGTGTTCTTTTCATACTTATCCATTTAACCGGAGTGTCGTGTCCTCTTTTCAAGTTCTCTTCATCTTATCAAGTCTTGCATCTCTTTTCAACCGGAGTGCTGTCTGAATTTGATCGTCCTTGTTCCATGTTTATCTCGTTTCAACCAGTGTGTTTCCAATTCCTTGTTGTCCATTGTACTCGTCATTTATAGCTATGCAACCTCCAAGGTTCACATGGTGTTCCTTGTTTCTATTTTATACCGCAGTGCTCTCAATTGTGTTCAACTCCAGTGTGTTCTTTCTTTCGACTTTTCAACCTCTCAAGGTTCTTTGGTTTCACTCATTTGTCCAAGAAGCAACGTAGCTTTACCTCTTCCTCTTCCACTTCTCTCCGGCGCCATCCTAGATCTCGGGACGAGATCCTCTTGTAGTGGTGGAGTGTTGTAACACCCAGGATGTAACTTTCCATAATTGTAACTCCAACTCTTGCCATTTCCGGCTATGTGATATGTTATTTCCTCCATGGTTGGGTTTTTGTCTTTCATTTTGCATTTTGTTCATGTCACGCATTTCATCTCATGTCATCATTCACATTACATCGGCATTGTTTTCTTAAAACTTGCATCCGCTTGTAGTTGTCGCTCCCCGCTTCTCTCTGTTGCATTCGTTGACCCTTCCAAGACCAACCATGTTTTCGATTCCCTTTTGTCAAACCACCTAACGTCCCTGCACAACCATCGACCCCCTCATGTGTGTGTCCAAAACCCTACCGAACCCGACCCACTCAGTCATCACCGTTGGATTCGGATCATCCCCGTACATCTATAAAATATCTTCGGTTTATTTATTGAACTCCCCTAGTCTGTTTTTCCCATCGTTCCGACTTTAATCGGATGTCCCAAAATTTGGCTCATTTCACTATATATAGACCAAACCTAACCTAATCTAGACACACCACCTAATTTCTAGGGATCCAACCCTAGCGCTGCCACCTCTCTCTCGGGATCCTCCCCGACCCGTTCTAGCCAACCACCCACAGCTATCTCCCTCCTTGTGTTCATCCTTGACCCAATCCCCTCGCAGCCAACCCGAGCTAGCCACATCTCGAACGCGGTGCCGCCAGCCACGCTTGGGAGGAGCCAGATGCCCTCTGCACATCGATCCCTAATCGCCAAGGACCTCACACCCGAGGGCCTCACCGACCACCATCGCCTATGGTTGCCTCGCCGGAGCAAGCTCCACTGGCGACTAAGCCACCTCGTCTCGCGGCCTCCTGCTTCTCCTCATCGCCCTCAACCCGCCTCGACTCGCCGAGAGCATGTCCTCCCATGGATCTCCTTGATCCCCTGCCTTGCCGCGTCCGCCTCCCGCTCCAACCTCATCCAGCAGCAGCTCCGGCCGTCGCAGATGAGCCCCGTGTCGTCCCTTCCCTTCCTTCTCTTGCCTTTCTCTCTGTCTCCCAAATCCATCTCTCTCTCTCTCTCTCTCTCTCTAACTAGGAACCCCAAGCAGGAGGAGACATGGACGTCCTTCCTCGAGCAGCAGCCGCCGCCAACCTCCTCCGTCCCGTCTCAGCACCGGGCATGGAGCCCAAAGCCATGGCCGCACGCCACCCGTTTTCCTCGACCCCGGCGTTGCCGAGTTCCTCGTTGCTGGGAACCACTTTTCCGACCCTTGGACTACATGGATCCGTCTACCCCGTCCTCGGCCACCTGTGCCCTCGCCGGAGCTACCCACTGGTGTGCTCTTTCACCGCGTCTCCCCTTTCCCCTTCTTCTTCCCTTTCCTTCTGTCTCACGTCTCAAGGTCTCTCTATTTCTCACCACAGGAGCTCTTTGCCGCCTCCAAGCTCCGTTGCCGCCGCTCGTTCCCAAGCCGCGTCCTCGCCGAAGCCCTGTGAGGTTGCGCCGCTGCCTGCCTTCGTCGTCACCCTGCTGCCATGTCCCGCTGTTGCCGCTGCAAATCCCTCTGTTGTGTCGCCCGCCTGCGTCCTCCTCTGCTTCGAGCCGCATCCTGCAACGAGCGAACGCTTGACCTTGAGCATTGGCCGTGCCACTCCAGCTCCTGGTTCGATCGCGCCAAGGCCCAGCTCCTCTTCGCCAGATCCGCCGGCCTGCCAAGCCTCTCAACAAATGGGCCGAAGCCCATGGGTGAGGCACCCCTCTGTTTTTTTTTCTCCTCAGATTGGGCCAGCCAGATTCGGCCCGACTCATGTTTTTTTCCATGGAGCGATCTGTCTAATTATCTAGACAGTGTAGTTTTGCAGAAAACCCCTCCATGTTCCACTTAAATATGCAAATGCTTAGTTTTTCATCTAGTTTCATAATCTGCTACCTTCATCCATGTTTAAAATGTCTAAACTTGGTGTTTGTTTAAATTTGCATAGATAATGTCGGTGGGAAACGACACCTATGCGATCACAAGAATCCCTACTATGGTTGTGGGGCGCGGGGTTGTGAGAAGAGCAGGATTAGCAATTGACACGGGGATTGTTTACCCAGGTTCAGGCCGGGAGGATGCGTAAAACCCTAGTCCTGCTTGGTGGATGTATTGAGTGTTCTTGAGCTCCCGAACTAGCTACGGGTGCTGCGTGGTTCGAAAGAGCCGAATCCTTTTCCTGTATGCCATGGGCCTCCTTTTATAGGCGAAAGGGGCTGCCACAGTGCCACACAGGAGGTGGAAAGAGCCTACAGTGTTGCGAGCTTATCGCCCATATTACAGGACAAGATGCATTTAATGCATGGCTTAGGTGTCCCTCACTTTATCAGGGACGGCAGCGAGGCCCGTCCCGTCCACACGTGCCCTGGCCAGCGATCCATGCGGTGCCATGTAGGCAGGCAAGCAACTGAGGTGGCGCGGTGGTGGAGCCTCCACGAAGATCTGCATGCCGCCACGTAGGTGCGTGCTGAGTTGGCCTGGAAGCTGCATGTTGCCACGCAGGTGCCTGCCCAGCTGGTTGGGCTGGCAGCTGCATGCGAATGGCAGCGAGGAGTTGGTTGGTGCGGTCCTGGCAGTGGCCATGCTGTCGCCTTTGGCAAGAGACTTATCGGGTGGCCCGGCAAGGGTCTTGCCGGGTGGCTCGTCAAGGGTCTTGCCGTGGCACGCTGGCATCCCCGGCAAGGATCTTGCCGGGGGTCTTGTGGCTTTTTTCGATAAGGGACTTTGGTGAGGATTGTTACCTCTCAACCCCCATCTGATTTTGAGCATCCTATGTCTTCACAAAGATCTGCATGCCACCACGAAGGTGCCTCCCGAACCCTGGTCCAACGTGGTTGTTGACATTGGAGGCCATTGGTTCAAGGGTGGCTCGCTCTGCTGGTGTGGGTGAGCTGCCCCGTCAAGGGCCTTGCCGGGGCTGCTGAGGTTTGCCCCGGCAAGGGTCTTGCCGGGGAGACCTGCTTCGTCCTTCTGCACTTTATGGCCTTGGTCCTTGATGTTGCCTTATTTGTCTCAAGCCTTCGGCTTCTCTCCAGCTTCCCTCCTTTGCCCTGCTATGTGTGGCCATGGCGCGTGGCTTCGACTGCCCGTGCACAAGTAAAGGGGTTAAAAGGAGAGCCCCTACTTTTGTACACCGACAGGAGCCCCCGGGCCTAGGCCATAGATAAGTGCGACACGTTGTTGGGCGAGGCCCAAAACGGTGCGTGGGCAGGCGGGGCGGATTTTACCGTGGTAACTGCTCCATCTGCTGCGCTTCCCATGACCCGCGTTGAACGTGCGACGTGCGGGTCGTGCGTGCGTGCGTGACGGAAGCATGCTGGCGTCAATCTTGTGGTGGATAGTAAAGAGGTGGCTTGCGTGTATCTTCGAGACCGCAGGGCCGCTGCTCATTTACTGCCCTCGCTTGGGAACCGTCACTCCACGCGTCCCACTGTGCCCATCCCTTGCGCCATGTTCGCCGCATGCATGATGTAGAGTGAATGACAGGCGCGCGGGATGTGGGAAGTCGCGCGTGCACGCTGATCGGTTCCCACGCACCTTCAATGGAGCGGGGAGGGCGGTCGACGACCCCGCTCGCTGTCACTTCAACAGGCTGGATTGGCCGAGAGAGGGCGGCCGAGCCTCGCCCCTGCCCCTTTATAAAGAGGGGAGGAGGAGGAACGACGCCTCTCAATCCTTCGGCATCTGCCTCTCCCCATTCTTGCTTCTTCCTTCCTTCTGTCATGGTGAGGGGGTGTGGCGACGCTTCATCGGTGTTGGTAAGGGTCTCGGCCAGACAACGCATTGCTCCTCCGCAAGAGCTAGCAGCGGCGGAGTCGGCCGCTAGAGGGAGGGGGAGGGGTCGAGGTCGAGGCCGTCGTGGCGGTCGACGGAGAGGACGACGGGGCGGCAGATCGGCCTCACATCCGCCAGTGGCCCCTCCACCGATGGTGGGCCATGTTGGGGACAACCCTTGCGAGTTCTTCGTCAGGTTGCGCCAGCCGCCGCGCCGTCGTCTTCGTCTTCCGACTCCATTTGCACGAGAGATGGAGCTGGATCCGCCGCAGGCGTTGCGGCTGCACATGAGGGGTTGTGGGAACAGCGGCACGTGGGCCGATGTCGAGTTCCCCGCCCCTCACGTCGTGTATCTTTGCCGAAGGAGGAAGACCTTTGCCCGCGTCCACAACTTGATGGTGGGGCTCGTTCTCTTCTTCAAATTAATGGAGAACGGCCTGCTCTCCGTCAAGGTCTTTGGAGATCTTGGGACTCGCTTGAAGTGCTGCGTGGAGAGCTCCTCCGATGACGGGAACACTTCCTCAAGCGAGAGTGATGAGGAGGACAGCAGGGCAGATGATGGGGACAAGTGCGACTAGGCGTCGGACGCCCCACGCCTGGGCGGGTGCGGAAGCAGCAACATCTGCACCTGGTCGCTCCTTTGGCGGGTCCCGCCAGGGGAGGGGCCAGCCTCTCGAACTTCCCGGGGCCGTCTCCTTGGGCGGCTGGTGTAGGGAGGCCAGAGAAGGCGAAGAAGGTGGGTGGCGAGTCGTCAAGTCGGAGTACGCAGGCACCAACGCCTTCATAGTGTATTGACGGACCGCTGCCTCATCTTCCAGCTCTCCCTCCGGTGCCACCACTGCCAACCCTCTCCTAGGCGACCGTCGACATGTTCTGCTAGCACCCTCTGCTCTTCATTCCTTGCTTAGGCGCCCCTTTCGCCCTTTTTTGCTTCCTTGACCAGCCTCCTGAGGAGAGGGACACGAATGGGGTTACGGGCACCTTATCTCTTTTTAGTCTTGTAAGCCTTCGGGCCTTTGTTAACTTTAGAACTTGTAATCCCCTTGCTCATGTTTTTTATTTCGTATGAACTGTACCTGTACGGGATGTTTTTTAATGAAAAAGGGATGTTTGTCGGGTTTTCCATTCGTGGGTGGAACCCATGAGAAGGAGTGAATCCTCGTTATTTTTTAAGATAAATGTTTTCTTGCCCGGTAACAGGCCTTGCCATCCGCCCACTTTGCTCGACCTTTCTCACGCCCTTGGCGGAGGCAGGAATGAGGTGGGCTTAGGCTCCTCGTTTCATTGCCTTGCTACCGTGACTACGACAAAATTCGGCCCCAGGAGATAGTCCTAGGGTACGGAAAGAGGGGAGCATGGTAGCCTTCGGGAAAAATGAGGTTTCAAATACCCAAGTCCATAATGAAATGCATGATAGAGGATAGAAGACTTATCTGGATCTATAGCCCCCGACAACCTTGGCTTGCCGTGGATGGATCCTTGCTCTTGCAGCCCCCGACAACTTTGGCTTGCCGGGGCCCGGACGCCGGTCCATCCCCTTTCTTCCAAAATAGCTCGGCAAGAATACTTATGTGCCATGAGAACCAAAGAAGACAGAGAAGAACAGAGAGACGTGCACTCGACCTCTAAGCTAGGGGTTAGTCGCCGCCAAGCACTATCAACCCTAACCAAGGGAGAGACTCAACCTAGCATGCATGCTATAACTTAGGGCACCAACGCTTTGTTTATTTATGCTCAGGGTCTGCGCCTGGCTTTGTACAAAGGGTTACATGCCTTGCCGGCAAGGCTTTTACAAAAGGGTGGCTTGCCGGGAGGCCCGACAGCCGCGCCTTATGGGTAAAACGTACGGAGATGCTCGATGTTCTAGGAGTTGCTCTCTGGAATGGCATCTTCGGTCTCCAGTCGGACTGCGCCGGGCCTGGTGACTCGTGTTACCCGATAAGGGCCTTCCAACTTTGGTGTCAACTTGTTGGAATTCTTGGCCGATTGAACGTGCCGAAGAACAAGGTCGCCATCCTCAAATCTCCAGGCATGAACCTTGCGGCTATGGTAGCGGTGCAAGGCTTGCTGGTTGCATGCCGCTCTCACAGCCACCCGGAGACGATCTTCCTCAAGGACCGTTGCGTCATCTTGCCGCAATCACTCTTGCTCAAGCTCATCATAAGCGAGCACTCGAGGTGACCCGTATATGAGTTCCATGGGGAGAACTGCTTCTGCCCCGTAGACTAGGGCAACGGGTGTCTGGCCGGTGGCTCGATCTGATGTCGCTCTGATCGACCAAAGAACCGCTGGCAACTCATCAATCCAGCGTCTTCCACTCTTGCGCAGCCTGTCAAAAGTCTTCGTTTTTAAGCCTCACAGGACTTCAGCATTTGTTCTCTCCGCTTGGCCGTTGCTCCGTGGATGTGCCACGGCGGCAAAACAGACCCTGTTGCCGAGATCCTCAATGTATTCCATGAAGACATGGCTTGTGAACTGTGTGCCATTGTCGGTGATGATCCTGTTGGGCACCCCAAAATAGCACACTAGTCCCTTGAAGAACTTAATGGCTGACTGCGCCATCACCTTCCTCACTGCTTCCACCTCTGGCCACTTTGTGAACTTGTTTATTGCGATGTACAAGTCCTCAAAGCCCCCGACAACACGGGGGAAGGGGCCCAATATGTCAAGCCCCTGACCGGGAAGGGCAAGGAGAGAGGGATAGTTTGAAGGGCTTGAGCTGGTTGATGAAGGTTCTTCGATGGAACCGGCACACTTCACACTTGGTTACTAGTGCCGTCGCATCCTGGAGGGTGGTGGGCCAGAAGAAACCTTGCCGGAAAGCCTTGCCGGCAAGGGCCCTCAACCCTATGTGGGAGCCACATATGCCTCCATGTATCTCTGCCAACAGCTTTAGTCCTTCCTCCCGGTAGATGCACTTCAATTTCACCCCATTCGGTCTTTTTCTGTACAATGCGTTATCAATGAATTGGTACAGAGCAGACCGGCGAGCTAATCTTTTTGCCTCTTCCTCCTCTTCAGGAAGCTCTCCTTTTTGGAGGAATCGGACGGTGTGCTGCGCCCATGCCGGAGCCTGTGGATCGACGACAAGGACCAAAGGCATCTCTTCTGCCACAGGAGCGGCCGTCTACGGCCATAACCTGAGGCCCTCCCGGAGTTGGTTACCCCGCGGCAGGATCGGCATCCACGGCAACATCTTCGCCGGCGGCTCCGGGGAGCTCGGTGGGGAAGTACTTGCCGGAGCCTAGCTTCCTCCGCTTGTTTTGCCCGGTTGACAGCTCAACGGATGGTTGAGTTAACTGAAGCACAAAAGTACCTGGTTCCACGGGTAGCTTGGGGGCAGCGTGCTTTGACAGGTAGTAGGCGATGTCGTTCTCCGTCCGAGGGACATGCTCCGCTTGTATACCGTCAAAGCGCTCCTCCAGTTTCCTCACCTCATCTATGTAAGCTTCCATCAACGGGCTTTGATAATCTTTGTTGACCTGCCTAACGACGAGTTGTGAGTCACCCCTGACGATGAGCTTTTTGACTCCGAGGTCCGCCGAGATCCTGAGACCGGCGAGCAAACCCTCGTACTCGGCAGTGTTGTTAGTTGACATCTCCCGGGGGAAGTGCATCTGGATGACATACTTGAGGTGCTCTCTGGTGGGTGCGACAAGAAGCACACCAGCACCGGCGCCTTGCAGCGAAAAGGCCCCATCAAAGTACATGATCCAGTTGCGGCTCGTTTCCTTGCCGGGGAGAGTGGTCGCCAAAACTCTGCTCCGAATCGTCTAGGTACTTTCGAAATTTAAACCAGAACATGACAACTCCAGGGCCCATTCAACGATCCTCCCCGTTGCATCTGGGTTATGCGGTATCCGCTGCAATGGGAGGCGGGTGACCACCGTGATCTCATGCGCTTGAAAGTAATGGCGCAGCTTCCTCGAGGCCATAAGAAGGCCGAAGAGCAGCTTTTGCACACCTGAGTACCTCGACCTAGACCCCTGCAAGAGGGAGCTGACGAAGTAAACAGGGTGCTGCATCATTTTCTTCTTTTGCGCCACTTCACCCGGTTGCGTGGACCCTGTTGCACTGGCATTAGCCCTCGCCGGGGGTTTAGTATTGCCTGGACCGAGCCCTGCTGGGGAGGGTTCCGGCTTGCCATCCTTTGACTCTGCCGCTATAGTTGGCTCTTCGTCGACCTCTCTCTGCGCCACTAGTGCGGCGCTAACCACCTGATGTTGCTGCTAGATACAACAGCAATGGTTCTTGTGGTTTGGGCGCAACCAGCACTCGGGTAGGGGAGAGGTATTTCTTCAAATCCTGCAGCGCTGCCTCGGCTTCCGGGGTCCACTCTACTGGCCCTGTTTTGTTCAAGATCTTGAAAAAAGGAAGGGCACACTCCGCGGACTTGGAGATGAATCGGCTCTTAGTGGCAACACAGCCAGTGAGCTGACGCACATCCTTGATCCATTTGGGTGCCTCAATCTACTCAATGGCCTTGATCTTATCTGGGTTTGCTTCAATCCCGCGCTGGGACACAAAGAATCCTAGAAGCTTTCCAGACAGGACGCCGAAGACACACTTCTCAGGGTTCAATTTGAGGTTGATCTTGTGCAGGTTTGCAAATGTTTCCTCCAGATCTTGCACAAGTGTTGCTTTGTCCTTGGTTTTGACCACTATGTCATCCATATGAGCTTCCATATTTCTATGTAGCTGGGGCTCAAACCAATTTGGACCACTCTTGCAAAGGTTGAGCCAGCACTCTTCAACCCGAAAGGCATCCGTAAAAAGCAATACGTACCACATGGGGTGATGAATGCTGTCTTCTCCTCATCCTCTTTCGTCATGTAGATCTGGTGCTATCCCGAGTAGGCCTCGAGGAATGATAACAGGTCACATCCAGCCGTGGAGTCAACAATCTGGTCAATACGCGGTAACCGGAAGGGATCCTTTGGACAAGCCTTATTGATGTCTGTGTAATAAATACACGGTCTCCACTTCCCATGTGCCTTGCGCACCACTACCGGATTGGCCAACCATGTCAGATGGAGTACTCCTCTTACCAAGCCTGCCGCCTCTAGTTTTCTGATCTCCTCCATGATGATCTCCTGCCTTTCCAGCTTGCTTCCTGACCTTTTGCTTGACGGGCCACGCATGAGGACAGACAGCAAGATGGTGCTAAATCACTTCCCTGGGAACGCCGGGGATGTCGGAGGCTTGCCATGGAAACACATCAACATTTGCCCACAGGAAAGTGACGAGCTCGCTTTCCTATTTGCTGTCGATGGTGGATCTTATGGTAAAAGCTCCCCCCGTGCCGTCCTCCTTGATGGGCACCTTCTTGGTTTCTAGTGGTGCTCTTGCCGGCGGAGCTCTCTGGTACGTCCTCAATGGGAGCGCAACACCCCGAAGAGGTGCGCTTGCCGGAGTAGGTGCCTTGGCGGCAGCTGCTGCAACTGCTTCCCGGTAAAGTTGGTCGGCGCAAATCAGCACATCTTTCTTGTCAGAGGGGATGGTGATGATGTTCATTGTCCTGGGCATCTTCAGCGTGTTGTAGGCGTAATGTGAAGCCGCCATGAACTTGGCTAGTGCCAGGCGGCCGAGGATCATGTTGTAGGGCAAGGGGATCTCGGCTACATCAAAGATAATCCTCTCCGTCCTGTGGTTCAGCTCACCTCCGAACGTCATGGGCAACGTGACCTTTCCTTTCGGCTGGCTCCTCCCTGTGTTAACCCCTTGGAACGTGCCCGTCTCCTCGAGGTCTCCATCAGGGATTTGCAGCCTCTTGATCACAACGGGCGAGATCATGTTTAGATCGGCCCCGCCATCAACCAGCATCTTCGTTACCTTGAGGTTGCAGATCATTGGTGAGACCAACAACGACAAGCACCCGACCACAGTGGTGCGGTCAGGGTGGTCCTCGGTGTCGAAGATGATTGGCGTGCTAGACCACCTCAGCGGCTTTCGTACGTCGACCAACGGCTCCACCACTGTGATCTCACGCGCCCACTGCTTGAGCTGGCGGTGGGATGTATGCAGCAAGGCGCCACCGTTGATGCACATGGCTTCTGTGGCTTTCTGAAACTCGTGGTCACCGGACTCATCGTCCTCATCGTGATCATCGTCTTCCTGCTTCTTGTCGCGGCCTCGGGCGGGCCTCTCCTGCTGATTGTCCTAGCTGCGGCGTCCCCCTTGGCCGCCACGTTTCTTGTCGGATCCTTCGACACCTTCTTGGCCTTTCTCCTTGTCCCGATGTTCGTATTCGGCTCTCTACTTCTTAGTGAGCAGCTCTACTTGCCGACAGTTCTAGAGATCGTGGCCTTTGGTGCGATGGATCTTCCAATACTGCTTGTCGGAGCCCCTTGGCTTATCGGTAGCCACCAAGGCCCGGCAAGCGGCACACCCGGCAACTTCCTTGCCGGGGTCACTTGCCTTGGGTTTCTTGGTGGCGCCGGTATCATCGAATCCTTCGAAGGCAAGCACGGTCTTGCTCCGGCGCTTCCTATTACGGCGCCGACCCTTCCTCGTTGGGGTGGCGGTATCATCCGTGGAGTCGGTTTCCACGCCGGCGTCTTCGCCAGGGTAATTCCTTCTCTCTTCAGCGCGAGTGCACCGATCGGCCAGAACATAAGGTTCGGCCACATCTCTGACCTTGTTCATCGGCAGCTCTTCACGCATCTTACGATTGTGCACATTCTGATGGAATGCACTGATCACGGCGGCAGGATGAACGTCGGGATGTTGTACTGCACTCGGCTAAACCATTGGATGTGCTTGCGCAAGTTTTCTCCTTCCTTCTGGGGGATGATATGCAGATCACTCGCCTATCCATGAGCTTGGTGGCCCCCAGTAAAGGTGCCAACAAACTCATGACACAGATCCGCCCAAGAAGAAATGGAGTCTACCAGCAAGTGCATCAACCATGACATAACATTGGGCTTGAGTGCCAACGGAAAGTATTTGGCAAGCACCTTGTCGTCACGGGCCCCAGCAGCTTGCATCGCGATGGTGTAGATGCTGAGGAACTCCGACGGGTGAGTCTTGCCGTTGTACTTTTCACGAAAGTCGGGCTTGAACGTGTGGTGGGAGGGCCACTGGAATTGCCGCAGCTCACGGGTGAAGGCCGAACAACCTACCTCGTAAGGTAGGCCACCATAGCCTCCCGGTGTTGGGTGGTCCATAGTGGGCCCTGCCCGCCTGTCCGACTGGTGGCGCGCGTCACGCCGGCGCTCGATGGTGGTTCGAGCGTCTTCATGAACTCGCTCCCGAAGAACTTGGCGTTGGTCGCGGTGAGTTTGCGGGTCGGACGACGCTATGGAGATATCATCACGAGCGTCGTTGCGACGGACCGACACTCGCGGTGGTCGGGATGGAGGAGGGCAGTGCACCGTGGCCGTGTCGCCTCCGGCCTGGCCTCCGCTGGCATGCGGTGGCCCGACGCAGCGATGGCCTACGAGTCCCGTCGGCCGCAACTCATCGTTGTTAGCGATGCCGACGAGGCTCCGAACGGTGGCCCTCCATTCATCGAGCTTCTCCGTGGCAGGAGGAAAATCGAGGAGCAGTTGCGCGCGTGCTAGGGCTTCCGCTGGCGTGGGTGGCGGTGAAAGCTGGGTGGACTGCGATGCGCCTCAACTTCTAACCGCGTTATAAGGAGCCGCGTCACGGCCTCGTAGCCGTTCGCCATCCCCGTCAGCACCTCGGCGCGCATGCTGGCCTTCCTCATCATGCGAAGGGCGCATGGGACTCTTCCCAGGATGGCGTGCAGGGTCACCAGTAGGGCGGCGCTGCTCGTCACGCACAACCTGAGAAGAGCACGCCATGGGCTCCGGTGTCGGTATCTTGGAGGCCGCCGCGCGGCCGTTTGGCGGGATGGTGGCGCCCCTGGAGGGCCCCGCGCCACCTGCGGGGGGCCCGACTCTGTCTCTAGAGCCCGCAACGGGTGGCTCGTCGCCTGGCGTGAACGACGACACTCGCTAGGCCTGGACCGCCAGGGTGGTGTGGATGTTCGCAGGCCACGCCACGGGTTCTCTCCGCGATTGGCCCGCTACTGGTCCGCACCGCCGTGGTCGTCTTCTTCTTGGGAGCCATGGCGATGAAGAACAACTAGGTCAACTGCTAGATCGTATTCTCACAATTGCGCTCCCTACCTAGCGCGCCAAAGATGTCGGTGGGAAACGACACCTATGGGATCACAAGAATCCCTACCATGGTTGCGGGGCGCGGGGTTGTGAGAAGAGCAGGATTAGCAATTGACACGGGGATCGTTTACCCAGGTTCGAACCGCGAGGATGCGTAAAACCCTAGTCCTGGTTTGTGGATGTATTGAGTGTTCTTGAGCTTCCAAACTAGCTACGGGTGCTGCATGGTTCGAAAGAGCGGAATCATTTTCCTGTAAGCCATGGGCCTCCTTTTATAGGCGAAAGGGGCTGCCACACTGGCACACAGGAGGTGGAAAGAGCCTACAGTGTTGCGGGCTTATCACCCGTATTACAGAACAAGATGCATTTAATACATGGCTTAGCCGTCCCTCACTGTATCGAGGACGAGAGTGAGGCCCGTCCTTTCCGTCGCTGCTCCTCCTTGCTTCGACACGCGCCCTGGCCAGCGATGCATGCGGTGCCATGTAGGCAGGCAAGCAGCTGAGGTGGCGCGGTGGTGGAGCCTCCACGAAGATATGCATGCCGCTACGTAGGTGCGTGCTGAGTTGGCCTGGAAGGTGCATGTTGCCATGCAGTTGCCTGCCCAGCTGGTTGGGCTGGCAGCTGCATGCGAACGGCGGCGGGGAGTTGGTTGGTGCGGGCCTGGCAGTGGCCCTACTGTCGCCTCTGGCAAGGGTCTTGTCGGGTGTCCCGGCAAGGGTCTTGCCGGGTGGCCCGGCAAGGGTCTTGCCATGGCGCGCTGACGTCCCCAGAAGGATCTTGCCGGGGGTCTTGCCGGGTGAAGATTGTTTCCTCTCAACCCCCATCTGATTTTGAGCATCCTATGTCTTCACAAAGATCTGCATGCCACCATGGAGGTGCCTCCCGAACCTGGTCCAACGTGGTTGTTGACATTGGAGGCAATGGGTTCAAGGGTGGCTCGCTCTGCCGGTGTGGGCGAGCTGCCCCGGCAAGGGCCTTGCCGGGGCTACTAAGGTTGCCCCCTGCAAGGGTCTTGCTGGGGAGACCTGCTTCGTCTATCTGCACTTTGTGGCCTTGGTCCTTGATGTTGCCTTATTTGTCTCGAGCCTTTAGCTTCTCTCTGGCTTCGCTCATTTGCCCTACTATGTGTGGCCATGGCATGTGGCTTTGACTGCCCGTGCACAAGTAAAGGGTTCAAAAGGAGAGCCCCTACTTTTGTACACCGACAAATAACATGCTAAAATGATTTATTTCATAACTAAATAACCGTAGCTAGGTTTTAAATAAACTTTATATGTAAATGGCGTCGAATAATGCATATTTAACATGATGGCATTACTATGCATGATTAACAACTCTAAAATATGGTTTAGGGCAGAATAGTACCACAACCAAAATATGCAAATGGGGATTTTCTGGATTTGTTGTCTGTTATATCCGGCCCCATTTAAATTGCCTAGACAGTTAGTTTACTTATGTTTCACCTATTCCCATGTTTAAGAACATTTAATATTGTTATACCTAAATGAGAGTGAAATAAATAACTCGAATGTGGTGTTTCGGCAATATGCACTCGTTGCATATTGAGCTCAACTTAACTTGTAGTATTGTTTGTTGCACTTTGCCATGCCATGCCTCTTTAAACTATACATGCATCATACTTGATTGTGCATCATGCCATGCTTATGTAATGGTTCTTTACCATGTTCTTTGCTTCTTTCTGGTTGCACTTCTCCTTGTTAGTTCCGGTAATGTTGCGTTTGTGAGGATTCGTTCGACTATGTTGGTTCGTCTACTTCATGGATTCGGTCTTCTTCCTAGCGGGATTTCAGGCAAGATGACCATTACCCTCGATATCACTTCTATCTTTGCTTGCTAGTTGCTTCGTTCTATCGCTATGCTGCGTTACATATCACTTGTTTACCATGCCTCCCATTTTTCCATGTGAAGCCTATAACCCACCTTCCTAGCAAACCGTTGTTTGGCTAAGTTACCGCTTTTGGTCAGCCCCTCTTATTGTGTTGTTAGTTGCAAGTGAAGTTGAAGATTGCTCCATGTTGGACCATGATTATGTTGGGATATCGCAATATCTCTTATTTTAATTAATGCATCTATATACCTGGTAAAGGGCGGAAGGCTCGGCCTTATTCCTGGTGTTTTGTTCCACTCTTGCCACCCAAGTTTTCGTCATACCAGTGTTATGTTCCTTGATTTTGCGTTCCTTACACGGCTGGGTTTATGGGAACCCCTTGACAGTTCGCTTTGAATAAAACTCTTCCAGCAAGGCCCAACCTTGGTTTTACATTTGCCTAACAACCTATTACCTTTCCCTTGGGTTTTCGCGAGCCCGATGGTCATCTTTATTTAACCCCCCGGGTGAGTGCTCCTCTGAGTGTTGGTCCGAACCGGGCAACCTGCGGGGCCAAATCGGGGAAACTTGAGGGCTAGTTTTACTCGTAGCTTGAACTATCCAGTGTGCCCTGAGAATGAGATATGTGCAGCTCCTATTGGGATTTGTCGGCACATTCAGGCGGTCTTGCTGGTCTTGTTTTACAATTGTCGAAATGTCTTGTAACCGGGATTCCGAGACTGATCGGGTCTTTCCGGGAGAGGGAATATCCTTCGTTGATCGTGAGATATTGTGATGGGCTAAGTTGGGACACCCCTGTAGGGTATAAACTTTTGAGAGCCATGCCCGAAGTTATGTGGCAGATGGGAATTTGTTAATATCTGGTTGTAGAGAACTTGACACTTGACTTAATTAAAATGAGTCAACCGCGTGTGTAGCCGTGATGGTCTCTTTTCGGCGGTGTCCGGGAAGTGAACACGGTTTGGGTTATATTTGAACGTAGGTAGTTTCAGGATCACTTCTTGATCACTTCTAGCTTCATGACCGCTGCGTAGCTTCTCATCTTTCTCTTATTTTCTTATGTTAGCCACCATATTTACTTATCGCTTGCTGCAACTCCACGTCATTACCATATCCTACCCATAAGCTTAAATAGTCTTGATCTCATGGGTTTTGAGATTGTTCAGTCCTCGTGACTCATAGATACTACCAAAACAGTTGCAGGTGCCAATGATACCAGTGCAGGTGATGCTACCGAACTCAAGTGGGAGTTTGATGAGGACTTTAGCCGTTACTATGTTTCGTTTCGTGATTAGTAGTGGAGCCCAGTTGGGACAATCGGGGATCTAGCATTTGGGATTATCTTCTTTTCATTTGGATTTGTCCATTGTCGGACTATGTGTGTACTCTGAATGATGTATGAATTATATGATCTTTGTGTGAAGTGACGATTGTAAGCCAACTCTATTTATCCCTTTCTTGTTCATTACATGGGATTGTGTGAAGATGAACCTTCTTGCGACAAAACCACAATGCAGTAATTCCTCTAAGTCGTGCCTCAACACGTGGGAGATATAGCCGCATCATGGGTGTTACAACTTTGGAGACAGACTGATCCCTATGCCACCAGGAGAAGAACTGTTGTGGACTACCGCTTTCACACAAAGGAACAGTAGGATTTCTATGAGACAGTCTTGTTGGACAAGAAGCCCATAGTTTGTGATATGAAGTGGGTTGACTGGAAATACATTGATGACAATGAGGACTATTTCCCAAGTGTGCATGAGAGCTTTAGACTGAATGGTGTCGACAAGTTTGTTGGTCAGAAGTTGACAAGGTGGAATGATGAGATGATAATGCAATTCTACTCCATAGCTCACTTCTACCCTGATGGAAAGATAGTCCGGATGACTGAGGGAACAAGATATCAATCTACTATCTTAGAATGGGCCAAGCTGATCAACACCCTAGAGGAGGAAGAGAAAGACATTGTTGTGTATGCTAAGCCAAGAAAGGATCACAACTCCATGGCTAACATGTACAAGCCAATTCCTCACAAAGCCTTGGAGACTCAGAAATTTGGATCTATATATTATCTGTTGTCTGGCTTGACCATAATGAACACTATGTTGAGGCACACTCTTTTGCCCAAGTCAGGAGATCATAGAATGATCCGTGGTCACTCAACCAATTTGCTTCACATGTTTGATGTTCCTCAGAAGTTCAAGGTGATGAGCTTGATTGTAGAACTGTAAAGAGAACAGCTGCAGATCAGAAGAGATCTTATGGGCATTCCCCTCACATTCAAATGTTGATCAATTCCGAGATGGGAACCAGTATATATCTACTTGATAGAGAGCATCTTCTTGTGAGGCCAAACTTTGAGGACAATGAGGTTGTCTTGGATGCTTCTCATCCTACTTGTGCAGAAGCCTAGGAGAAGCTAGAAAGAGCAAAGGCCGCCAAAGCAGCAAAGGCAGCAAGTGCACCAAATGCCTTCATGGTGCTACTCAAGAACATGCAAGATCAACTCAGTTATCTTCTTGAGACTACAGTGAGAATTGAGAAGGGCTTGTCCACCTTGACTCAAAATCCGGAGAGTCTTGAGAGGACCATTGAGACTAAATTCCATGACCTAGGTGTGAAGGTCAATGAAATACAGACTATTGTGAAGAAGCTCCATGAAGATGCTGAGGACATGGAGGATAGACCAAATACAGATACTTTTTAGAGAGTGCCAAGGGCACAAACGTCATCAACAGTGCTAGTTGTCAGAGACTCCAGGACTACTACTTCAACACCTACAACAACTGCCACGGTTGTACCTCCAGTGTTAACCGCTCCAGCTCCACAGACTTCTGTCCAAGCTTTTGCAGATGCCCTCCTTTCCACGTCATCTACGCACATCGAAGCGACAAGCCAGAAGAGCCCTTCAGGAGCTCCTGGAGATCGCGCCTAGAGTGCCGGATAGCACTATACATTTTCGAACTTTTTGGTAACTTGTTTCCAAAGGGGTAGAAAGTGCATATATCATAGGCTTCGAGAGAGAGAGTGTGTCTTGCTTTCATTTGCTCATTTGAAGTGTATAGATCATAGGCTTCGAGACAGAGCGTGTCTTGCTTTCATTTTCTCATTTGCTTCTCTTGCTACTTTGATCGTTTGGTTGTTTGACTCCTATGCTACAATTTATGTTATGCTCGTGAGATACTTATGTGATCATGTGTTTGATCATACTATGCTTAATGTGTGGTTGCTTTCCTATATCCATGAATTTGTGTATGGTTAATTACGTTTATCCTTGGTGATGAGTGCATATTATTTAACACTTATACTTTTGAGCGCTCCACCAAGATGTATGTGACATGGAAGAGTGACCCATGATCCTAATCGATTGTGCATTTCCATGAAAAGCAAATTTTAAATAATGAAAAAATTTAGGGGCAGCTCTTGCTTATCACATACTTCTCAAAGCGAAGATGTACTTCATTTAAACTATCATTTGTCGAAGCTTTGATCTATATGCTGTCATCAATTACCAAAAAGGGGGTGACTGAAAGTGCAACTAATCCCCTAGTGGTTTTTCTAATTCATAACAATGTATAGCTCATTGAACTAATATCCATCCAAGTTAAATATTTTAGAAAATTCAATGATTGGCATGGCATGGACTAGAGATGTGGACCCCTCAAAATTCTAAGGACACATATTGGTAAAATCTCAAGACTCTTCATTTCTATTTTAGTGATCCAAGATCACATTCAGTCCATAGGAAAGCCCATACTATTAAAAGGGGATGAGTTGTTGCTTAATGGTCTACTAACTCAAGTGCTTAGTGATATTGCTCCAAAACTCAAAGTCAAACTCGGCCCCACCGAAATGATCCATCCGGCACCACCAAGTTTAGTTGAAATAGCCACTACCAGAAACCCTAGAAATTTGGTTACATCGATACGGATCTCGGTCTCACTGAGATGGCCTTGCAAACTCTCTATTGCCTATTGCAGTATTTTGGTCTCACCGAAATGTGCAATCGGTCCCACCGAGTTTGCTTGACCAACTCTCTGTTTGCTCTTTGCTAAAATAGATCTGGCCGAGTTCAAGCAATCTGTCTCACTGAGATGAAGTTTTGCCCTAGCCCTAGAACATCAGTCCCACCGAGTTTTTCCAGTCAGTCCCACCAACATTCCTAACGTTCACATTTTGGACTAAATTGGTCTCACCGAGTTCTTCTATTCGGTCTGACCGAGTTGGGTCAAATGTGTGTAACTATTGGATTTTGTGTGGAGGCTATATATACCCCTCCACCCCTTCTCCATTTGAGAGAGAGCCATCAGAACGTGCCTACACTTCCACTACTCATGTTCTGAGAGAGAACCACATACTCTTGTGTTGAGACCAAGATATTCCAATCCCACCACAAGAATCTTGATCTCTAGCCTTCCCAAGTTGCTTTCCACTCAAATCATCTTTCCACCATAGCCAAATCTTTGAGAGAGAGGTGAGTGTTGGGATACTATCATTTGAAGCACAAGAGCAAGGAGTTCATCATCAACACACCATCTATTACCCATTGGAGAGTGGTGTCTCCTAGATTGGTTAGGTGTCGCTTAGGAGCCTTCGACAAGATTGTGGAGTTGAACCAAAAAGTTTGTAAGGGCAAGGAGATCGCCTATTTCATGAATATATAACCAAGTGAGGCAAGTCCTTCATGGGCGATGGCCTTGGTGGGATAGACAAGGTTGCTTCTTCATGGACCCTTCATGGGTGGAGCTCTCCATGGACTCGCGCAACCATTACCCTTCTTAAGTTGAAGTCTCCATCAACGTGGATGTACGATAGCACCACCTATCGGAACCACGCCAAAAAATCTCCATGTCTACATTACGTTTGCCTTCTCCAAACCCTTCCCTTTACCTTCATATGCAATGTTTTACTTTCCGTTGCTATAGTGTTAGAACTGCATGTGTAGGTTGATTGCTTGACTTGTACTAGTTGCTAAAATCTGCCAACAATTAAAATTGGGAAAATGTTAGATTTTATTTGGTCAAGTAGTCTAATCACCCCCTCTAGACCTGCTTTCGATCCTACAGTAGCCGAGGCTCAAAAACAAACTGCACAGCCCTCGCAAACATTGAAACAACACTCTTTAGCCCCAAAGACATACGTACAAAGTAGTACGTGCCACATGGGGTAATAAACACGGTCTTCTCTTCGTCCTCCTTGGCCATGAAGATCTAATCGTAACCAATATATGCATCAAGGAAGGTGAGAAATCACATCCTGCGGTGGAGTCAACGATCTGATCATTGCTCGGCAAGGGGAAGGGATCCTTTGGACATGCTTTGTTCAAGTTAGTGAAGTCAATGCAAAGTCTCCACTTCCCATTTGCCTTGCGTACCTCCAATGGATTTGCTAACCAAGTTGGGTGCAGTACTCCTCTGACTATGCATGTTGCTTCAAGTTTGTTAATATCCTCAGCAATGAACTGTTGCCGTTCCAAGGCTTGCTTTCTAACTTTCTGCTTGACGGGATAGGCATGAGGACAGACGGCAAGGTGGTGCTCGATTACCTCCCTTGGAACACTAGGGATGTCAGATGGTTGCCATGCAAACACATCGACATTTTCCCATAGGAAGGCAACTAATGCTGAAAGTACCGTCAATGCAATCCTACCATGCCAGAACTTTCTTCATTGCAGGAAGAGCAGCCTTGGATATTTTGCTAGCCGAACTTTCCAGCAAGTTGCTCCTAGGCACAAGGCACTTCGAAGAGGCGCACTTCTTGGGGTCCTCATCAGTGTACTTGCCAGTTCTCTTAACTTCATTTTCCTCCTTGGCAGGAACCGAGGCCTTGAGGACCTCCTCTACTACCGCGTCTCTATACATCTTATCAATGCAGATGACTGCATCCCTCTTATCTGATATTAATGGAGATGATTCCATAGGGCCTGGCATCTTCAAAGTGTTATATGCATAATGGGACACGACCATGAGCTTGGCCAGAGCTGGACGACCAAGGATCCCGTTGAATGGTAGGGGAAGCTCAACAACATCAAACACAATCTTCTCAGTCCTAAAGTTTATTTCCCAGCCAAACTTCACTCGCAAAGTAATATTTCCCTTTAGCTGGCTCCTTCCTTGGTTGATCTCATGGAAAGTGCTCTTCTTCTTTAGATCCTCATCAAGAATTTGGAGCTTCTTAAGCACATTGGGGGAAATCAAATTCAACCATGCCCCGTTGTCGACCAACATCATAGTGACCTTGAGGTTGCGGATTGTTGGTGAAACCAACAATGGCAAACATCCAACCGCAATAGTGCGAACTGGATGATCCTCAATGTTGAAGGTGATGGGTGTGCGGGACCACTTAAGTGGTTCTAGAGCGCTAGCTACCGGTTCTGCCGCATTAACTTCACGCGCCCACTGCTTGAGTTGGCGGTGAGAGGAGTGCAAGGATGCACCCCCGTTAATGCACATTTCATTTGTAGCCCTTTGAAACTCCTGCTCACTGGTCTCTCATCTCCCTCCTCACTGTCATCTTCATTTTCCTTTTTCTCGCGGCCTCTGGCGGGCTTCTCCTTCTGCTGATTGACATTGCCGTAAATAACCATTGCAACCACCATGGCCTTTCCCGCCAGCACCACTCTGGCCTGTCTCCTTGTCACGCATTTCATATTCAACCTTTTGCTTCTCGACCAGCTGCTCAACTTGCTTGCAATCTTGGAGATCATGACCCTTGGTCCTATGGATCTTCCAGTATGGCTGGATTTGCTAGTTTTCTCGGCTACCGCTGCTCCCCGGCAGTCAGCGCAAGTAGCAGCTTCCTTACTGGGTGTCTTAGTCTTTGCTTTCTTACCAGCGCTGAGATCACGAACACTACTAGGGAAAATCTTATACACAGAAACTTAGCAGTAGCACTGGGCAAAAAGAGGCACTACTGCTAATTAACAGCAACACGTGCAACAAATAGGCGCTAATGCTACCAGCTTAGCAGTAGTGCAGCTCGGTAGAACAACGCTACTACTAAAATTGGCCAACCGTTCCCGCCACGTGAGGTTTAGCAGTAGAGCGCCCACGGTAACCGCGCTACTGCTAATGTAATAGTAGTAGCGCAATTTTTCTGGATGTTGCTACTGCTAATTTTGAACCTGGCCACATGGCAGGCCCCGCTTAGCAGTAGCGCCTTTGCAAGGAGCGCGCTACTGCTATAATGTTAGCAGCAGCGTGTTTTACGCCCGGTGCTACTGCTAAGTCGTAGCCATACCACCTTTTTCCTCCCCCCTCCCCCATCCTCTCTTCCTTCACTTTCCCCTCCCACCTCCTCTCTCCCTCACTTTGCTTCTTCCTCACTACTTTTCCCCCCATTACTCTCCTTCTTGTACCCATCTTTCTCTCTCTTTATTACTCCTAGCTAACTACATCACCTCCATTAATGCATCTCCTTTCTATTTTTCCTTCCCCCTCCACTAGTTGAACTTGTCTCCTCCCAAACTAGCTAGCTAGGTAGATCTACCTAGCATTTAATGAAGTGACCTATGTCCCTCCCTAACTAGATTTATAGCCTTGTCAAGAAGAGCTTTTTCCACTTTTGATCATTCCATAGGTGTGTGTAGCGACACCTATCCAGAACATCATCACCATGCACGATCTCGAGATAGGTGATTTAAAAATTATGCTTTTGAAAGAATAGAAATATGTGTATGTGTGTGATATGACATAATCGGGCGATATGGCGGAAATTGTGTATGTGGCATGAGTTGCCACCGAATTGTGCTTGTGAGTTGCTTATGTTTTGCCAAAATGTCGATTTATTTCTCTTTCGGTTAATTCCGGGCAAACTCTATATGTCCTATTTTTAGGGAAGGTCATGCCAAAATTTTGTATGACTTTGATGCATGCATGCATTTTTATAATCAATTTGTTTATTATTACCATGTAGACGTTCATGATGGTCAGTGGAACGATGGTGGACAGGTGGTTGCGATCGGCGGTGCAGGACATGAAAGAGAATAACCTGACAGAAGTTTTATGTGTGGGTCGAAGATGCAAAGGAGGAGTTTGGCTCAACCCTAATGATGCGATGGCTGTCGGATTTCGGGTTCCGGCAGACCCTTGAGGTTCGAACACTGCGGTGCGCGCGAACATCTTTCCCCTGCCAGCTCATGTCTCGAAGTCTCGCAAGTATCTAGGCTAGAAAGAAGAACACACAAGGGACACGAGATTTATACTGGTTTAGGCCACCATTCTGGTGTAATACCCTACTCTAGTGTGTGGTTTGGTGGATTGCCTCAGGGGCTGATGATGAACAATACAAAGGGAGAACAGCCTCGCGAGGGGCAATTCTTGAGATGGTGCGATGAACTGCTCAGGTGACTTCGATCGCCTCTCTCTAGTCTATGAGTGATCTAGATCCGATCCCCCCTCCCTGTGGTGGCTAGTCCTATTTATAGAGGGAGGCCCTGGGCCTCTTCCCAAATAATGAGCGGGAAGGTCGCCAACAATTGGCCATTTTGAAGGGGAACATCTAGTACACTTATCCTGACTAAAGTTGGTCTTCGGCTGCCAAAGACTCTGACGATGACGCCGTCCTAGGCTCCACAATGACCTCCGTCCAGCCGTTCTGCTGGTCTTGGTCTTGTTGCACTGAAACGGTAACCTTTGCCTGAGGCCTTGCCTTGTGCTTGCCCCCTTTGCACCGAAGGGGAAACAAGGACACTACGCAGGCCGGCGCCCGCCTGGTGCCCGCCTGGTCTCGATCGTCATGGCTTGCGTCACGGGCTCCTCACGAGGTGCCCCTGCCTTGATCTCTCCGCCTCCTCGCGAGCCTGCTTGATGAGGCTGCTCCTGAGGAAGCTTCCTGTATTCCGCCCCGCAAGGCTTGGCCCCTCGCGAGGGTCTTGAGCTTGAGCTGATGAAACCGGGCTGCGCTGGGCCCCCACTTGAGCCACGCCGCAGGCCGCAGGCAGGCAAGTCTAGGGACCCCCATTCCCAGAACACCGACAGTAGCCCCTGGGCCCAAGGCGCGTCCGGACTTGGCTTAGCAGAGAAGCGAAGGGGCAAGTGCGAAGCTCCGCGGGCCCCAACAGCCTACGGCCTTGGGCGCCGCGTGGCGATTGATTGGACGTGGGCGTCTCTGCTTCACCACGACACCTCGGCAACTACACGACTTGACAAGTCCCTGCATGCAAAAATGGGTCATGTTTACCTACGCTCGTGGTGGCCGACGGTTGGCCTCCTCCGGTTATATGTACGGAACGGCGTGAGCCCTTCCAGTCCATTCCTTCCTGCTGCTCCTTTTATTCATCCCGGCTACTCGCCACTCCCATGGCTCCGCCAAAGAGGTTCTCGGCCGCGGAGAAAGGAAAGGCTCGTCAGGAAGGGCCTGACTCTCCTCCGACCAAGCATGGCCGGGGCCGCCCTCGCAAGCATCCTGCGGCCCCCGTAGTGGCTTCCCATAGTCATGGAGGCGGTCCCCTGCGCGGCGATGAGCGCCCGGTTGCAGATGGGAGGCACGCCGTAGCTGCGCGACCGCCCAGGCCACGCTTCCGCTCGGCGGAGGTTCTGCCGGAGTTCATTGTGTGGTCGGCAGACCCGACCAGTACCTGGCTCCAGCTCCCCTGCTTCTTTGTAGGTGAACTTCCGGCCGGCGCTCCGATGGCCTCTGGCTTCAGGCGGACGGTTGCTGCAGCAGGGCCTCCTGGGCTTCACTGGAGGTCTCCATCACCGGGGATGCGGCCCTGACCCGTGACTGGCGAACGTTTTCCCGCACGCGTGGCATGAGCTGGAGGTGCACCTTGCACTTTAAGTTTGACGGCGACGCCACCCTCTACGTGAGGGTGTTCGGGGAAGACGGCCGCCGTGCTGGGTGCTTCCCCGAAGACGATGACCGCGCCCGTGTGCCCAGTCCCGGCGTTGATCAAGACGAAGATGGTGGCAGGCGCGTGGGCAGCGGCGCTCGGGGCTCTCCAAGCTTCGGCGACATTCCTTCGGGCAGCAGCTCCTCCAGTGGTGGTCGCGACCAGCCCCCGCGCCGTCGCGCCTGCCTGGGGGAAGGTAGCGTGTCAGTCCGCCCTCGCACCCCGGTGAAGCGAGAGCGGGGATCTGACTAAGCTCCGGAGGTAGTACGAGCCCTCTCCGCGAGTTGGTATCGAGCAAGTCGTGCCTGTTTTGTTTTTCTTCCTTTCCTGCAAAGAGAAAGTAGTGTTGGGCCCCGCGGGGGCGTGTTGAACTGTCGCTATTAATTATCATGTTGTTCCCGCTACTTCTGTGTTATCTTTCCGTGCCGCGTGCCCATGTGCGGGAACTACTTAGCTCGGGGAGGTTTGTCGCGATCTTCGCCTCCCGAGGCCGAGGCCTCGCCGTGCGCTTCATGTCCTGCAAGGATTAGTCAGGAGGGGCAGCTTCTAGTCTTGGTTGCGGGGGCGACCGACCCAGGTCCTGTGCTCGCGTCGCGATGCCCATGAGGCACGGACTGGGAGGGATGCTCCCGTGGCAGACTCGGATAGGAAAGCTTCAAACGACCAGGGTAGAAAACACTCGCAAGGGTGCCCGCGTACCTCCCTCGCGAGACTTGCGCGAGAGAAAACGAGGCAAGTGAGCGAAAAAGACAAAGATTCACAAGCTAGAGACAGCAACAACTCCAATAAAACTTCAAATAGGAACGAACAAGCCAACTACAGAAAGCAAATGAAAAAGCCTCGTCCGACACCTAATCTAGTCTTCGACATCTTCTCACCAGCGCGGAGCTAAGTGCTGCCACTAGGCATGGGCGGGAGCCCCCGAGGCCCGAGGGCGGCACTCCGGAGACTCCGGGGCGTGTACAACCCCACTCATTACTACGTGAGAGTGTCACGGGCGGCGAGCTTCACAGGCATTGGCCTTCTTCATAGGCACCGGGCCTTTTCCAAAACGCGGCAGCTTCACATGCATTGGTCTTCTTCACAGTCACCGGGCCTTTTCCAAAATGCGGCAGCTTCACAGGCATTGGCCTTCTTCACAGGCACCGGGCCTTTTCCAAAATGCAGCAGCTTCATAGGCATTGGCCTTCTTCACAGGCACCGGGCCTTTTCCATAGGCACTGGGCCTCGCTCGGGGGTAGAATCTTCGGAGGTGTTGAATGTTCCATGCGTTCTGGATGGGCACCCCCTCCTAGGTCTCCAAGCGCGCCGAGCCGGGCCTGGAAACATGAACAACCTTGAATGGGCCCTCCCACGTGGGAGAGAGCTTGTGCAACCCCTCCATGGATAGGACCCGTCTCAGCACGAGGTCCCCTACCTCAAGAGTTCTGGGGCGGATGTTGCAGCAGTGGTATCATCGCAGCGCCTGTTGATACCTTGCCACTCGCAACGCGGCCTCCCGACGGCATTCCTCCCCCAGTACAAGATCCGTCCCCCGCATGGCGTCCTGTTGTGCCTCGTCAAACGCCAAGACCCATGCGGAACGACGCCTGACCTCGTGAGGGAGGAAGGCCTCAGCTCCGTACACGAGGAAGAACGGGGTCTCGCCAGTTGGCTTGGCTGCAGTCGTGCGGATAGACCACAGCATAGACTAGAGCTCGTCGTACCTGCCCCTGCCGCAAGCCTCCAGCTTCTTCTTGAAGGTCTTGGTTTGAGGCCCCTCTGGACCTCCACGTTGGCTCGCTCGGCCTGGCCGTTGCTCCGAGGGTGTGCTACCGAAGCGTAGCATATCTGCGTTCCAAGGTTAGCACAATACGTTTTGAAGAGATTACTGGTGAATTGTGAACCGTTGTCGGTGATGATGCGGTTAGGCACCCCAAATCGGCTCACGAGGCCCTTGATGAACTTGACTGCGGAGCCCACTGGGATGGTGCGGACAGCTTCCACCTCAGCCCACTTGGTGAACTTGTCCACGGCGATGTAGAGGTAGCGATAGCCGCCTGGCGCCCGAGGGAACGGGCCAGAATGTCCAGCCCCCAAATTGCGAACGGCCATGAGAGGGGTATAGTCTGCAGACCTCCCGCCGGCTGATGGTTCTTCTTGGCGTGGAATTGGCAGGCCTCACAAGCCTTCACCAGCTCAACGGCGTCACTGAGTGTCGTGGGCCAGTAGAATCCGATGCGGAACGCCTTGCCAACGAGGATTCGTGATGATGAGTGATCCCCACAGTCTCCACCGTGTATGTCTGCCAACAGCTCCTTCCCTTGCTCTCTTGAAATGCAACATAGCGACACATCATTTGGTCGCCTCCGGTAGAGCTCTCCATCCTCGATGCAGTAGGCCATGGCCTGCCGCGCCACACGCCCCGTGTACTCCTCCTTCTCCGGCAGGGTAGCTTGCGTCAAGTAGTTCTTGAGCTCTGCGATCCAACATCCTTCCTGAGGCTCCAATGCCAGGTGCAGCCGTGCCCCTGAGGCCGGGCCGCAGGCCGGGGCTCCCGAGGCAGGCGGCTGAGGGAGCTCCTCCCGAGGTTGCGCCATGCTTGATAGTGATGGCGCCGCTGAGGGCTTGAAGAGTCGCTCCTCAAAGACGCCAGGCTCCTGAGGCAGCCGCCTGGATGCCCTCTTGGCGATGTCTTCAGCCTCTTGATTGGTGCCGTGAGGCACATGCTGCAACTCCAGCCCCCAGAACTATTTCTCCATCCTGCGAACCTCAACGAGGTAGGCTTCCATGTGCTCGTCCTTCGGCTCGTATATCTTGTTGGAGAAGTTGACGAGGAGTTGCGAATCGCCCTTGATGATGAGGCTCTTCACCCCCAAGGCGATTGCGGCTTTCAGGCCTGCTATCCGGCCTTCGTACTCTGCTATGTTGTTGGAGACCTTTTCTTCGTGCAGGAAACAGAGTTGTACGGCGTAGTAGAGCTTGTCCTGAGTAGGAGATACGAGCACCGCGCCGGCCCCCGAGCCATGTCGGGAGAATGCCCCGTCGAAGTACATGACCGAGCCGTCCGGTGCCTCGCTTCCCGGGGATAGTGATCGATCCTCGCCTTCCTCGAGGCCCGGTGCCTCTTCCCATTCTGCCACGAAATCTACAAGTGCGGCTCCCTTGATGACTCTGGTCGTGCTGAATTCTAGCTGAAACGCTTGCAGTTTGATGTTCCACTCAGCGTCTCTTCTAGCCGAGTTGGGGCTCCTGAGTACCCTTTCCAAGGGGTATGCTGAGACGACCTTGATGGGATGGCCTTGGAAGTAGTGCCGCAACTTGCATGAGGCTACCAATAGCGCGAGGAGGAGTTTTTGAGGCATGGGGTACCTCACCATTGCGTCCCGTAGCACCGTGCTGATGAAGTACACGGGATGTTCGACGAGGTTGAGGGTGCTGGTGCTTCTTGGGGAGCCTCCTGAGATGACGGGGCCCCCAGCGCTTGATTGCTTGGAGAGGCCTCTTCTGCTTCGGGTGCACTCCCCTGCTGTGGTTGATCCTTTTCAGCTGCGGTCGCGGTCTTCGTGAGGCTTTCTTGGCTTCGCTTTGCTTCGGCCCAGATGGTTGCTGCGGCCTTGGTCCGACGGTCCTCGCTAACCGCCACCAAGGCTGCGCTGGTGGAGTAGGGGGTGGCTGCAAGGTAGAGCCCCAGGGGCTCCCGAGGGCGCGGAGCCACCATCACCGGAGGGCTGGTAAGGTACCTCTTGAGATCTTGAAATGCCTTGTCGGCCTCTTCAGTCCATTCGAAGGGCCCTTTCTTCTTCATCATCTTGAAGAAGGGCAGTGCTTGTTCCCCCAGCTTGGAGATGAAGCGTCCTAGCGCGGTTACACGCTCGGTGAGCTTCTGCATTTCTGTTAGGGTCTTCGGCGGGCTCATGTCTTCGACTGCTTTGACCTTCTCCGGGTTGGCCTCGATGCCCCTTTGGGACACGAGGAAACCCAGGAGCTTGCCCGAGGGGACCCCAAACACGCACTTCTCCGTGTTGAGCCGCAGGTCCACTTCATTAAGGCTCACGAAGGTTTCTTCCAAGTCCTGTATCAGGGTTTTTGCCTCCCGAGAATTCACCACAATGTCATTGACGTAAGCCTCAGTGTTCCTCCCAAGCTGCCGGCCCAAGGCAATGTGCATCAGCCGCTGAAAGGTTGCGCCTACGTTGTGCAACCCAAATGGCATGCATGTATAGTAGTACACTCCACACGGGGTCAGGAAAGCCGTTTTTTCCACGTCTTCTACCACCATCCTGATCTGGTGATAGCCCGAGAAGGCATCCAGGAAGCACAACAGGTCGCACTCAGCGGTGGAGTGGACGATCTGGTTGATGCGAGGGAGCGGAAACGGATCCTGCGGGCAGGCCTTGTTGAGGTTGCTGAAGTCGACACACATGCGTTCCTTTCCTCCCTTTTTCGGCATGACAACCGGGTTAGCCAACCAATCTGGGTAGCGGACCTCGCAAATAACCCCTGCTGCCTCGAGCTTGCGGGTCTCTTGGACGATGAAAGCTTGTTTCTTAGTGGACTGCCGCCTCGCCTTCTGCTTCACAGGGTGCACGTTGGGGCACACGTGAGGTGATGCTCAATCACACCCCTCGGGACCCCTGCTAGCTGATCAGGTTCCCATGCGAACACCTTCTTGTTCGCGCGCAGGAACTTCACCAAGGCCTCCTCCTTCTCGGGTTCGAGGTTGGCACCTATGGTGAAGGTGCCATTAGTGGATCCGTCCTCGTCGACTGGTACCTGCTTGGTTTCCGCCTTGTCTTGGGTGAATAGCTGCTTCTTCTTAGCCGGCACAGCCCCTTTGAGCTCGAGGGCGTCAGTGCTGACGGGCTCCGCCACCACAGCCATCTTGAAAGCAAGCTTGAGTGCCTGCAGTGCATCTCTTGTGTCTCCTGACACGGTGAGGACGCCGCTGCTCCCGGGCATCTTCATGAGGTTGTACGCTAGGTGAGTTGCTGCCATGAACCGGGCCAAGGCCCGGTAGCCGAGAATGGCGTTGTAGGGGAGGTCGATGGGGGCGATGTCAAAGTCAATCAACTCTGTGCGGAAGTTGTAGTAGGTGCCGAAGGTCACCGGGAGGCGAATTTGTCCTAAGGAGGTGGTGGAACCGACTCCGACACCCAAGAAAGGCCTGTTGGCTGAAGGCGCTCTAGTGGCACGTGGAGGAGGCTAAAGCCCTCCACAAAGAGCACGTTGAGGGTGGCGGTTCACAGCATCGGAAGCGCACCCAAGCCGGCGGGGTAGGAGGGGTGATCGTCCGAGTTGAAGGTCAGATCGTCCTTGCGCGCCACCCAGCCCGGGGGGGTTCTCGGTGCTTGGAGGTGGTGCCGATCTGGCGGGTGAATAGCTTGACGCGGTGGCTCGATGGTGGCGCCTGTGAGCCGCCCAGGAGCGCTGCGACGACCGGGGCACTAGCGCTGCATACTGGGCAAGGAAGAGGTCACGCAGCTCCCCCCAGGAGGTCACAGAAGCCGTCGGTAGGTGGAGCAGCCACATGCGCGGAACACCGGTGAGGGCCATGGGAAACCAGTTGGCCATCACCCTGTCGTCGCCCCCGGCCTTGGGGACGGCCTCCTCGTACCCGAGCAGGAAAACCAGCGGATCCGTCACGCCGTTATAGCGCGGCCGCATCTCGGGCTTGAACTATTGCGGCCACTGCACCTGTCGCAAGGCGGGGGCCAAGGCTCGGAGCCCCCTGGCCCCTATGCCGGCATCGGCTGCTGGAGCGAGCGGCGCTTTGTCTGCCATGAGGGCAAAACGCGATGTCAGTGGAGAGCGGGTCGTCGGTAGGGAGAACATCGGCGCACCCCTACGTAGCGCGCCAAATGTCGGATTTCGGGTTCCGGCAGACCCTTGAGGTTCGAACACTGGGGCGCGCGCGAAGATCTTTCCCTTGCCAGTTCATGCCTCGAAGTCTCGCAAGGATCTAGGCTAGAAATAAGAACACACAAGTGACACAAGATTTATACTGGTTCATGCCACCATTATGGTGTAATACCCTACTCCAGTGTGTGGTTTGGTGGATTGCCTCAGGGGCTGATGATGAACAATACAAAGGGAGAACAGCCTCGCGAGGGGCTGTTCTTGAGCTGGTGCGATGAACTGTTCGGGTGAGTTCGATCGCCTCTCTCTAGTCTATGAGTGATCTAGATCCGATCCCCCCTCCCTATGGTGGCTAGTCCTATTTATAGAGGGAGGCCCTGGGCCTCTTCCCAAATAATGAGCGGGAAGGGCGCCAACAATTGGCCATTTTGAAGGGGAACATCTAGTACACTTATCCTGACTAAAGTTGGTCTTCGGCCGCCAAAGGTTTTGACGATGACGCCGTCCTGGGCTCCAAGATGACCTCCATCCTGCCGTTCTGCTGGTCTTGGTCTTGTTGCACCAAAACGGTAACCTTTGCCTGCTGCCTTGGCCTGTGCTTGCCCCCTTTGCACCAAAGGGGAAATAAGGACACTACACAGGTCGGCGCCCGCCTGGCGCCCGCCTGGTCTCGATCGTCATGGCTTGCGTCACGGGCTTCTCACGAGGTGCCCCTACCTTGATCTCTCCGCCTCCTCAAGAGCCTTCCTGATGAGGCTTCTCCTGAGGAAGCTTTCTGTCTTCCGCCCCGCGAGGCTTGGCCCCTCGCAAGCGTCTTGAGCTTGAGCTAATGAAACTGGGCTGCGCTGGGCTACCACTTGAGCCCCGCCGCAGGCCGTAGGCAGGCATGTCTGGGGACGCCCGTTCCTAGAACGCCGACAATGGCGCACCTGCTCATGACTGGTTTCATGGATGGCTATACTCGGTGGAAAATTGAAGATGAGGATGATGATGTTGAGGACGCCGACGAGGCAGGGAATGACGACACGGGGGAAGACAAAGAGATTATCGATAATGGCGGTGGTGAAGGAGCCGGGCATTGCAGCGGAGAAAACATGGACTCCACGTTGGAGAATTCATAGGTACTAAGTTCAATCATGCGGGACCCTCATGCTCAAGCACTGCTTCGCAAGGAGACGAGTACTGAGTGAGCTGCTTTGAGAGAGGAGGCCGGGTTGCACTAACTGGTGGTAGACTCCAACACTCCATTGTATCATGGTTGCAATCCCGTAGTGACCCGCTTGAGTTTCACGCTCGAACTCCTGAAGACGAAGGCTAAAAACAAATGGACCGACACTAGCCTCGATGAGCTTCTCAAGTACCTAAATGATGTTCTTCCGGGGGGGAGTCTATGTCCTACTAGTGTGGATGAGACCAAGAAGATCGTGTGCCCTCTTGATGTGCCGCACGTTAGATACCATGCATGCATCAACAATTGAATAATTTATCCGAAGGAGCATGCGAAAGAAAAACTGTCCGGTGTGCAATGCTTCTCGATACAAGAAGGTCGGGAATAAATCTCCCCAGAAAGTTGTATGGTACTTACCGATCACTCCCCGTCTACAGCGGTATTTCGTAGATCCCATGGAAGCAAAGCTGATTATGCGCTGGCACATGGAGAGGAAGAAGCCCAACGATGGAGATGATCTGAAGCTGAGACACGTCATGGATAGAAGCCAGTGGAGAGCGTTCAAAGGCGAATATCGGTATTTCCCATTTGATGCAAGGGACATCACGTTCGACGTGTGTACCGATGGCATGAATCCGTTTGGCAACCAGAACACTAACCATAGCACATGGCCCATGTTTGTATGGACGTATAACCTCCTCCCTCATTGTGCACGAAGTCTAAGTACGTACACATGATGAAGGGCCGGAACAACGAGGAAATAATATTAATCTGTATCTAGGTCTACTTCAAGAGGAGTTAGACATGTTATGGAAAACACCGGCCAAGACATGGGACGCCAGCAAAGGCAAGTATTTCTATATGAGAGCCGCGTTGATCACGACGGTGCAAGACTATCTGGGTTATAGATATGTCGCGGGCCAGGTGTGGCATGGATATTGTGGATGCATGTGGTGCATGATGATACAACGTCTCGGCAGCTAACATCAAGGAAAGATGGCGGGTATGGGAAAATCATGTAGATGGGGCATCAAAGATGGCTCGAGAAGGATGACCTGTGGAGAAACAGTGGAGAATTATTCAATGCTGAGGCTGAGCATCGAGTACCTCCACGTAAGCGGAGTGGCGCCAAAATTGATGAGATATTGAAAAACTGAGAACTGTGCCCCGCGCCGGGAAAGACGATGAAAAAGGCACCAGAGCTGCTGCTGAAGGTATGGAAGATGAGGTCTATTTTCTGGGACTTGGACTACTGGCACAAACTCGACACGCCTTATTGCCTTGATCAAAAGCATATATGTAAGAATGTCCTTGAGAGCTTGCTTGCGACACTGATGAACATGTCGGATAAGACCAAGGATGGGCCAAAGGCAAGAAAAGACTTGCAAGATTTGAAAATCAAGGAAGATCTGCACATGCCGCCCCGTAAAAAGTCAGAGGAGACATAGGCGCGGGAGAATAAGGGCAAAAAAGTAAAGGAAGAGGATTGTTGCCCCCCTTCTTGCTGCACCTTAAGTCCGGCTGAGATTGATCAATTCTTCAAGTGCGTTATTGGAATCGAAGTTAGTTCCAGTTACGATGGCAAGATAAGCAGATATGTAGACACAAAAAAGAAAAGGTTCAGTGGGATGAAGTCCCATGAGTGTCATGTGATGATGACGCAGATACTACATGTTCCCCTTAGAGGGATAATGGACAAGCATGTCCATGACACACTTATTGGTCTCTGCAACTTTTTCGATGTCATCTCTCAAAAGTTGATTAGGGTGAAGCAGCTCCAAAGGCTACAGGAAGAGATCGTTGTGAGAGGATGAATTGGGTCATCAAAGGATTTGTTCGTAACAAGTCCCGTTCGGATGGAAGCACTGTCTAGGGCTATCTAACGCAAGGCTGCATCTCTTTCTGCGAGAATTTTCTATATGGCACAGACCGGCTGCCTGGTGTTGGTTTGCCTGTTAACAAGCACGATGGGAGGCTCAAAGGAGAAGGTCACTCCAACGGTCGCAGGGAACTCCATGTGGGCTACTCAGATCGATGCAACGGCTTTGACAGAGCAAACTTGGTAGTGCTACAACACCTAGACCAGGTAGATCCTTTCGTGGAACTGCAAAAAGAAACTATCGCAAAGAAGTACCGTGACTGGGGGGTATGCAGGACGGACCCCGAAGTTACTAGAGAGCACAACTCCACATTCCTGCATTGGTTCAAAGATCATATTATTGCTAATCCCCTAGAAGAGGGCTCTAAGGATGGATTGCTCATATACGCCTTAGCACAAGGCCCCTCGCCCAACCTTGCATTGTCACCTATCAGTCATACGATATCAACGGACACACATTCTATGCGGAGGCCAAAGATATTGATAGTGATGATCAGAACTAAGGGTTGACGATGGAATGCTTGACCGGCAGCGACACCGGCGCAACTGAGAGATTTTACGGAAGGGTCAAGGTGATCTGGGAGCTTGACTACTCTGGACTGCACAACGCGATGGTGTTCCGTGTCAGATGGGCTAAGAATTTCGAGAGAGAAAACCAGTATTTCACTACCATGACTATACCCGACGTCAAGAGTGCTACCATGAACACTATCGCAAAAAATGAGCCATGGGTACATGCTAAGCACGTGACACAACGCTTCTTCATAACCAACCCATGCAATCCCAGTCATGTTGTCGTGAGGAGGGGCAAAAGGAACATCATTTGAATGGATGCAGTCGCCAACGAGGAAGACTACGACTAGTACGGCAACCCAATGAGGGAAGATGATGATGACGATGAAGTATACGTCAAAAGGAGAATCAATACTGCATTGCCTAAGAAAGATCATAATCCATGGAAAAGGAAAAGACACAATGAGGGCTTAGTTATTCTTCAGCGAACAAGAAGGGAAAGATGTCACTAAAAAATGAAAATGTTGACGCTAAGGAACCGTTATCGGTCAAATGATCTAATATATATGTTCCTATTTTGTGTACACACTTAACCGTTATGCATGGGTCAAATGATGTAATATACATGTTCCTATTTTGTATACATACTTAACCATCAAATGATGCAATATATATCGCCTTAGTTATATCCATTGTATCACCTTCCCTTCCTTCCTGCTCTCAGAAAAAAGGAAAAGAAAAAAAAAAGAAAAAGAAGAAAAGAAAAGGGAGAGAAAATAAAGGAAAAGAAAATAGAAGAAACAAACAGGAAAACTTGTATAGATACTGGTTATAGCAGTAGCGCTTTTCTGTAAAAGAGCTATAGCTAGTCAAACTAGAGGTAGCGCAGTCCATAGAAACACGCTATAACTACCCGTGATAGTAGTATCGCGTTTTGGCTAAACACGCTACATCTAAGTTAGCTATAGTGCGTTTTGCCCAAAAGCGATACTTCTATGTTGATTTAACCCCCCAAATCCCCACTCTCTGCTTCTTCCCGGCTCTGCTTCTTCCCACAAAACCCCACTATCTCTTCCCCCCTCATCACCGTCAGAGCCCTACCATTGCCACGCCCATGCACTTCCCCCCGACCCATACGCTCTCCCCCGTCCTGGCACTCGCCCCTGACCCCGGCCCCAACGCTCGCACCTGAACACACGACCCAAACGACCTCGCCCTCGCACCCAACCTCCCAACCTCGGCCGTCGTTGGGCCAGCCTCCTCGCCCCAGCACCCTCTGTAAGCCCCCCACAACTTCTCCTCTCTCTACTAGCTAGGGTTCTTTGGTTAATTTAGTTAGGTTTTAGTTAGGGCAGTAGGTTAATTAGGTTATCTAGTTAGTTACGAATTTATCTAGGTATCAAACTAGTAGGTTAATTTGATTCAATTTACTTTCAAATATTTTTTTAGTTTCAAATTTAGTTAGGATGAATTTGGTTTCAAATATTGTGAAGAAAAATGAATTGTGCTATGTGGACATGTGATATTTGGAATTTTTTTAGTTTCAAATTTAGGTAGGCTGGATTTTTTTAGTTGCAAATCACTCTTTCTTCCTTTTATATGCAATTTTGAAGTGGACATGTGATATGTGAACATGTGATTTGGACATGTCATATTTGGAATTTGGACATGTAATATTTGGAAAATGATGATTATGTGCAGGGTAAATGATCCGAGTGGCCTATGTTTTTCCTGAATGTTGATTCATTTCCGTTCCGGTGAATTTCAAGCGCTCGATATGTCCATTTTTAGCAAAGGTCATGCCGAAATTGTGTGAATTTTGGCATGAGTTGTGATAGAAAGTAGGCATATCGAGTGTTGGGATTTTCTAGGAAACGACATTCTGGCAAACATAGATCTTTTTTATGTCATTTCTAATTTTTCTTATAGATTCAGAATTAAACGAGGAGACATAATCATAGGAAACATGTCGAACAACGAAGAAACCAGGCCTTCTGACCAAGATGCAAACGAGATGGATTATGAGGGTGAACAATAGTACCTCGATTTTTTGTCTGCTAAGTAGAGTCAAGGTTTGCAGGTCGTCCTCGATGATGGTACTAAGACCTACATCGACAATGATGGCGGCGCCGAGACCGGCGGGGAAGATACCGGCGGGGAAGGTACCAGCGTCGATGCCACTACCGAAAAGTAGAAGCGGAAGAATCAGAGGATACAAAAACCTAACAAACTCGACGTAGGACGACTGGTGATCACGAAGATGGCCCCTGGCAAGTTTGAGCCATTAGAGCCGGAAGAACCTTGCAAGTGCTATGGGAACCAAATAGGATGCATCCTACGGGAATGCGCGAGCATCAACGACGATGACTTAAGGAGTAAAGAACTTTAGAGGCAGTTGCTCCTGACGAAGTTGCACAAGAGATTCAAGTTCCCCGGCCGGGATGATTGCATAGAACAACCATCAGATAACCCATATATGATTAACAATCACGCCATGGGCATGTTCAACAATGGTTTGGCCTCCTCGAAAGGGAGGGTGAAACGAGCTATTGCGGCCCAGGAACCCCTGTCCAAGATTCTAGAGGAAAATCCGACACTTACGAAAGAGGAGTTCGAAAAGTTGAAGGACACTTGCGCTACCGAGGCAGCCAAGGCTAAGGCTGTGAAATTCAAGAGACTTCGGCAAAGGAACACGGGGAAGCATTGCCTTGGAAGCCGTGGCTACCTTGGCAAAAGGCCCATATGGGATAAGAAGGACGTGAAACGTGAAGCCGCGGGTCTCCGCTACCCCTTCTCGAAGTTCACCAACCCCTTGGAGCGTGACTTCAACAGGGTCCGCTGAGGGAGTCCTGGATTAAGGGGTCCTCGAACACCCGGACTATATGCGAAGGCCGGACTGTTGGACTATGAAGATACAAGATAGAAGACTTTGTCCCGTGTCCGGATGAGACTCTCCTTTGCGTGGAAGGCAAGCTTGGTGGTTAAGATATGAAGATTCCTTTCTCTGTAACCGACACTGTGTAACCCTAGCCCCCTCCAGTGTCTATATAAACCGGAGGGTTTAATCCGTAGGACAATAACAATCATAACCATAGGCTAGCTTCTAGGGTTTTAGACTCTATGATCTCGTGGTAGATCAACTCTTGTAATACTCATATCATCAAGATCAATCAAGCAGGAAGTAGGGTATTACCTCCATCGAGAGGGCCCGAACCTGGGTAAACATCGTGTCCCCCGCCTCCTGTTACCATTAGCCTTAGACGCACAGTTTGGGAACCCCTACCCGAGATCCGCTGGTTTTGACACCGACATTGGTGCTTTCATTGAGAGTTCCACTGTGTCGTCACCATAAGGCTTGATGGCTCCTTCAATCATCAACAACACCGTCCAGGGTGGAGTTTTTCTCCCCGGACAGATCTTCGTATTTGGCGGCTTCGCACTGCGGGCCAACTCGCTTGGCCATCTGGAGCAAATCGACAGCTATGCCCCTGGCCATCAGGTCAGGTTTGGAAGCTTGAACGACATCGTCGACATCCGCGGAGACTTGATCTTCGACAGATTCGAGCCTACGACAGTCGCTCCCCGCCGCCACGATGAACATGACATAAATCTTTCATCAGACTATGCGCGGGAGAATGCGCCTGACACCCCGCTGGCCTTAGATCCATAGAAGAGCACGCCATTCGAGGATGAATGGCTCGACCTTGTCCCGGAAGCCGCGGACTTAGAGGCGCTAGAGCTGGCCACAGATTTGACCTCCAACGAGGCATGTGTCATCAGATCCTCGGAATTGTCTCCGGCCATAGGCTCCGAACCGCGTGTACCTACACCAATCTAATTTGACTGGGCGCCGATCTTAGAGTTCAGCTCCGCGGACATCTTCCAACACTCACCCCTAGGCGACGTGTTAAACTCATTAAATCTCTCTCCTTGTCAGGAGATTCTTAGCCGAACTATGTCCGGCTTGAGCGGGAAGCGGACGACGAAGGACTTCGTTGCCCACCCACCACCCACTTGATAGCCACTTTCGACAATTTAACCGATATGCTTGATTTTGACTCCGAAGACATCGATGGTATCGATGACGATGCCGGAGAAGAACAGGAACCACCGCCCACAGGGCGCTAGACAACCACCTCCTCATATGATATATACATGGTGGATACACCCAAAGAAGATGATGGCCATGACATAAAAGAGCAAGTTGAGGACAAACTTCCTGAGAAGCAATCTAAGCGGCGACGTCAGCGGCACCGCTCTAAATCATGCCATGGTAAAAATAGCGATACTGACACAAGAGAGAATAGCACTCCGGACGATGCCGAAGACAACGAAGACCCCGCCAAGCCAAGTTTCGAACAGGCTGAAGGGGAAGATGGGCGAGCCAGCCCCGACGAACATGCCTTAAATGATGATTCGGAGAATAGCAACTACATGCCTCTCTCCGAGGATGTGGTGAGCCTTGGCGATGAAGAATTTATCGTGCCAGAGGATCCCGTCGAGCAGGAACGCTTCAAGCGTCGCCTTATAGCCACGGCAAAGAGCCTAAAGAAGAAGCAGCAACTGCTTCGAGCCGACCAAGATCTGCTCAATGATAGATGGACCGAGGTCCTGGCAGCCGAGGAATATGGACTCGAGCACCCAATCAAAAGTTACCCGAAGTGCAAATTGCTACCTCAATTCGATGACGCGGTGTTGCAGCCAGCACTACTAGCATATAATGCGGCTGACAGACCACTGCGTGGCCGAGATAAAACGGCAATTCAACCCGAGCACCAGCAGGCACCGCCTCACCGAAAAAATACAAACACAACAGCTCGGGGATACACACATGACCTGCGGTACGACTTGGAGAACAAAGCAGGCCACACCAGATCGATATACGGATCACGGGGGTGCGCCCCAATGCGCAACGACAACCACCACGCCGGATATAACAAATACACACCTGGCCGAGCTAAATACAGTAGACCGGCTCCATTTGAGCTGTGTCGCGATGTAGCCCGGCACAGAGGCGCCGCACACCCCCTCTGCTTCGCTGATGAAGTAATGGAGCACGAATTCCTAGAAGGGTTTAAACCCATCAACATCGAATCATATGATGGAACAACAGACCCCGCGGTATGGATCGAGGACTGATAACCCACAAGTATAGGGGATCGCAACAGTTTTCGAGGGTAGAGTATTCAACCCCAATTTATTGATTCGACACAAGGGGAGCCAAAGAATATTCTCAAGAATTAGCAACCACACCTGGAAACTTAGTATCTGCAGCAAAGTGTTTAGTAGCAAAGTAATAGGATAGTGGTGGTAACGGTAACAAAAGTAAAGACATCAAAAGTAATGTTTTTTGGTATTTTGTAGTGATTGTAACAGTAGCAACAAAAAAGTAAATAAGCGAGAACCAGTATATGGAAAGCTCGTAGGCACCGGATTAGTGATGGATAATTATGCCGGATGCGGTTCGTCATGTAACAGTCATAACATAGGGTGACACAGAACTAGCTCCAGTTCATCAATGTAATGTAGGCATGTATTCCATATATAGTCATACGTGCTTATGGAAAAGAACTTGCATGACATCTTTTGTCCTACCCTCCCGTGGCAGCGGGGTCCTATTGGAAACTAAGGGATATTAAGGCCTCCTTTTAATAGAGAACCTGAACAAAGCATTATCACATAGTGAATACATGAACTCCTCAAACTATGGTCATCACCGGGAGTGGTCCTGATTATTGTCACTTCGGGGTTGCCGGATCATAACACATAGTAGGTGACTATAGACTTGCAAGATAGGATGAAGAACACACATATATTCATGAAAACATAATAGGTTCAGATCTGAAATCATGGCACTCGGGCCCTAGTGACAAGCATTAAGCATAGCAAAGTCATAGCAACATCAATATCAGAACATAGTGGATACTAGGGATCAAACCCTAACAAAACTAACTCGATTACATGATAAATCTCATCCAACCCATCACCGTCCAGCAATTCTATGATGGAATTACTCACGCACGGCGGTGAGCATCATGAAGTTGGTGATGGAGGATGGTTGGTGATGACGACGACGACGAATCCCCCTCTCCGGAGCCCTGAACGGACTCCAGATCAGCCCTCCTGAGAGAGATTAGGGCTTGGCGGCGGCTCCGTATCGTAAAATGTGATGGTTTCTTCTCTCTGACTTTTTTCTCCCCGAAAGCCAATATATGGAGTTGGAGTTGGCGTCGGAGGGCCACCAGGGGTCCCACGAGGTAGGGGGCGCGCCCAGGGGGTGGGCGCCCCCCACCCTCGTGGACAGGGTGTGGGTCCCATGGTCTTCATCATTGGCGAGGATTTTTTATTGTTTTTCTAAGATGTTCCGTGGAGTTTCAGGTCATTTCGAGAACTTTTATTTTCTGCACATAAAACAACACCATGGCAATTCTGCTGAAAACATCGTCATCCGGGTTAGTTCCATTCAAATCATACAAGTTAGAGTCCAAAACAAGGGCAAAAGTGTTTGGAAAAGTAGATATGACGGAGACGTATCAAGGACTTCCTTCTCCATATAAATATGGCCCGCAGCGACGACCTCCATGCCATTAAGTACCTCCCGCTCAAACTAAAGGGACCAGCTAGGCAGTGGTTGAACAGTCTGCCCGAAGACTCCATTGGCAGTTGGGAGAACCTGGAAGAGGCATTCCTTGACAACTTCCAGGGAACTTATGTCCAACCTCCGGATGCCGATGACTTAAGTCATATAATCCAACAACCCGGTGAGTCAGCCAGGAAATTCTGGACTCGGTTCTTAACTAAAAAGAACCAAATCTTCGACTATCCAGATGCCGAAGCCCTAGCGGCCTTTAAGCATAACATCCACGATGAGGGGCTCACCCAACAGCTCGGCCAAGAGAAGCCGAAGTCCATGGCAGCCCTCACAACGCTCATGACTCGCTTTTGTGCGGGCGAGGATAGCTGGCTAGCTCGCAGCAACAGCACCTCAAGCAAACATGGCACTTCTGAAGCCAAAGATAGCAATGACAAGCCCCAACACAATAGACACCAGCGTCGAAATAGTGGCGATAATGCCGAAGACACGACCGTCAATGCCGGATTCAGTGGCTCTAAGCCCGGTCAGCAGAAAAAGCCATTTAAGCGAAACAATCCGGGCCCGTCCAGTCTGGACCGCATACTCGGTCGTCCATGTCAAATCCACGGCACCCTAGATGAACCAGCCAATCACACCAACAGAGAATGTTGGGTCTTTAAACAGGCCGACAAGTTAAATGCTGAAAACAAGGAAAAGGGATTGCCAAGTGACGATGATGAGAAACCCCGCCCGCCGAACACATGGGGACAAAAGAAGTTTCCTCCCCAAGTGAAAACAGTTAATATGATATATGCTACCCATATCCCCAAAAGGGAGCAGAAGCGCGCACTAAGGGACGTCTATGCGATGGAGCCGGTCGCCCCAAAATACAACCCATGGTCCTCCTGTTCGATCACCTTCGATAGAAGGGACCATCCGACAAGTATCCGTCATGGCAGTTCAGCCGCACTGGTGCTTGACCCTATCATTGACGGATTCCACCTCACACGCGTCCTCATGGACAGTGGTAGCAGCATGAACCTGCTTTATCAAGATACAGTGCGCAAAATGGGTATTGATCCCTCAAGGATCAAACCCACCAAAACCACCTTTAAAGGTGTCATACCAGGTGTAGAGGCCCGCTGCACAGGCTCAATCACACTGGAAGTGGTCTTCGGATCCCTGGATAATTTCCAAAGTGAAGAGCTACTCTTCAATATCGTTTCCTTCTGCAGTGGTTATCACGCACTACTCGGACGAACCGCATTTGCCTGTTTCAATGGGGTGCAGCACTATGCCTACCTTAAGCTCAAGATGCCCGGACCCCGCGGTGTTATAACAGTTAACGGAAATACGGAGCGCTCCCTCCGTACCGAGGAGCACACCGCGGCCCTTGCAGCAGAAGTACAGAATAGCCTCCTTAGGCAAAACCTCAATTCGGCAATAAAGTCCCCAGACACCACTAAGCGGGTCCGTGCTAACCTGCAATTTGACCATCCGGCTCGGACAGAGATCAGCTAGCAATACATCCTTCGTCCCAGCACCAGTAAGGCGGCAAAATTCATGCCGTGCGTACACAACTACGCACGTAAAATACCATGGGCATGGACGGAGGCACAACTATATCGCAGCCCACAATGCGGCTCAACCGCTCCAGATCCGCATACCTTCATTTCTCCCTTTCTTTCAGGTTTTTCCACCTCTCAAGGCCTTTTCTGATAAACCTACTCATCGGACCCGTAGTGGGACGGATACGCCAAGAAAGCTAGGGGCTCAGACGTACAAGGGAATACCCAGGTGGTCTTTGCTACTGATCATCATACCTCTTTTAATTACCCGCACGTACCTCACTCTTGGTCGTGGCATGTTAAATAGCCTTATTCGCCTATGGCACTACTTTGTATAGATAGCTGGACGTATCAATCAACTTACACTGAAAAATAATCTGCAACTTTTGTCGTTACTTCAATTTTTCCTTGTCCATTTATTTTCAACTGCACCCGTACATTCTGGTATGCCTTAATTCCCCAGGGACTTCATCATGCCCCATAACAGGGTAAGATAGTCCGAACACTTTCACAGTATAGTTCGGCTGTCAGGACCCCGATCCTAAGTCACACAGATCTAGCATGTAACACATCATATAACTTTGCGGCCTCACGCACGGTATTCCCACGGGTGCCACCTTACCTGGCCCGGGACCGTTTGCGCATTTTGGCTCACGTATATGATAGTGCCGCTAGCATCCATATGATAAAGAACCCGGGCTGACATGGCTAGTCGTGAACCCAAAGTGGCACTAACTTACAGGGACATGCATACATGACCCAACAACGAATGTGTCGGTCATCAGCGAGTGAATTCGAGCTGTAGCAACTGGGCTAGCAGGACTCCGGTAAACCGAGCTGTAGCAGGCTAGCAGGACTCCGGTAGACACCGCGTGACATTTCCCCGAAGGGACAGACACAGGAACGAAGAAGGACACATGCCGGCCAGCCTAAGTGTTCCGGAGCAGTAGCAAGCTACCATGGCTCAGTGGAAGCACTAGGAGACATTTCCCGGTAAGAGAGGCTACCAAGGATAAACAACTAGGTTGTCAGATCCCACACATACCAAGCATTTCAATAACATACACACAATATGCTCGATATGTGCAAATACAACATGGCATCACAACATGACTCTATGACTAAAGTATTTATTCAGTAGGCTCCGAGGAGCGAGATATTACAAACATGGGTCTCTCGACCCAGCATTCAGAGCATAGGAGTCAAAGCACAAGTGGAAGCTTAACATGTCTGAGTACAGACATCTACAAATGAAAAAGGCTGAGAAGCCTGACTATCTACCAAATCATGTTTAGGGCACAAGATCGTAGCTGATGTAACAAGCTAAACGTCGAAGTCCACGCGGAATTACTAGTGAGACAGAAGTCTCTTCAAAAACGTAAAATAGGCAAACGTGAGTACAAATGTACCCAGCAAGACAAACATCAGAACTAACTACATATGCATCATTCTCAATCAAGGGGATGGTGGAGTTTAACTGCAGCAAGCCAGGTTTGACTCAGTGGCTATCCTGAACTACGACTGCGAGTAACTCTTTTGAGGTGGCGCACACGAGTCCACATATTCACCATATCAATACACCACTATGGATCCGCTCCTGTCTCCCTACGAGAACGCCATCCATAGCACTCACGCTTATCTTGCGCATTTTAGAGTATCCACTTTCACTTGTCTATGAACTGTACAGGCAACCCAGAAGTCCTTTACCGCGGACACGGCTGTTCGAATAGATAATGTTAACCCTGCAGGGATGTACTTCTTCACACACGCTCTCACCACTTACCGCCATTTACACGACATGTACTCGGCAACCTTCAAGTGGAAGCCTAGCGAGGGTGTCGGCCATGACCTGACTAACCACACAAGTCTCTCGTCCAGGTTTATCGCCTATTCGGGTTCCATCCGCAAGGAGATCCGGCCGGGGTGTCGCTCACGGCCCCAAACGATGTGAGCAGGGTTCCCAGGCCCACCATCCGGGTGCCACTTGGTACACCGTGCCACTGTGCCTAGTCTGTCCCAAGCCCACCTATATCGGGTGCCACTTGGTAGACTACTAACACTACCTACAAACACCAGGAACTAGTTGCAACTCCTGGATAGAGATCAAGTTGATTAATAAGCCGAGAGGGGCCAAGTTACTGGAACCCAATGTGTGGTAGTAGCTGTTCATGGATCACAAACACAGAACTCAGTTCCTGAGGACGGTTTCAATGAGACAAACCACCATGTACTCCTACATGGCCTCTCACCGCTACCTTTACCAAATCGTGTTCACACACTTAGCTCACACACGGTAGGACATGTTTACACACCTCCAATTCATCCCCGATGAATCAGACCTGACTCAACTCTAAGAAATAGCAGGCATGACAAACAAGCGTGAATGAGTAGGCACATCAGGGCTCAAACAAGTCCTACTCATGCTAGTGGGTTTCATGTATTTACTGTGGCAATGACAAGTCATGCAGAGGAAAGGGGTTCAACTAACGCATCATGTAATAGTTGAGTCATTGTTGTCCTAATGTAGTAAAAGAGAGCAGGAGTGAGAGAGTGGGATTGTATCGGAATAAACAAGGAGGTTTTGCTTGCTTGGAACTTCTGAAGATAATATTGCTCTTCGTCGGTGTCATCGATCTCATCGTCGGAACCACGTCTACTGAGAGGGAACAATTACCGGCAACAGAGAGGAAACACAATCAATGCAATGCAACACTATGATGCATGATCATGACATGGCAATATGCTGTGGTTTGAGCTAATGCATCTAGCGCAGGTTAAATGGAGTTGGTTTGAACCAAGGGTTCAAATTCAAACTCCATATGTGCTTATTTAAATGCCAATTATTCAAATTGTCATATACAGCAACCTTAGGTTGTTCAAACATGCATGAAAATGGTACAGATGGATAAAATTGGATTTTTCTGATCATTTTTCGTATATAACTTATTTGATTTGGAGCTACGGTTGATTTTATATAATTTTTAGAAGTTTGCATTATTTTCTGAAGTTTCCTAAATAAGAATAAATCCAGAAAATAATTAACTGTGTCAGCACTACGTCACTGTGACGTCAGCGGTCAACAGTGCCAGCCAGGTCAAACCTGACGGCTGGGACCCACGGATCAGTGTAACAGGGCTGGTTTGGGTGGATGACAGGTGGGACCAGGTCAACCCTGACAGTCGGGGCCCAATTTACTTAATCTAATCCTAAACAGAAGTAAATCTTATACTTAAATATTGTGGTGGGGTCTACGGTCAGTGTCTGTGGGTGGTTTAGCTGACGGTAATTAGTGCTAAATACGCGGCCACGTCGGCACGCCAGAGTATGGCCGGCGGCGACCTCAAGCCGCGGCGGAGGCGCACGGGAGTGGCTCGGGTTTTGCCCACGGTCGACCAAATCGACCGTGGTTTGGTCCTATGCGTAGCTGGGGCTCGCGCGCATCCAGCAGGGCAAGCGGGAAGAGCTGGGGTAGCCAGAGGCGACGGCAACTACGACGGCGGCGGCGGCCGGAGTTCGGGCGTCGAGCGTTTCGATGTTGCAGTGTACTAGGGGAGGCGCTGGTGTGTTCGGCGTGCTCGTGGTGAGGTGTGGAGCACGGTGCCATGCTTGGAAGGGAGCTGCGGTGGCCCTGGCCTCGTCCGCGTCATCACCGGCGGCGAGGAGCTCACGGCCCCGGTGAAAAGGGCGGCAAGAGTGCGGGAACGAGCGCGGGGAGGAGGGGGAATGGTGTCGGAGCTCACAGCGATCTCAACGGAGGACTCAGCATGCTCGGGGAGGGGTCGGAGCAAGCGCGGCGGCGAGGGGGATCTCCGGCGGCCGACGGCATGGATGAGGATGATGGCGTCGCTTCGGGCGTCCCGCGAGCGCGTGCTTTGTCTTGGGGCTCCATGGTATCGAGGCGGAGCCTCTGGACAGCACGGAGAGGCGATGGCCGCGGTGGCTGCGGTGGTGCTCGTCGGCACCACGGGAAGAGAGCAGAGGAGGGGAAAGAAAGGCATAAGGAAGGAGAGAGATATGGGAGGAATAAGGAACGGGCCAGGGGTGTCGTGGCGTTGTCTGGGCGCGTCGCGGCAGCGGCGGAAGCAGGAGGTGGCGGGGCGCGTGCCGGCGCGCTGCGGCCACGCGCTCGTCCTCCTGGCAAGGAGGAAGATGACAGGGGAAGGCGGCAGGTGGGCTGGGTTGGCCAACTGGGCCGCCAGGCTGGACGGGTAAGCGGCCCAGGTAGTTTCCTCTCTCTCTCCGTTTTCTATTTAGTTTCCTGTTTTTCTATTTCTTCTGTAAATGTTGGGCTTTATTAAAAATACTTAGGCACACTCAAAAATCACCAAACTGCTCATGGCCACTGGTTTGAATATGTCCAACATGGAACATTTCAGTTTAGGATTATTTGGACATTTTAAATATTTTATAGAATTTAAATGTCCAAATTCAAATACTTATGATTTAATTCAGTGACCTTAGGATGACCTAGAAAATTGTGCACCATTTTTGTCAGAGGTTTAAGACCAAGGCAAAGATGATGAACATTTTAGAAGGGCATTTCAGGTTGATTGAAAATGATTTTATGTTGAACCTATTTGATTTGATCTGGTGCTAGGGTTTGATCAGTCCCCATTTCAAGTTCATTTGAAAAGTTAAACATGATGCACACATGAAGGGCTAGCCTACTGCATACCAGGACCAGGGATGTGACAACTCGCCCCCACTAAACAAGAATCTCGTCCCGAGATTCAAGCGTAGGGTAAGATGAAGGGGGAACGCAAACTGGCACAATCTTCATGATCCAGGTTGCACTTCATAAGAACGTCGATTCGATCACCATCTTTGTCTCAACGTCTTGCTCTGAGAACTCCAGCCAATGTGACAACGAGAGGAGATAGAAACTCTAGAAGGATCGATCTTCTCGAAGATCGAACGACTCGGGATCATCTCAATCATTACGAGATCAACTCACTAGAAACATCTCTGGAGCTGAGAGGCAAGACATGCATCAGGAGGGACGGAAGAAACAATTTGACGAGGGTTTCAAAGTAGCGAGGAAACAAATACTATGATACCATAATGGGGCACCTTGGGAGAGGTGACTCATAGAATTATTCCCTCAGGTGGCAAAAAGAATTACTTTTGATACATAGGTCATTGGAACTCTCCTCACCAGCCTGAGGCAATTTACGAACGATCGTTTGACAGAGTTCGGGAGAACGACACACTCGGGCTAGAATGGATGATGTGGATTACCTTGTTGAAAACAACACAAGGGATGATTTTAGTAACTAGGAGAAGCTCAACAGTAGAGGGCGAGTCCACTATTTGAAAAGGTTATAGCATAACCGAGGAAACTGAGAGCAATATGCAATTAATGCCAATGATAAAAGCCTAGCACTTGCACATGCTCTCAAGAACTTGAGCATTTCCATATTCATCAAGGTTTTACCAATATCCGTGTCAAGGATCCTGGCAACACAACATACTACCATGATGAGTAGTGATGGACGATGCAGATGCAAAGGAAGATAACACTTTCTCAGATTTCACCTTAGCGAGGCCAAGGAAACAAAATCTGGATGATCGACCGAGAGACATTTAGCAATCCGCTTTTAATGTTCTCCTTGATGTGCTAGCGTAACCCATTTACATGGTTTGGTATCTAGAACATCAAGTAAAAGGCCAGACTTCGGGAACACAAAATCCATAAGGGACAACTAGGAAATAAATCCAACAAAATCTTCATGGGATGTGGCCAACTTCCTCAATCAAGATACTACAATAATAGGTCTTCCGGCTGGGTGTGTTGGCCACGACATCCACTTATCGGTTACGGAGAGGACAATATTATAGTTCTTTGGAAACGTTCCAACCATCATATCTGCCTGAGATTCAGATCTGGTTGGTGTCAGGATATTCCAGACACATCAAGTCTAGAAAGAAAAATGAAAGTTTGCAACACAAATCGACGAGATGACGTTGCGAGATTCTCGGGAAATGGACTACGGTAGTAAGCTCCAATACATGAGCTAGTTCTGCTACAAACATGGGAACACGTTGTCCCATACAAGCATGACCACATAGTAGTCTTATAATAAAACACTACCGAGTTCAGGTGGGGAACCATCATTGAGGATATCGAAGTCCTTGTATAAGCCCGCGTTAGCTCTTATGAAGGAATTCCTTTTCCTGGAATAAATCAGTTAGTGGCTTGGTGTGCTAGGGAATTCATATGGAATGAAGATGATCAGTCTAGAAGACGACGGAATACTTCGCACGTGCATAACTTACTTGGGATGATTCCAGAGGAGGCAAAAATATACTTTCTCGAGTTCATGGTGGCAACTTGCACCAAATGCACGTGAATCATAGGAAGTCACTTCTTTCGTCCAAACATATGCTTTAGGAGCGGGTCATGAAGAAAATGTTTACACAAGTTTCCAACACTAGCTTAATGTTCAACAAAATTAAGGAAAAAGTAAGGATGTTATCGATGGGCTCAACAACAATTTATCCAGGTTTCCATGAAGATGGAATTCCATAATTATGTGAACAGGTGATAGCATTGGTCAGACCCAGAAGATATAATGGTGTATGCTCGAGGAATCAACCATGAGTAAGACAACATTACGAACATCGTTGGTTCTGATTTGATTTTAGGATAGCCCACACCCAAATCAAAGTTTTGACAAGACAACAGATCCAACAACTGATCACTAGGACCTATCGATGAGAATATCATCTTTCTTCAACACACACACACACACAAGAGATATCCTTTTGGAATGAACTGAGTCGGACAAGCTTTTATCTTCCAACTCTCCAAGTTGTTGTTTGGATTAACCAACTAGCTCAGGGGTATCCCACACAGATTCTTGGAGAATGGGTGGTTTGGAGGAAAACCAACATGATCATGAATTCAACATAGCGGTCAGGTGACGACCTGGTGATACTTCTGAGAAGATATTCAGAAAATCACGAACCACCGATATGTTACTAAGCTCGAGAGCAATCTTGCTTTCCAGGCAAGATGATATGATCAAGTGAGCGAGGGATTGACAAAATCCTAAATCACCGATCGAAGAGTGCACCAACAATAAGGACTAGGTAGCACAATCTATCTTAGAATGATGATTCAAGAACCAACACACTAAGAATAAAATTATTGTCCTTTAACTACCAAGCAACGGGGTTGCTAGAAGTATTGATTTCACACATCATGGCTCACTTGTCGGCATTCCGGTTGCAACAACATGGAAACCGAGAAATGAATAATGAGGGCGAGAAGTATCACTGTATCAAGAGTTCATAAGATGATGTGTAATTCCTATGAGTTTCTTGACATAAAGAGGGTAATACTTCAGGGTAGAACAGAACAAAAACTGGACTAGTATTTTGGTCTGCGGAGTATGACTACTTTGACCCAATCCTAGATATGGATGAGGTACTGGAGTTCATTTCTCCTAGTCATTCTGGGATAGAATGGCTTGACGGAACACAAGAACATCAGGCATCGATGAACGAAGACACGCATACTCTTGACTATCAATTAATAGATGAGGCCTAGAAAACAACTAAAGAGGGACAACTCAAGGAACATGTAACTTTCTGAGTTGTGGATGCATAGATTAGTATGTCGAACCAAGTTCAACAGGTTTCTTCCGGATAATCCATGCAAAAAGGTTGAACTGGCAGAGTCACAATATAGAATGGAGAACTCATCGAGGCCACTCCTGTTGTGATCTTTTGATCCAACAAACTTCTACCATAAGTGGTTCATAGTATTTGGAAGAAAGAAATACCACGGACCTCGAGGACTAATGCAAAGGTTACTAGTATCCTAAAGGAACTAGCAAACACTATCAACATGAAATAAGTAGGGTGAATCTCGGGTGCAAGAACCCAGGAGTAGAATACCTACTACTAGGTAGCATCACAAGATGCTTTCGAGAATAAAGGCCAGAATCATCACACTAGGACATAAATCATGGCTAGATTACTAGATGATCCCCCAAGACACCTAGGGTCATAATAATAGCTCCAACATAAATGCCGAGGCAATAGAGTACCTCAACTCAGCAACTAGTGTGACTAACCTGGCCTAAAAGAACATCAAAACCAGAGGAAGGGATTTGCAAATGCATCAGACTATTTAGAAACCTGGGATGGCTCGGACAGCATAACGGCTGTAAATGCTTGAAAAGGTTTGAGACATCTTGAAAAGTGGTGGCATAACCACTCGATCATCATAATATCAAGGTTCTGAGATCAACTATGAACATACAGAAGATAGTAGGAACTAAACTCAAGCTTAGAACCATCAATCCTATAAGTCTACGGATTAGTAACACGTGATCCTAATAGCCAGAAGAGAAAGCCTAGATCTTAACCCCGTAGGAAAGATAAGATGACTCAGATGAGAAGGCATAAGGTAAAGGAGTAAAAAGAGCCTTACGTTCCATCCCACAATCAATTCCCTTATATAACTAAAGCATTTCTAGACACAACTTCGACCAGTTTGGCTTGGTAATCCTACATGCAGTCAAGCTCTGATACCAAAACTGTCAGGACCCCAATCCTAAGTCACACTGATCTAGCATGTAACACATCATATCACTTTGCGGCCTCACGCACGGTATTCCCACGGGTGCCACCTTACCTGGCCCTGGACCGTTTGTGCATTTTGGCTCACGTATATGATAGTGCCGCTAGCATCCATATGACAAAGAACCCGGGCTGACATGGCTAGTGTTGAACCCAAAGTGGCACTAACTTACAGGGACATGCATACATGACCCAACAACGAACGTGTTGGTCTTCAGCGAGTGAATCCGGGCTGTAGCAACTGGGCTAGCAGGACTCCGGTAAACCAGGCTGTAGTAGGCTAACAGGACTCCGGTAGACACCGCGTGACATTTCCCCGAAGGGACAGACACAGGAACAAAGAAGGACACATGCCGGCCAGCCTAAGTGTTCCGGAGTAGTAGCAAGCTACCATGGCTCAGTGGAAGCACTAGGAGACATTTCCCGATAAGAGAGGATACCAAGGATAAACACCTAGGTTGTCAGATCCCACACATACCAAGCATTTCAATAACATACACACAATATGCTCAATATGTGCAAATACAACATGGCATCACAACATGACTCTATGACTCAAGTATTTATTCAGTAGGCTCCGAATCCTGTTGAGGGCACAAGATCGTAGCTGAGGTAACAAGCTAAACGTCGAAGTCCACGCGGAATTACTAGTGAGACGGAAGTCTCTGCAAAAACGTAAAATAGGCAAACGTGAGTACAAATGTACCCAACAAGACTTACATCAGAACTAACTACATATGCATCATTATCAATCAAGGGGATGGTGGAGTTTAACTGCAGCAAGCCAGCTTTGACTCAGTGGCTATCCTGAACTACGACTGCAAGTAACTCTTTTGAGGTGGCGCACACGAGTCCACATATCCACCATAAAAATACACCACTATGGATCCGCTCCCGTCTCCCTATGGGAACGCCATCCATAGCACTCACGCTTATCTTGCGCATTTTAGAGTATCCACTTTCACTTGTCTATGAAGTGTACAGGCAACCCAGAAGTCCTTTACCGCGGACATGGCTATTCGAATACATAATGTTAACCCTACAGGGGTGTACTTCTTCACACACCCTCTCTACACTTACCGCCGTTTACACGACATGTACTCGGCAACCTTCAAGAGGAAGCCCAGCGAGGGTGTCGGCCACGACCTGACTAACCACAGAAGTCTCTTGTCCAGGTTTATCGCCTATTCAGGTTCCATTCGCAAGGAGATCCGGCCGGGGTGTCGCTCACGGCCCCAAACGATGTGAGCAGGGTTCCCAAGCCCACCATACGGGTGCCACTTGGTACACCGTGCCACTGTGCCTAGTCTGTCCCAAGCCCACCTGTACCGGGTGCCACTTGGTAGACTACTAACACTACCTACAAACACCAGAAACTAGTTGCAACTCCTGGACAAAGATCAAGTGGATTAATAAGCCGAGTGGGGCTGAGTTACCGGAACCCAATGTGTGGTAGTAGCTATTCATGGATCACAAACACAGAACTCAGTTCCTGAGGACGGTTTCAATGAGACAACCCACCATATGTTGGGGAACGTAGCAGAAATTCAAAATTTTCCTACGTGTCACCAAGATCTATCTATGGAGAAACCAGCAACGAGGGGAAGGAGAGTGCATCTACATACCCTTGTAGATCGCTAAGCGGAAGCGTTCAAGAGAACCGGGTTGAAGGAGTCGTACTCGTCGTGATCCCAATCACCGGAGATCCTAGTGCCGAACGGACGGCACCTCCGCGTTCAACACACGTACAGCCCGGTGACGTCTCCCACGCCTTGATCCAGCAAGGAGAGAGGGAGAAGTTGAGGAAGACTCCGTCCAGCAGCAGCACAACGGCGTGGTGGTGGTGGAGGAGCCTGGCAATCCTGCAGGGCTTCGCCAAGCACCTGCGGGAGAGGAGTACTTGGGAGAGGGGGAGGGCTGCGCCAGAACTTGGGTGCGGCTGCCCTCCCACCCCCCCACATATATATAGGGGCAAGGGAGAGGGGGGTGGGCCCCCTCAGATCCAATCTGAGGAGGGGGCGGCGGCCAGGGGGGTTGCCTTGCCCCCCAAGGTAAGGGGCGCCCCCCTTTACGGTTTCCCCCAAGCCCTAGGCGCCTTGGGCCTTGGTGAGGGGGGGGGGCACCAGCCCACCTAGAGCTGGTCCCCTCCCACACTTGGCCCATGCAGCCCCCTGGGGCTGGTGGCCCCACTTGGTGGACCCCCGGGACCCTCCCGGTGGTCCCGGTACGTTACCTATAAAACCCGAAACTTCTCCGGTGACCAAAACAGGACTTCCCATATATAAATCTTTACCTTCGGACCATTCCGGAACTCCTCGTGACGTCCGGGATCTCATCCGGGATGCCGAACAACATTCAGTAACCACATACAAACTTCCTTTATAACCCTAGCGTCATCGAACCTTAAGTGTGTAGACCCTACGGGTTCAGGAACCATGCAGACATGACCGAGACGTTCTCCGGTCAATAACCAACAGTGGGATCTAGATACCCATGTTGGCTCCCACATGTTCCACGATCATCTCATCGGATGAACCACGATGTCAAGGACTCAATTAATCCCGTATACAATTCCCTTTGTCTAGCGGTATTGTACTTGCCCGAGATTCGATCGTCGGTATGCCGATACCTTGTTTAATCTCGTTACCGGCAAGTCTCCTTACTCGTTCCATAACACATCATCCCGTGATCAACCCCTTGGTCACATTGTGCACATTATGATGATGTCCTACCGAGTGGGCCCAGAGATACCTCTCCGTCAACCGGAGTGACAAATCCCAGTCTCGATTCGTGCCAACCCAACAGACACTTTTGGAGATACCTGTAGTGCACCTTTATAGCCACCCAGTTACATTGTGACATTTGGTACACCCAAAGCATTCCTATGGTATCTGGGAGTTGCAAAATCTTATGGTCTAAGGAAACGATACTTGACATTAGAAAAGCTTTAGCATACGAACTACGATCTTTGTGCTAGGCTTAGGATTGGGTCTTGTCCATCACATCATTCTTCTAATGATGTGATCCCGTTATCAACGACATCCAATGTCCATGGTCAGGAAACCGTAACCATCTATTGATCAACGAGCTAGTCAACTAGAGGCTTACTAGGGACATGGTGTTGTCTATGTATCCACACATGTATCCGAGTTTCCTTTCAATACAATTATAGCATGGATAATAAACGATTATCACGAACGAGGAAATATAATAATAACCAATTTATTATTTCCTCTAGGGCATATTTCCAATAGTCTCCTACTCCTACATGGCCTCTCACCGCTACCTTTACTAAATCGTGTTCACACACTTAGCTCACAGACGGTAGGACATGTTTACACACCTCCAATTCATCCCCGATGAATCAGACCTGACTCAACTCTAAGCAGTAGTAGGCATGACAAACAAGCATGAATGAGTAGGCACATCAGGGCTCAAACAACTCCTAATCATGCTAGTGGGTTTCATCTATTTACTGTGGCAATGACAGGTCATGCAGAGGAAAGGGGTTCAACTACCGCAGCATGTAACAATTGAGTCGTTGTTGTCCTAATGCAGTAAAAGAGAGTAGGAGCGAGAGAGTGGGATTGTATCGGAATGAACAAGGAGGTTTTGCTTGCCTGGCACTTCTGAAGATAATATAGCTCTTCATCGGTGTCATCGATCTCATCGTCGGAACCACGTCTACTGAGAGGGAACAATTACCGGCAACAGAGAGGAAACACAATCAATGCAATGCAACATTATGATGCATGATCATGACATGGAAATATGCTGTGGTTTGAGCTAATGCATCTAGCAGCAGGTTAAATGGAGTTGGTTTGAACCAAGGGTTCAAATTCAAACTCCATATGTGCTTATTTAAATGCCAATTATGCAAATTGTCATATACAGCAACCTTAGGTTGTTCATACATGCATGAAAATGGTACAGATGGATAGATTGGATTTTTCTGATCATTTTTCATATATAACTTATTTGATTTGGAGCTACGGTTGATTTTATATAATTTTTAGAAGTTTGCATTATTTTCTGAAGTTTCCTGAATAAGAATAAATCCAGAAAATAATTAACTGTGTCAGCACTAAGTCACTGTGACGTCAGCGGTCAACAGCGCCAGCCAGGTCAAACCTGACGGTTGGGACCCACAGATTAGTGTAACAGGGCTGGTTTGGGTGGATGACAGGTGGGAACAGGTCAACGCTGCCTGGGCAGGTCAACCCTGACAGTCGGGGCCCACTTTACTTAATCTAATCCTAAACAGAAGTAAATCTTATACTTAAATATTGTGGTGGGGTCTACTATCAGTGTCTGTGGGTGGTTTAGCTGATGGTGATTAGCGCTAAGTACGCGGCCACGTCGGCACGCTGGGATTTCGCCGGCGGCGACCTCAAGCCGCGGCGGAGGCGCACGGGAGTGGCTCGGGTTTTGCCCACGCTCGACCAAATCGACCGTGGTTTGGTCCTATGCATAGCTAGGGCTCGCGCGCATCCAGCAGGGCAAGCGGGAAGAGCTGGGGTAGCCGGAGGCGACGGCAACTACAACGACGGCGGTGGCCGGAGTTCGGGCGTCGAGCGTTTCGACGTTGCAGTGCACTAGGGGAGGCGCTGGTGTGTTCGGTGTGCTCCTGGTGAGGTGTGGACCACGGTGCCGAGCTCGGAAGGGATCTGTGGTGGCCCTAGCCTCGTCCACATCATCGCCGGCGGCGAGGAGCTCACGGCCCCGGTGAAAAGGGCGGCTAGAGTGCGGGAACGAGCACGGGGAGGAGGGGGAATGGTGTCGGAGCTCACAGCGATCTCAACGGAGGACTCAGCATGCTCGGGGAGGGGTCGGAGCAAGCGCGGCGGCGAGGGGGATCTTCGGCGGCCGACGACATGGATGACGATGATGGCGTCACTTCAGGCGTCCCGCGAGCGCGTGCTTCGTCTTGGGGATCCGTGGCATCGAGGGGGAGCCTCTGGATAGCACGGAGAGGCGAGGGGGAGGCGATGGCCGCGGTGGCTGCGGTGGTGCTCGTCGGCGCCACGGGAAGAGAGCAGAGGAGGGGAAAGAAAGGCATAGGGAAGGAGAGAGATACGGGAGAAATAAGGAAAGGGCCAGGGGTGTCATGGCGTTGTCTGGGCGCGTCGGGGCAACGGCGGGAAGCAGGAGGTGGCGGGGCGCGTGCCGGCGCGCTGCGGCCACGCGCTCGTCCTCCTGGCAAGGAGGAAGACGACAGGGGAAGGGGCCAGGTGGGCTGGGCTGGCCAACTTGGCCGCCAGGCTGGATAGGTAAGTGGCCCAGGTAGTTTCCTCTCTCTCTCCGTTTTCTATTTAGTTTTATGTTTTTCTATTTCTTCTGTAAATGTTGGGCTTTATTAAAAATACTTAGGCACACTCAAAAATCACCAAACTGCTCATGGCCACTGTTTGGAATATATCCAACATGGAACATTTCAGTTTAGGATTATTTGGACATTTTAAATATTTTATAGAATTTAAATGTCAAAATTCAAATACTCATGATTTAATTCAGTGATCTTAGGATGACCTAGAAAATTGTGCACCTTTTTTGTCAGAGGTTTAAGACCAAGGCAAAGATGATGAACATTTTAGAAGGGCATTTCAGGTTCATTGAAAATGATTTTATGTTGAACCTATTTGATTTGATCTGGTGCTAGGGTTTGATCAGTCCCCATTTCAAGTTCATTTGAAAAGTTAAACATGATGCACACATGAAGGGCTAGCCTACTGCATACCAGGACCAGGGATGTGACATCGGCACCCCAAACTTATAGCATTATATGCATCGGCTCTGAATCATGTCTTTGGTTAATAGTTGGGTTGCCCGGCTCCTGTGCTTGCTACCTTACGTTCCGCTATATCGTCTAGGGTAGTAAAGGGAGAGCTACTGCGATTGTGTCCCGGTTCTTCCGAACAAGCACCTAAGTAGAGAAAGCCGAAAACTGACTGTCATGATGCGGCGAGAGCTGGTCAGCTGTTCGAGAGATCTTCAAATCGTTAGAGATTTTCTCCGCTTTATGCAAAGAATCGGTTTTTATCCGATTAGGCATGTATAGCGCCCCAACTTCGGCCTTTCGAATACCACGGACTACGCCAAAATTTAAAATTATAGAACGCCTATGGCTAAGTGAGGTTGATAAAGCCCTATAGTCTGATTGCCTTGTTCGTTGCACTAAACACCTCCTTAAAGGACCGAACATTTGGATAAAGAGTGTTTAGATTTATCCCGAACAACCCTGTACTAGCTACGTGGGGGTAGAAGCCGACGACTGGCAAACTCTCAAATTTTATAAACAGACGCACAGGAGGTAAAATTTTAAATAACAAACATTGTATTACACAAAGACCTTGTTCAATATTACAAGACAGGATAAAATAATGCTTTCAAGGTAAAATAATATCCTTAGAACATTGCTCCGCCACAAGGAGGGATCCCTTCATGACACTGTCATAGTACATCTCGGGCTTGCGATGCTCCTTGCCCTCGGGCGGACCCTCGGTCATCAACTTTGTGGCATCCATCTTCGCCCAGTGCATCTTCGCGCGGGCAAAAGCAATCTGCGCACCTTCAATGTAGACCGACCACTTGATAGCATCAAGCCGAGGGAAGGCACTGACCAGCCCCTTCACGAGTCCGAAGTAGCTACTAGGCATGGGCTCGGCGGGCCATAGCCAGACTATTAGGTCCTTCATGGCCAGTTCGGCCGCCTTGTGTAGCTCGACCAACTGCTTTAGCTGGTCGCTAAGGGGCGACAGATGTTCTGATCCAAGGTATTGAGACCAGAATAGCTTCTCCGTAGAGCTCCCTTCTTCGGCTCAAAACAACTCTGCAACATCCAATATGCTGCACGGCAGATCCACAAATGCTCCTGAAAAAAGTCAAATTCAGGTAGGTAAAAGGAACGCTTCCTCCACACACTTGCTTTTACATAATGAAAGCCTTACCCGCCACAATATCCTGGGCCACCTGGATTTCCCGAAGGGTGCTCTGGGCTTCGGCTTGGGCATATTACGCGCTCTGGCGGGCCTTGGCAAGTTCGGACTCTTGAGTCTTTGAATTACGCTCCAAGGACTCGTACTTTTTGACGGCGTCCTGGATCTCTTTCTAGACTTCGCTGACCCGAGCCTCCTGCTTCTCGCGCGCTACGCGTTCCTTAGACGCTTTTCCCTCAACCTCGGCCAACACCTTCTTGAGGGCCGCTACTTCGATCGCGGCCCCTAACAAAGTTCATGACACTTTAGTCCGTACAAATTTTTAATCATTCCCAAATATAAAGCACTAGTTAGTGCATACCTTGGCTGTCCTCTAGTTGCTTCTTCACGAGGCCGAGTTCTTCCTCAGCCCGCTCCAGATTCGGTGTCAAGCCGGAGACCTCCACAGTATGAGCGGCAACGGCTAGCAGCGACGCCTGCTTATTCACATCGACATTTTATGTTAGACTCCTGCGAAAAATATGTTGATCCTCTGCTTGGTTTTTCTTTCCGAACACCGAACAGAGCATCAGGGGCTACTGTCTACAAGGTGATATTCTTTTACAACTACTTTACTTACTTCAAAGCCTGTTAGCAGGCTAATGTAGGTTTCGGTCAATCTGCTTTTGGCGGATTGGACTTTCTCAATAACCGTACTCATAAGAGTACGGTGTTCTTCCATAATGGAAGCGCCTTGTAGCACTTCCAGCAATCTGTCTGGTGCCTCTGGATGGACAGAGGTCACCGGCAGAGGTGGCTTGCCCCCTCGTTCGGCATAGGCTGCCTGCCCGAATCGGGGGCCACTTGGGTCTCCGGAGCTGTATCCGGCTCAGGGCCGAACTGGACCCGGCCCTCATCGTCGTGGTCTATAGGGGTATTTCCCCCCATGTGCTTGGCAACCGGACTTCTTTCCTCCGGCATCCCCGGAACGGCCTCCCCTTGGCCCGATATCCTTCGGGACAACACATCAGTGTCGTCCACGGCCTTATGGGAGGTGGCCGTTGGAAGGGACTCACTGTTCATCACCGACAGATCCAACAACCCCTTCGGAGAGGAGGAGAGCTTGATGTTGGATTGCGCCGGACTGCAAATGCATGGTCTAACACATTAGAAAATGATAAAGTGAAAAAACCAGAAATATTACTGCGCCTGGATACTTACGATTTGGCCAGGGTCTTGACCCTGGGCCCCCACTCCCCGTTCATGTCGGTGGCTGTAGCAGAGTAGTCCGGAAGGGAGATTTTCCCCTTCTTGGGCGCCTCGGCCTCCCTATGTGTGGAGGCCTTCCTCTTATTCTTCTCCCCAGTGGGAGGGGAATGGGTCTCCTCGTTCTCCTCCTCCCCCTCCTCCTCCTCGTTGTCTTCGGCGCAGGAGTGTGTCTCGGTGTCTTCAGACGTCACGTCCGAAACGCCATTGCGGCGGAAACCACCTCTGGCCCACTTGGTCGCCTTCTTGGTTTTGTTCTCTGGCACCTCATAAGGTGCCGAAAAAAGCATCTTCGTCAGAAGAGGCATTTCTGGATCTTCAAGTAGCGCAGCCGGACATTCAATCTCCTCCACTATCGCTACCCAGGCCTGAAAGATTGGCATAGAGCCTTAGGTTCCTCCCGCAGATATGCCAGTGAAAGATATGCCTTGAAAAACATAAAAGAACTTACCGGATTAGCCCGACGTTTCACACTAATTAAGCCCGTGATCTTCAGACGTGGGCGGTGGTACCTTCCCGTTCTTAAAAAGAACCTTCCAGATGCCTTCGTGTGTCGTATCAAAGAGCTCCAGCAGCGTCTGGTGCTTGGCCGGGTCGAACTCCCACAGGTTACAAGTCCGGATTTGGCACGGAAGAATCCGGTGGAAGAGCATGACCTGGACCATGTTGACAAGCTTGATTTTCTTATCATTCATGTTGACACATGTCTGGACCCCGGTCACTTCTTCTGCTGAGCCCCAGGCTAAACCCTTCTCTTGCCAGGAGGTGAGCCGCATGGGGACTCTGGATCAGAATACGGGGGTCGCCGCCCAGTTGGTGCCATGTGTCTCGGTGATGTTGAACCACCCCGATTGCCACCCCTTTACGGTCTCCACAAAGGATCCTTCGGGCCAAGTGACATTGGGCATTTTTTCCACCATAGCGCCTCTACACTCCGCTTCCTCGCTGCTCACCACCTTGGGCTTCACATTGAAGGTCTTCAGCCATAGGCCGAAGTGAGGTGGGATGCGGAGGAAGGCCTCGCACACAACAATGAATACCGAAATATTGAGGATGGAGTCGGGGGGCCAAGTCGTGGAAGTCCAGCCCGTAGTAGAATATCAGTTCGCGGACGAACGGGTGGAGGGGGAACACCAGCCTGCAGACGAAGTGGGAGAGAAATACCACCCTTTCTTGGGGCTCCGGGGTGGGGATGATCTGCCCATTGGCCGGAAGCCGATGAGCGATGTCTTTGGAAAAGCACCTAGACTCCCAGAGCTTCTTGATATCCTCCATCTTGACGGAGGAGGCCATCCACTTGCCTCCAGCTCCGGATCCGGACATGATTGGAGTGCTTTTCGGGATGAAGTGATGGGTGCTTAGGCGTTGGAGCTCGAGGACGAATGAGCAGAGGAAGTAGAAGGCGTGGGTGAAAGAGGGGAATCCTTATCCCATTATAGAGGCAGTAAAAACCGTGCGCCTCCCTGTTCGCCCTAAAACTCGCTTATTTCCAAAGTGCCGTGCTGATGGCACGGTTTGGTTACCCATGCCCGCATTGATGAGAATCCCGTGATAAGGGGACATGATCTCTGCTTCGACAAGACGTGCCAATAAGACTGCGCCTCGAAATACGGAGGGATAGGATAAAAACGGTTCAAATAAATACCGGGCCGTGGCGTGATGTCATGCTATGAGTTGTCAGCTCATTGGACTCGCGGGATAATATACTCTCTACAGTAGTATGTGGAATTTGTTTTGCAGAGCCGGAGACGATTCTTATGTTCAAGATCTACTTTGAAGTGTTCGGAGAAGGAATCCGTCTTGCAATTCAGAAGACCATTTGCGCGCCGGACTCGTCGTCATCAAAGCCTAGTTCAGGGGCTACTGAGGGAGTCCTGGATTAAGGGGTCCTCGGACAGCCGGACTATATGAGAAGGCCGGACTATTGGACTATGAAGATACAACATAGAAGACTTCGTCCCGTGTCCGGATGGGACTCTCCTTTGCGTGGAAGGCAAGCTTGGTGTTTAACATATGAAGATTCCTTTCTCTGTAACCGACTATGTGTAACCCTAGCCCCCTCCGGTGTCTATATAAACCAGAGGGTTTAGTCCGTAGGACAACAACTATCATAACCATAGGCTAGATTCTAGGGTTTTATCATCTACGGTCTCGTTGCAGATCAACTCTTGTAATACTCATATCATCAAGATCAATCATGCAGGAAGTAGGGTATTACCTCCATCAAGAGGGCCCGAACCTGGGTAAACATCATGTCCCCCGCCTCCTGTTACCATTAGCCTTAGACGCACAGTTCGGGACCCCCTACCCGAGATCCGCCGGTTTTGACACCGACATCCGCTACAAGTGGGACAAACAAAAGAAGGTTTTTTACATGGACCAGATCATGAGGAAATTGATTAGAATAGTCGTAATTATTCTTTTACCACCCTACATTAACTTCTGTTCAAGTCGACTACACATTCGTAAATGGTTCACGTTCCTTCTACATGAGAAGCAACACTAGCTTGCAGATGAAATCCCTACTTCACCGATGAGCCGAAGTGGGACACCCCTCTCAACCGGGCCTTGAACGAACTTAAGGGACTCCCTTTGTACTAGTGGCCACAAAATGGACGTCTCCAGTGCCACGTGGAAGGTCTTTTACAACGAGGGCCCAGAGGCCAAGAAGCAGAAAAATAACTTTAGTCAGGTGGACATCAACGAGAAGGTGAAGCTTGCGTTCGAGAAAAAAGCAGCTCAGGACATGAAAAAAACAGCCGAGGAGAAAAATGAGTTGCTATAGCAAGTAGTCGATGCATCTGTACATGCCTGCAGAAATGATTTCGCTACTTACTTGATCCCGGCAATCATCAAGTGGACGAAGGAAAATCCAGACAAGACGGTCGATGATTTCCCCATGCCTAGTTTCATCGGGAGCAACTCGGTGAACAACGCCAGTGCACTGTCACCTTCTACTGCAACCGGGCCTGCTTCCGCACGCGCACCCACTCAAAGTAGCCCGTCCTTAGTCTCTGGCATGCTAGGCGGGCCTTCGTCTTTGGCTGATCTTGAGCCCTCACTGTAATTACATGTCGTGCCAACATATATCTAGAATATTCCATTTTCGTTGCTTTCCTGTTGGGACCCCGACTCATAAGTCGTGATCACCGAATGCACGTGTACAGTGATCCCGGAGATAAATGCTCACTACACCACAGAAGCTAAATAACAAGAGTCTTACATCCAGACATACCGGTTTACAAAAAATATGACCATTATGGTCAGGTCTTCAGTATATCATCGCAACAGAAATCTTCGTCGACAACTTGGACCCATGCCATCTGCCTTAACCCCATAGGCATTCTGATTGGGAAGCGTCATGGCTCGCATGTTCATCACCAAGGTACTCTTCTTTATATTCTATTTTTCATGCATGGTCAATAATATAACAAGTGGCAAGCCACTGAGTACTTTGAATGTATTCGCAAGCAATCCAAGAGTAAAAACCGAATAATTATGCAAGGCTCTACTACTAAATTGGCAATTTTGCGGAAAGCTAGTTTTTGTCATGCAAGTATGATCAACATTTATCAAGGACATGAATGCATCTGCAACAAGTATTAGGAGCTTACAGACATCAACATCGAGAAAGAGTTATGAACAACTCATCCTCAAGCTCATCCTGACTTCCTCATGAATGACATCAACAATATTACCAAACTGTGTTGTTCGTCAGAAACATATGGACATAGTATAAGAAGCATCAACCAACTGTCCTTGACCGTGGACACGACTATTCGAATAGTTTGACACTCTACAGAGGTTGCACACTTTACCCACAAAATCTGGGAAGCTTTCGTGCCATCCACGACCCGCGGTACCTCAAGTACCCCGGGTAAGCACCCGATCACTACCTTTCCCTAGCCGTGACTAACAAGGAGTCCACTCGATCGGTAGCAGCCCCCATGCCAACATAGTCACATAATATTTTTTTGTGGATCCATGCTCCCATATTAATCATATAACACAAGCACGGGGTACCAACGGTGTGTCCGGTGCCCTGTGAAAACAGTCATGGCTGCCCTACCTAGCACGACCCCGTCCCGAGAGTGACCACGCCACTCCCGTCACTAGTAATGCGGGCATCAATGTTAGCACGAAATAGGAAATCAATAATTCCCTTTCCCATATAAGGGTAGAGTCACTACAAAAAAAATACACTTCCATGATGATACGTGTTTGTCATAGTAGGTCACGTTTTCTATCATGCATGTACATCCATGACGATTTTATGACAGAATCAAGATAGTCATACCTGTGCTGTCATAGAAGTGTTCCATGACATTACCAAAATTATCATCACGGAAGTGTCCACTTCCATGATGATAAATCGCGCGTCACAGAAGTGCTTTCGTCAAGGGTGACCAACACGTGGCATCCACCATAACGGAACACCGTTAAGCTATTGTGTCCAGTTTTGGATCTGATAACCCATTAACAGCCAGGACCAATGGGAAATTTCCACGTGTAAAATTCTGATTGGCCGGAGGGAACACCTGTCAGCTCGTCAGTGGGCTAGATGTCACCCGTCCATTGGAGGAGACATGCCTATGATACGTTGACACGTGGTTGGGCCCAACAGAGGCCCATATAGGTTAAAAAGGTCGTCCTAGTCAAAGGCCCATAGTACTTACTCAGGTACTAGTGGGCCATCCCAATAACGGCCTGCTTAATAAAGGCCTATTTACGGCCCAAAGCCAGATCTGGCCCGTTAATTGTTCGTCGAATATTTGGGCCCATTTATGGCCCGAAGCCAGATTTGGCCCGTTAATTTTCGCCGAATATTTGGTCCCAATTATAGCCCAGTGACTTTCAGCCTGTTAGAGGCCCGATGTAAACATGGGCCCATTTCAGCCTGGTGTGATTTTTGGCCTGGGAATGGCCCGTGCTGCCCATGGGCCATATATGGTCCGACCGGACATCGGGCCCACTAACGGCCCGTGATAAAGGTGGCAACAGTTAAGCCCAACGTGACTTTGGGCCTGTTATAGGCGTGTCACATAATTCGGCCCGTTGACGCATGTACTAAACTTTCAGCCTCTTAAAGGCCCATGATATTAGTGGGCCAACTAAGGCCCGAGATATATTTCGGCATGGTAACGGCCCGTGATATAACTGGGCCCAAAAAGGCCTGGTCTACATTTCAGCCTGCTGAAGGCCCGTCGAAGACTAGTGAAAATTGAGGCCCAACATGCATTTTGACCTGCTAAAGGCCCATGGTTTCATCTGGGCTGTAACAGGCCAGTAGAATATTCAGCCTCTTAATGGCCCAATGCTACCTGGGCCAAACTAAGCGCTGGGTCCACAAAAGGCCCAACTAAAATGTAGGCCGGTGTAAGTTGTGGGCCTGGCCCAAAGTGTGAAGGCCCCAATTGTTCGGCCACAAGAAACATGCAGGCTGGCCCAACTGTGGCCCGCTAAAAACCAGGCCTATTAGAGGCGAATGTTTTGGCCCGGTCGACTACATCTGATTTTTTTTAGATAGCAAATGATGGCAGTAACTAGTAGGAATTAAGAACAAACCTACTCTATACAATAAAGAAATTACGGCATAGTAACTAAGAATAAACCTACACTATACAATAAAGGATTTATGGTATATTACATCCACTGGGCATCGAAGTTCGCCACTAGTGATCATAAAGCGCAACGAAGAAGCAGATTGCAAAAACTGGGCACCATTGGAGCGTAACATAATAATACTGCACCGAGACCACTTCCAAAATAGTTCAAGAAAGGTAGCCTTGTGGGGGAACTGCTGCGCAAGCTGCTGAGCAAGGCTGTGAGACCGGCCTAGCATGTCGGTCATAGCTTCCAGGTGTAGCTGTTTAGCGATGAGGTTCTCATTGGTATTCTTCGCAACCTTTCTTAGAGATAGGACTTGAAGTCGAAGTTGAGTTGCAGAATGCCTTTCTGCTAGAACTTGGGACTGAAGAAGTCGAACAGATTCAGACAATGGATTCTATGAGCTTGTCTGACTGCTAGTCTCAAGTAACTTGAACACTGCATCAAGACAAGACTTTGGGGTTGTCTCGCTATCTTTAAGATGTTTTTCCTTCTTTCCTGTAATATATGTTGGGTTTGTCTCACCGCCTTCAGTAGACTTGTGCATGCCATCAGGCATATCACCCCAAAACAAAGCAGAGATATGCCAGGTTTTGCACGTGTATAAACAAAGATGATAATTGTGCTATCAATTCCATCCAATTTCAAATTAGAAAATAAAGAGTAAGTTCAAAATATCAATAGCATAATTTGGCATTGTTCATAATGCGGGGAGCTTCACCACACTACTGGATTACAATGTCAACATAACAAGCATAGATGAAGGGCAAAGAAAGTCATTGTATCTATTTTTGGTTGATGTGCATGGCATGTTGTTCATATCATCAACCACATTAGTAAGATAAAATAGGAGATGACAAGGTGCAAACGTGGGCTGCTTCACCACACACTGGATTATAGATCCACAAAAACAAGCATACATATAGGGAGTATTGAGTAATGTGCATGGTATGAATAAGGAATTTGGTTTTACAAGTAAAACTTAGAACTTATGGTTCTTGCGAACATGCTTTTTGGTAGAAACAGCAAACTAAACAGCAGTAAACAATAGGGAGTATGAGCAAATTAAACAACAATTGAGGATAAAGTCTTTAGAAGGACTGACTTACATTAACAGTTAACATCGGCTTTATAATGCCCTTCTCCATGTCAAGGGAAGGATAACTCAAGAATTCCAGCACAAAATCTTTTTCATAAGCATTGCCTGTACTCTACATTTTGTAGAGAGTAATTATAGATATGATAATACTAGAAGGGATAGAGGATAATGAAGATAAGATGCAGATTGATGCTACATAATCAACTACCAATCCCTGGAAGTACAAGCGTTACAGGACAAAATGTACTGACAAGAGCAATGGGCTACACTTCTACACTGTCATTGTCTTTGTATTCTACTTGTTGGTAAGATTAAATATAGATCTGATCTTTTTTAGTAAATGGTGGGCGAGGGAGATAAGATGCAGAATGCTACACAATGAACCAATCCCTCTTCCCATAATACAAGAGTGTTCTGAACACTGGTGTACTGTACAAAACGTTCTTATATTATGGGACGGAGGGAGTAATTGTTAATGTACGTAGAGTGATAGACGACGTTCAGTCCTTACAAGAGGATTGCAGAGCTAAACCTCTTCAAAAGCATTGGGTTGATTCTAAATTTATGTAAGAGTCCATACAGATTTTATAATGTCCACCAAATGGACGATAACGAGGCTAACATGTGCAGTGATGCTACATAATCAAACAGCTATGAAAGTAAGTATGGTCATACAGGACAAGAGGTACTCATAAGAGCAATGTAGTGTGCAGTATAGTTGCGAGATTCGGTGGTCCCTTGAGAATGAATGTTCCTTCTCCTAACAGTTTTCGTACAAGTGAGACTTTAATGAAAATGTAGAAATATAGTTCAAACTGTGATGTGATATCATAGACAGTACCTTACGCTATAGCCGAGACCAATGTAACAAGATTATTCTAGTCACCGTAAGATAAATGTAGCACTGGAGACTTTACAGAAATTTCTTTTAGAGGCTTGCCATCAAAGTGCACTTGCCACAGGTAGGAACGATACTTCATCAATGAGTGCTTGAAAAGCGCAACCAACCCTTGCTCGTCTTCACAATCCAGTGTGCTCCTCACCTATTTAAAAGAATGAAATCTTGTGTCTTCTGTCAGCAGAAATATATGTAGTAATGACCATGAATAACATTAGTACATTACTTACGCGTAAGTTGCGGTGGAAGACTGGAAATTGTTCGGTGTCTGCGGTATAATCTTTCCATGAAGGAAAGATGCGAACAAAGTTCCTGACAACAATATAAGCTTCGTCTTCTAAACCGGGAAGAAATGGAACAGGGGTCCTATTTGCTACAATTGAGGCTCTCTCTGGTTCAAAATGGGGTTTGGCAACTGGATTTGGTGTACTCTTTGCTAGAGTGGGGGTTTGCGTTGTAGAGCTGGTGCTATGTCAACTGGCATAATCATACTGTTTGCTACAGTTGGGGTCTACTGAGTTAGGGCATCAGAAAATACGAGTGTAGTAGGGCTAGAGTCTGCTAGAGTTGGGGTGTTTTCTGGGTCAGGTGGTATTGCAACTACATCTAATGGGCTATTTGATTTATTAGGTGCCACTACCTTTTCCAAATACTTTGCTTGTGCTTCTCCACGATCAGCAATCGCCCTATTCCTTTTGAACGTCTGATACACAAGAACAACATTTGAATGGATAAATATGGTATGATGACAGATGGAATATGTACTGAAAATAGATAGGTAGGGCGTATTCACATACACGATGTGTAAACTAAGCTAATGGCAGTTCAACAAAGTAGAAGCAATGCAAAGCATCAGTTGCAAGATATGTGCGACCAATATAACCTTGGAAAGTTAGAGCAAGCACCATGATCGGTGAATAAGATAGGGCATCTTCCTCTAACTCCTCCACTAGGGAGCTACATTGACTTAGGTCTCCCTCTATCTCAGAATAACTGTTAGGATCATATTCTAAGCATAAATCTGTAGGTGGAGAGCGTTTGCATTGCATTGCATCCAGACTTGATTTCAGTCCCTTAATGCCAAGTTTGACAGCCATGGCATTGTTCTCCTTTATTCTTTTCATGCGCGCAAGCTCATAATCATTATGATGCTGTTTAGAATCTGAGATTCATGAAAACATAAAAAGTAGTCAGATTATCTATGGAATGCATTGCGGATTCAACTCGAAGAGTGTCTCCCTATAAACCCCTGCATATGCAAAGTTCACCCCCCAACCGTGCTGACCAGACCACTCACAAAAATACAAACCCATTATGTCTCTATAACAGGCAGACACACATTTCAAAACTGAAGTAGGAACATTAGAATCATCTGAAATTCGTATTTGAACAAATAAACTAAGGAATTATGAGTGGCATAATGTTTAGCTTCAAGGGTGGAGTGTTGGTAGTGCGACACAAAGCAAGTAGGCAGATTGTATTCCATGTAAAAGATCGAAGCCTATGTAAAAGCTGGAAATGACACTTTCTTTCAATACAATGCAGTGTTCGTTGCCCACATATGATGGAAGAGATCATATAGAGAAATACTATTCACTCATGTCTACAGTTCCAGTATTTAGAAAAAGGGTGGTCCACCCTAAAAGAATATTGACAACAGATATGATAAGGCAAGCATAATGTAGTGAATCAATCATTTACTTGTGAGCTTACTAGGACAAGTATGCAGAATTGTAATTGTAGTAATAGACCGTCCAAAATCTGGATCAAGAAATTTTGTCTAGCACTTAATGTTTGCCACTAATCGACGTGAATAATTGGATATTATATCGAATGAGTAAGAAAGACAAGTAAAATTGTCAACAAACCTGGCTTGTAGTAGTAATCTGGGTCAATGTCACTACGACCAGTAATATGGATATTATATTTTTCACTACCCCAATCATACACCCAAAAAGGGGCGACGCCACCATAGGGGCTGGTATGGGCGACTGCCTCGGGTGGCTGGAAAGTGTGCACCTAGTTTGAGTCGTCCAGGTTGGCCCAGGCTAGTTTTGTTCGTCCCAACGCACGAGCAGGCAATGTAAAAAATTAAGAAAAATGTTTCCATTTGGATGGGACCATAACATAAGTGCAAGGCAGCCCCTATAGCAGGCTCGCGGGCCAAACGAGCGCCTCCCATATCGATCGACCGCAGGAAGAATCCCAATTTATTCGCTCCAGCCTCCAGTCCGGTTTGCTCCTAACCTAGCCTCCCCTGGACAGACCAACACAACACTTCCTCGCGCCCTCGTTGGAGGGCGGTCACTGGGCTTCAAGCGAACGGAAAGACAAGAAGATGAAGATCCAACCTTGGGTGTAGCCTGTGTGGGAGGCAGCAGCGGCAGCACGTGCATGGCATCAAGCTTGCACAAACAGACAGTCGTAGCTTGCAAGAGTAGCATGCGCAACGAGTAGGTACATCACATCCCTGATTATATCTAATTCAACTCTTCAATTTCTGGCCAATAGTTAAACCTGACGGTGTTGTAAAACTGCTTTTATGTAGGGAATCTATGATAAAATGAAACCAATTTCTACTTATTTTATAAGTCTCCCAGTCAATACTGACCTGACTGAATCTGATGTATCTAATCAAGTTTCCAGTGCAAACATACAAGCTCATGTTGTTCTTGAGCCATCTAATGAACAGACTGCTAATGAAGGATTTGATGGCAAGCATTTTACATGCTCCTGGTGATGAACATATAGTGTCTAATGAGGGATCTAATGCAAGCATTTTGCAAGCTCCCATCGAAGGATTTAGTGTCTAATGATTATCTGCTATGTTGAGAGAGACATAGAGATTTGCAGGCATTGATGACAAGAAAATTATAGTGCATTTTCATGCCTTGAGGAAACGTTGAGGCCATATACCAGAAAGTCGCCGTATCATGACAACATATCATAAATACTTTTCTAATCTGTTGTTTGAAACTATTTGCATACTTGTGCATGATAGATATATTGATATGCAGTGTGCGCACTGGTCATAGGTGCAATTACACTTCGATATTTTCAGCCAGAGAACGAATAATTCAACCAGGTACATACCATGTTTGTAGTCCTTTTACACCATGTTGCATTTTGTGTTTTTTGGTGCTTGCATAATTTAGTGTTTATAATCTGAACTACTTCGGATCAATAGCTGGTTTTCAAAGTCCATGTAGCTTCACATTTCTCAAGTTATGTTGATTTCCGGAGTGCAGGTGCCTTCATATTTTTTTAAGTTAAATGTTCGCCCCTGGTAACTTGAATTCGTGGATCCTCCACTGCATACAAATCATACACAAAAGCTAGTACGAATTAAATGAAATGCAGGGACTTACCCTAGCTCGTGGTACAAGCTCACTGCAGCTCTGCTTGCGCTTGAGATGTTTCATGTACAAGTCCATGTTACCACTTGCTTGGATGTGCAGGCCTTGTGCTCCTTACATCCCCCTCTGCATTTTTGACACGACGAATGGTTGATCAAATAAGAGGAACTGTACCTTGTTGTTGTAGCGGAGGACAGATACTTACAAGGTTATACGGGTGTGCAGGATGTGTACCAGATCCCATAGCACCGTCATGCTTCGCTAAAAAATGGATTTGCTTGTTTTAGATGATATCTGCAGAAGAAATAAGAGTTAAAGTCAGAGTTGCATAGGCGTGTAAGCTAGTAGAGCAGTGAAAGGATATCCAAACATCATCGGAACAGTGCACAAGGGAGTGATGTGTGGATACGTAGTTCGGGCCTGCGTTCGGGCATGCTCGCCTAGGTAGAGTGCGGGTCAAATCAGATCCGTTGAGGGTGATGCGCTGGTGTTGGCTGGCCACGCACAGATACAGATCTTGAGTGGCAGCAGAGCGCTACAATGCGATGGACGAGACTGTTGGTGAAGCCCCTGGCCTCGGGGGGCGGAGGTGCGGCGATGTGCTCGGTGAAGTAGCCCCGGTGAGCTGGGAGACGGTGTCGGTGAAGCGCACCTGATGCGGTCGAGGTCAGTGTCTGTGAGGCAGGTCAGTTGCGGCGGCCGACATTGTCGGTGCACCACCGGGTGCGGTGGACGAGGGCGTAGATGAGGTAGGTCCAGTGCGGTGGTGAAGCGTGACCGTCGTCTTCCGGCACAGAGGTGGGGAGAGAGACGAGGCGAGGGGTGATTCGAACTTTGCTTGGGTTGGCGACGAATTAGGGATTTGAGCAATCTGGGCGTGGAAGGGGATGATGGAAAAGGGAGATTTTGCAGGGCTGGAATTAGGGCCACCAGATATTTCAATCCGAAACGTGGATGCGTGAACTTATTTTGTTGTCGTCCTACTTTGGGGGGGAGGGGGACGAGGGAGGGGGGTGGCTTGGTGCTATGTGTCCGTCTGACACACGCGACCACCACGATACGACCCTAGTCTGCCTAGTGCACCTACATTTGAGAATGCAAACAAATCTTCTTTCATTTGCAAACAAATCTGTATGTATTACCATGCTCATGTTTTCCTTGCAATAATTTGTCATTCGAAACGAGATACTCCCTCCGTTAACTTTTGTAAGTCGTTTCAGACAACTTAAAATGAAATGTTTTGCACATTGTCTGAAATGTCTTCAAGGTCTTATAAAAGTGAACTGAGGGAGTACTATAAATTAATTAATGAGGAGTTATTTGAAAAAAAAATGAAATAATATCGACAGTATCAATGCTAACGTGGATTAGAGTGTGTGTCACATAATTAGTTATTTGAATTAGAGTGTGTGTCATGTAGCGATCTCCAATTCTAACGTGGATTTCGCATTTCACTGTATCCATGCTACTTTTTTTATACAAATTCATATGTATATGATGAACACCATGGTAGTGAGAAAACTATTGGATGGATTCAAACATATGACCTACAAAATAGCACAACAAATCGAGTCAATGTCAACTTTTCGAAACCTAGTATGGCACAAATTCGAAATAATTACCCATATGCATGGTTCTCAGTTGAAATATTACGATGCACACCGAATTGAAACATCGATATTAAGTCTCGTACTATCTACAATCAAATGTTGTTTACCCCCCCCCCCCCTCGCACACACGGTACATACTTCCTGTATCGATCAATCTTCCTCTCCTATCCACCTTAGGAAGCTATCGGTTTCCAACACACGTTCATTCTTTCTCTCCAAGTTTCGATCTCTAACTCTCTCAAGTACACAACCCCTGTAGGACCTTGAGAAGAGGTGTCTAGAGGGGGGGTGATTAGACACTAAGTACCAAAGTTGCAGTTTTTAAGTTCTTAAAGTTTAAGTGGAGTTTAGGCACAAGTTTAACATTCACAATACATAACAAGCAAGCATGCAAAGAGTATATGAGCAACGGAAAGTAAAGCATGCAACTTGCAAGAATTTAAAGGGAAGGGTTTTGGAGGATTCAAACGCAATTGGAGACACGGATGTTTTTGGCGTGGTTCCGGTAGGTGGTGCTATCGTACATCCACGTTGATGGAGACTTCAACCCATGAAGGGTAACGGTTGCACGAGTCCACGGAGGGCTCCACCCACGAAGGGTCCACGAAGAAGCAACCTTGTCTATCCCACCATGGCAGTCGCCCATGAAGGACTTGCCTCACTAGCGGTAGACCTTCACGAAGTAGGCGATCTCCTTGCCCTTACAAACTCCTTGGTTCAACTCTACAATCTTGTCGGAGGCTCCCAAGTGACACCTAGCCAATCTAGGAGACACCACTCTCCAAGAAGTAACAAATGGTGCATTGATGATGAACTCCTTGCTCTTGTGCTTCAAATGATAGTCTCCCCAACACTCAACTCTCTCTCATAGGATTTGGATCTGGTGGAAAGAAGATTTGATTGGAAAGCAACTTGGGGAAGGCTAGAGATCAAGATTCATATGGTAGGAATGGAATATCTTGGCCTCAACAGATGAGTAGGTAGTTCTCTCTCGAAGATAGGATGCTGGAAGTGTACTTTCAGTCTGATGGCTCTCTCCACGAATGAAGAGGAGGTGGAGGGGTATATATAGCCTCCACACAAAATCTAACCGTTACACACAATTTACCAAACTTGGTGGGACCAAATCATCAAACTCGGTGGGACCGAATTATTAAACCTAGTGACCGTTGGGATTTTCGGTGCGACCGAAATACAACTCGGTAAGACCAATATGGTTAGGGTTAGGGCATAATGTAATCTCGGTAAGACCGATTACACAAACTCGGTGAGACCAATTTTGGTAATAAGCTTTCCAGAGAGTTGGTCAGGCAAACTCGGTGGGACCGAATCATCAAACTCGGTGTGACCGATTTTGATAATAAGTTAACCAGAGAGTTTGCATTGTAATCTTGGTACTACCGATTGCTCAAACTCGGTGAGACCGATTTTGATAATGGACATACACAGAGAGATTACAATCCCATCTCGGTGAGACCGAGATCCCTATCGGTGAGACCGATTTGCCTAGGGTTTGTGGCAGTGGCTAAGACATCCAAACTCGGTGGCGCCGGATATAAAGAATCAGTGCGGCCGAGTTTGACTTTAGGTTTAGGACATATGTGTGGAAGTGGAAAGTAGTTGAGGGTATTTGGAGCATATCACTAAGCACTTGAAGCAAGAGGCTCATTAAGCAACACCTCATCCCTCCTTGATAATATTGGCTTTTCCTATAGACTCAATGTGATCTTGGATCACTAAAATGTAAAATGAAGAGTCTTGAGCTTGAAGCTTGAGCCAATCCTTTGTCCTTAGCATCTTGAAGGAGTTCCCACATCCTTTAGTCCATGCCACTCCATTATTGAACTTATCTGAAACATACTAGATAAAAGTGTTAGTCCAACAAGAGATATGTTGAAATTAATTACCAAAACCACCTAGGGAGCACTTGTGCTTTCAATCTCCCGCTTTTTGGTAATTGATGACAACATACATCAAAGCTTTTGATAAAGTTATAAAGAATAGCAAGTAAAGCTTTGGAAAGACATGTAACAAGCATAGGATCCCCATACATGTATGCAATCATGTGAATATGGAATATAGAAGCATGTGAGAGCATAACCATGATAGAGCAAGCAATGTGTTACATGTATCTTGGCCATATGCATCAGAGCAAAGAATATTAAAGAGAATACCTTCATGCCCATGAGTCCTTCTTGCAAACAGTATGTACATCAGCAAGAATTTCTCATACACATGATTGTGATGCATATACTTACCTTGTAGTCTTCAGTTGGCTTAGGATGGAATGAACCTGCGTAAACAAGGTTAGATAACACAGATACATCTACTAACCAAAGCAAACAGAAGAAACCACAAGAATACCAAGACAGGGATGACATGTAGAGAGTGAGTACTAAGTACCACATTTGATTAGACATGTCCCCAAGAGTAAAGATATGCAATGAATTTAAATGATTTCTTTCCCTTAGATGTCTTGCTCCCCCTGAATCTAGCATGGGATATTGGGAGAAGATAGGGAATAGAAAATCAAAGCTGAAAGATATAAATGAATAGAGCTAATGCAAACTAATGCAAATAAGCACATATGAACATGTCTTTCCCCTCAAGAAGACACGTGGCATCTCTCCTCTTGAACACCAAGCATCTGGGATCCTTGAGAAATACTTTCTACTTGAGTATTCTCTCCCCCTGGAGATCTCTTTCTCCCCCTGAGGAGGTGATACTCTCTTCCTCTGATGTGATCTCTCTCTAAATGATAAGCTTTGATGTGATCTCTCTCCCCCCTTTGACATCAATTTCCAAGAAGGGTTTTCTGGAATCTGTCGAATGGGTTTGGTCCTTGAGTCACTGCACAAGGCAAATGATAAAAATGTGATGCTTGTAGAGGACAAGATTCATTGAGTGGAGCTGGATCAGAAGAAACATAGAATAAGTGGCAAACTATTTTTCCTGTTGTGCAAGCGGTGGCACCGAGTGGTATGCTTCGGTGGTACTGAAAGTATTCGGTTGGACCGAAAATAACAAATCGGTGGAACCGAGTTCATCGCAGAGAAAACACTTGTCACCTCAACTCACTAGACTAATAATATCTCTCAAAGGCTTGCAAGGAATTAACTGAAAGATATGCAATGAATTTGATGCAGAAAATGCAGAGCAAACAGAAAGGAATCTAGATGAATTTTTTTTTGAAAGGGGAAACAAATATGCATGAGACAAATGCAGAAACTCAGAAAAGAACACACGAGAACTTCATCTAGAGATGGTCGGCAACGAAGTCACCTATGTTAGAGTATATTGACTTAGGAGTCAAGTGAGATCACTTGATCATGGGTCATACTCATCGTTTAAGCTCAAAATGGGGTTGCCATTTTTCGTTTAAGCATCTTGATGTATTCACATCTTGTCGAGTTGCTTTAGCTCATGGCTTGGAGTAAAGCTTCTCTAAGATGGAATAACATACCTTGGTTGGTGGTGATGTCCATGTAGTTGAACTTGTGTGGCTTGCTCAAGGTTGATGTAGCTCATCAAGAGTTGGGAGCACCACTTGGAATTTGAGTCCATCTACCTACATGGGTTAGTTATTGCAAGGAAGAGCACTTGTGTATCCAAAAATGACAATCATGAAGCTCAACATAGAATTTGTCAAAGGATATGTTTGAATGGTTTCGTGCTTCCTTGGCTTCAACCACCTTGTGTAGAGACCTGATGATGTAGAGATTGCTCAAGATATGAGTAGGTTACAACTTCATGGAATTTGATTCAACCAAGTACCTACATGGGTTAGATAACATGCAAGATACAAATATATCCAAGACATAAGATTTTCATCATAAGAGAAATATCAAGGATTAGTCATAAGCTCATGTCTTGCATGTATCCAATGGAGTTTCTACTCCAAGTTTGAAGCATCAATGATGTTCAATTCTCCTCTTAACCTGCAAAATACTTTCTCATCAAGAGGTTTAGTGAATATATCCGCTAATTGATTTTCGGTGCGAACATGCTTAAGATCAATGTCACCCTTAGCAACATGATCTCGAATGAAATGATGACGAACTTCAATATGCTTAGTTCGAGAATGTTGCATGGGATTATGACCAATTTTGATAGCACTTTCATTGTCACAAAGCAATGGAACATGTTTCACATATATCCCATAATCTTTAAGAGTTTGGGTCATCCAAAGTAATTGAGCACAACATGAACCAGCGGCAATGTATTCCGCTTCGGCAGTGGATAAGGATACCGAGTTTTGTTTCTTGGAGGACCAAGACACAAGAGATCTACCAAGAAATTAACAAGTACCCGAAGTGGACTTTCTATCAACCTTGTCACCAGCATAGTCCGAGTCGGAGTAGCCAACAAGATCGAAAGAGGCCCTCTTAGGATACCAAATGCCAAAATTTGGTGTATGAATTAAGTATCTCACTATCCTTTTCATGGCCTTAAGATGACATTCTTTAGGAGCATCTTGATATCGTGCACACATGCACACACTTAGCATGATATCGGGACGTGAAGCACATAGATATAACAATGAACCAATCATAGAGCGATAAACCTTTTGATCAACCGGTTCACCATCTTTGGTTAAGTCAAGATGTCCACTAGTAGGCATGGGTGTAGTCATACCTTTGCATTCTTGCATATTGAACTTCTTGAATAAGTCCTTGGTGTACTTGGTTTGAGAAACAAAAGTACCTTCGTTAGTTTGCTTGATTTGCAACCCAAGAAAGAATTTGAGTTCACAAATCATAGACATCTCAAACTTCTCCGACATTAGCTTCCCAAACTTTTCACTAAAATGAGGGTTACTTGAATCAAATATAATGTCATCAACATAGATTTGGCACACAAATAGTTCTCCATTAACCCTTTTAGTAAAAAGTGTGGAATCAATTTTTCCAATTTCAAAGCCTTTTTCAATAAGGAACTTGGTCAAGCATTTATACCATGCTCTAGGAGCTTGTTTAAGACCATAAAGAGCTTTTGAAGTTTGTAAACATGATTGGGTTTCTTAGGATTGACAAAGCCGGGAGGTTGTTTAACATAAACTTCCTCCTCTATTTCACCATTTATAAAAGCACTTTTAATGTCCATTTGGTACAAGGTGATATCATGGTGATTAGCATAGCCAAGTAAGATGCGAATGGACTCAAGTCTAGCAACGGGAGCATAAGTCTCACCATAGTCCATACCTTCGATTTGTGTGTAGCCTTGGGTGACGAGACATGCTTTGTTGCGAACTACTTGTCCATCTTCATCTTGCTTGTTGCGAAACACCCATTTAGTATCGATGATGTTGTGGTTGTTGTCAGGCTTCTCAACCAATGTTCATACTTGGTTCCTCTCAAAGTTGTGTAGCTCTGCATGCATAGCATTTATCCAATCCGGATCTTCCAATGCTTCTTCGACCTTCAGAGGTTCAATGCTAGAGATGAAAGAATAGTTTTCGCAAAAGTTAGCTAAACGAGTTTTAGAGCGAGTGATTCTCCCGGTTTGAATATCATTGTAGATTTGCTCGACGGGATGGTCTTTAGCAATTCTTGCTCGAACTCGTGAAAGCTTTTGCTTGGATCTTGGTTGAACTTCTTCTTCATCATGTTCTTCTTCTTGGCCTTCTTCATTGTTGGCGTTGTCGTTCTCTTGTCGTGGTGGAGTAGGAGGTCGTTGACGTTCATCTTGATGCACTTCCTCATTTTCTTCATCTTGGTGTGTCCCACTTGTGGATGCTTCCGTATCAATTCTTGGTTCACCTTGTCGTGAAGTAGAAGCTTCCACTTGGACGGACGAGGTACTCTCCTTCACCTCCATTGGACGAACCTTGCCAATAGACAAGTCTTGGATTGCTTTCGAAGGATCTTTGTCTCCTACATCAATTGGCAATTTCTCTACTTACGAGCCGTTAGATTCATCAAACTTCACATCTACCGTCTCTTCAACCTTTCAGGTGAAATTGTTGTAGACACGGTAAGTGTGAGAGTTTGAGCCATAACCTTGTAGGAAACCTTCTTGAGACTTAGGAGCAAATTTAGAACGGCGATGCTTATCAAGAATGTAGCACTTTGAGACGAATACTCAAAAGTATCCAACTTGGGGTTTGTTACCGGTGAGGAGCTCGTATGCCGTCTTGTCGAGTAGCTTGTGAAGATACAAGCGATTTGTTGCATGACAAGCTGTCTCAACCGCTTCTGCCCAAAAGTGCTTCAGCGTCTTGTACTCATCAAGCATCATTCTCGCCATTGCGACGAGCGTCCGGTTCTTCCTCTCAACAACTCCATTTTGTTGAGGTGTGTACGTAGCCGAGAACTCGTGTGAAATCCCTTCTTCGTCAAGAAAGGTGTCCACATTTGCGTTCTTGAACTCCGTTCCATTGTCGCTGCGAACCTTCTTGATCTTCACTTCAAATTAGTTTTGGGCCTTCCTAGCAAAGTTTTTGAAGATCTTTTGGACCTGCGATTTATCATTGAGAAAGAACACCCACGTAAATCTTGAAAAATCATCAACTATAATTAGACCAAACGAATTTCCACCAAGACTCCTGTAAGAGTTGGGACCAAAAAGATCCATCTGAAGTAGCTCAAGTGGCCTCCTTGTGGTCATAATGTTCTTCACGGGATGCCTTCCTCCAACCTGTTTACCTCCTTGACAATCACTTTAAAGTCTATCCTTATCAAATATGACATCATTAACTCCAAGGATATGATTTCCCTTAATAAGCTTGTCAAGGTTTCGCATACCAACATGACCTAATCATCTATGCCATAACCAGCCTTTTGAGGATTTAGCAATGAAGCAAGTTTTTGGTCGAGCCTTTTTAGTGAAATCAACAATGTATAGATCACCTCTACGCACACCGGTAAAGACCATTTTATGATTGTCTCGACGAAACACTTGGCAATCAACTTCAGTAAATAAGACATTGAAACCAAAGTCAGCAAGTCTAGATACTGAAAGTAAGTTGTATCCAAGAGATTCAACGAGCATAACATTTTGTATGGAGCTATCATTCGATATGGCCACCTTACCGAGGCCAACCACCTTACCCTTTGAGTTGTCACCGACATACTTTCGAGGACTATCATTTTCAGCAAGCTCATGAAACATGTCTTTATCTCCAGTCATGTGATCGGTACATCCACTATCAAGAACCCATTCCTTTCCTCCTGACATATATATCCGAAGATTTGCCACAAGACCAAAATGTCTCATTGCATCATCAAGATCGAAGTCACTATCATCATCCTCATCATAGTATCCATGTTCAACATCGTCATGTGGTGGATCAAATCCTAGAGAGGGTGATTCGTTAGAGTGAGTTTGACAATGATCTTGCTTATGAATTTTTATAGCTTCGGAAATAATATCACTAATAATTCCAACATCTCCCTTGGCACGCATAAGGTTTGTAAGCTCAAATAGACGATCACCAAACATAGGATCACTAGTATTCATTTTACTCAAAGCAATAGACTTATGGAGAATTTCATCTAGATTTTTCAAGGAATAATCTAGAAATCGTTCCTCAAGAAATTTCCCTATAGTGTAGGCACACTCAAGAGTAGGCAAACATCCAATCAAGTTTCTAGGCAATCCTCTAATAATAATTTCGGCAGTTCTAAGATTCCTAACCATGTCAATTGACTCATCAAGAGTAGGATGCATAGGATCAACATGAGGTGCACAAGGGCAAGCAATGTACTTGTTCAAATGATATTGATTGAAAATTACAAGCATCACATTTTTCCACTCATGAAAATACTCTCCATCAAGAATAGGCACTCTATGCATAAGACTCCCCAAAGTAGACTCATCCATCTTCCTCCAATGGTGATTAAACCAAGGCAATGGAGACCAAAGCTCTGATAGCACTTGTAGGACCTTGAGAAGAGGTGTCTAGAGGGGGCGTGATTAGACACTAAGTACCAAAGTTGCAGTTTTTAAGTTCTTAAAGTTTAAGTGGAGTTTAGGCACAAGTTTAATATTCATAATACATAACAAGCAAGCATGCAAAGAGTATATGAGCAGAGAAAAGTAAAGAATGCAACTTGCAAGAATGTAAAGGGAAGGGTTTGGGAGGATTCAAACGCAATGGGAGACACGGATATTTTTGGCGTGGTTCCGATAGGTGGCGCTATTGTACATCCACGTTGATGGAGACTTCAACCCACGAAGGTTAATGGTTGCGCGAGTCCATGGAGGGCTGCACCCACGAAGGGTCCACGAAGAAGCAACCTTGTCTATCCCACCATGGCCGTCGCCCACGAAGGACTTGCCTCACTAGCGGTAGATCTTCACGAAGTAGGCGATATCCTTGCCCTTACAAACTCCTTGGTTCAACTCCACAATCTTGCCGGAGGCTCCCAAGTGACACCTAGCCAATCTAGGAGACACCACTCTCCAAGAAGTAACAAATGGTGCGTTGATGATGAACTCCTTGCTCTCGTGCTTCAAATGATAGTTTCCCCAACACTCAACTCTCACTCATAGGATTTGGATCTGGTGGAAAGAAGATTTGAGTGGAAAGCAACTTGGGGAAGGCTAGAGATCAAGATTTGTATGGTAGGAATGGAATATCTTGGCCTCAACACATGAGTAGGTAGTTCTCTCTCTGAGATAGGATGCTGGAAGTGTAGGTTCAGTCTGATGGCTCTCTCCACGAATGAAGAGGAGGTGGAGGGGTATATATAGCCTCCACACAAAATCTAACCGTTACACACAATTTACCAAACTCGGTGGGACCGAATCATCAAACTCGGTGGGACCGAATTAGTAAACCTAGTGACTGTTAGGATTTTCGGTGGGACCGAAATGCAACTCGGTAAGACCGATATGGTTAGGGTTAGGGCATAACGTAAGCTCGGTAAGACCGATTACACAAACTCGGTGAGACCGATTTTGGTAATAAGCTTTCCAGAGAGTTGGTCAGGCAAACTCGGTGGGGCCGAATCATCAAACTCGGTGGAACCGAGTTTGATAATAAGTTAACCAGAGAGTTTGCATTATAATCTCGGTAGTACCGATTGCTCAAACTCGGTGAGACCGATTTTGATAATGGACATACACAGAGAGATTACAATCCCATCTCGGTGAGACCGAGATCCCTATCGGTTAGACCGATTTGCCTAGGGTTTGTGGCATTGGCTAAGACATCCAAACTCAGTGGCGCCGGATAGAAAGAATCAGTGGGGCCGAGTTTGACTTTAGGTTTAGGACAGATGTGTGGAAGTGGAAAGTAGTTGAGGGTATTTGGAGCATATCACCAAGCACTTGAAGCAAGAGGATCATTAAGCAACACCTCATCCCTCCTTGATAGTATTGGCTTTTTCTATAGACTCAATGTGATCTTGGATCACTAAAATGTAAAATGAAGAGTCTTGAGCTTGAAGCTTCAGCCAATCCTTTGTCCTTAGCATCTTGAAAGAGTTCCCACATCCTTTAGTCCATGCCACTCCATTGTTGAACTTATCTGAAACATACTAGATAAAAGTGTTAGTCCAACAAGAGATATGTTGACATTAATTACCAAGACCACCTAGGGAGCACTTGTTCTTTCAACCCCCCATTTCCACTCTGTTACCAAATGTATTTACCTCACGCACCCGCCATTGCACCCCATGCCGAGCTCTCTCTCTCTCTCCCTCTCTCTCTCTCTCCCTCTCACCCTCTCGTGCTAAATACATGCATTGCCTATCTAGCCCCCAACGTCTCATGCGCACGCACGCACGTTGTCTTTCTAGGTCACTCCCTTGAGACTGTCTCACTCTTTCTTCCGCATGACGGGCCACACTCACTCAATCTCGCTCTCTTTATCTGAGTCTCGTTTAACCTCCTTTTATTTCACACACAAATGATATATCTCCCTGTTCGGGCCTTGATCGACACACTCTATACTCTCTCACGTAGATTGTCTATCTAGGTCAGTCCATCCTAGCCGCCCCCATTCTTTCGACCTCATGGCGGGCCACGCTCGCTCAATCTCTCTATCTCTCTCTCTATCTATCTATCTATCTATCTCTCTCTCCCTCTCTCTCTTTGTATGTCTCGATTGACCTCGCTCTTTCTTTGACAAAAACAATCACCATGTTTGAGCCCAATTCGACCAATTCATATTGTATACTCTCTCATGCACATTGTTTATCTAGGTCACTCTCTCCAACCGGTCTCACTCTTTCGATCGCATGACGACCCTATGTGATCGATTGACCTTGCTTCCTACCACGCACAAAATATATCTACACGTCTGTGACTAGATCATCTCTCAAGCTCTATCTTATAGCCCTCACCCTTGCCAAAATCTCAATCGAACAATATCTCTCCAGAGCATATATATCTGTTCAATGAATGTCGTACCACACTCACTTTGTCCCTCTATCTATATGTCTCTCGATTGACCTCGCTTTCTCACGCTGTATCTTCCACGCATTGAAGCTACCTCTCCATCCCTCACAAAGTCGTAGCTATTTACATTGCGAGGGGCACTCCAACCTTGGATTAATTTGTGTATGCATTTATTCCAGTCGGTTTAGATTATATTTTCATAGCATTCGGCCCACAACTACTCCAAACACAGTTGCAACCCCCGCAACTACCCTAGTTGATTTCCCTCTGGCTCGGTCATCGCTCTCTCGCACGTCATTTCTCGCCTTCAACGTCGCACCACGGTATTATTGCAAAAAGCTCCGTTGTTCTCTTTAATTATTATAAATAAGCTACAAAACTACACACCGATAGTCCACTTGGAATGGAACAAATTTTGACCCACAAATTAAAGTGCTACAAACTACACACCGAGGGGCCCACATGTCATGAAACAAATTTGGACCCATATACAACTAAAAAATAAAGGACAAGGATCGAACATGCGACCAGGGCCTTAGAGCCGCACATTAATAGGCAACATACGTAGAACAACAATGTTTGTTGTACCCCCCTTTGTTCACATAATGTTTTTTATTACAACAGCCTATTTAATGGATAACATGTAATATCGTTTTAAGTACTATTCGCCTTCACTTACTGGTGGATTCCATGTGTGCTCTCTCTCCCCTTTTGCGTTTAGACACACGTGCAAACACGAAGAACTCACGGGCGATGTTGCCCTTGACCATATCTGGACGCATTCACGAGTTACGGCACCAGTTTCAGGTACTAGCGGCATTAATCAGTGTGTACATGCAATGCACTTTAATTTGGAAGTATATTAAGTGCATGCGGATATTAAGTAGGATATTATTTGCGTGTTATTATGTTATTAGCACTATTTTTGGCATGAAATTAACTGCATGCTAAACGTGGCTTGATGATGTTCGACATTGAAGCAGTCTAGGTCGTTGGATGACAAGGAATATATGTGGCTTGATGATGTTTTATATTTAATTTGATACGGCTCTAGCAGAACATTCAATCAATCAAACCATAGATTTCGTTCAGTCTGACTCCTACTTTAAATTATATGACGATCGATCTAAAATAAACGGAAATTATAAACTTCGGATTTTAAGCATGGCAATCCAAAGGTTTTTCATGGCAAATTTAGATTACGCGGCAGCGGGGTTGCGTCTTGCGGTGGGAAGTGGCTCCTCTGCCGTGCTCTGCGTGTCGTCGGGCCACTAACCGACGGCGATGGCGACGTCTTGCACCGTTGTTGGCGTACTCCTGGACGTTGGCCTAGCTTCAAGGAAGGCCAAAATTTATGGACTTTGGAGCAAGTCAACTGGCGGGAGGAGGCGACTGGCATTGGTGCATGGAAGTGGTTGACGACGGCCATCCATGCCGCTGAGGGGGGCACTGGCACCCGCGCGGGGACAAGCGGTGTCAACAGCGCGGTAGAGACATTAGTGTGCATGGGCACTGCACGCGCAGGCGCATGTGCTGGCAGGTCCACGGGCACCGGCCCGGGCGTGTGCGTCAGTGCACGCGCTGGCGCATGAGCTGGCAGGTGCACGTGCGTGTGAAACTCGGCGGGGACCTCATGGAACCCCGTGTCATCAAGCTCGGCAACAATGTGCGGCTCCCAGCCCATCAATGCAATGGGGATGGATTTTGGCGCAGTCAGGGCAACGGGAGCCGGAACGGGAGCGGGGACAGGCGCAGCGTCTTCCCGCAAGGCCAGTTAAATCTCGTCCCAAAGCGCCTTATGTTCTTGAGACTCCGGCAAGGTGTCTTCCTTAGGAAACTGGAAGACTAAGGGAAGACCATCGTGATGCGGCATGGCGTACATTTAGGTTAGGTTGGTTGGAGGTAGATGACACGAGAATCGGAAAGGAAGAGAGAAGATTGTAGAGATACCGGGTAGTGCGGGGTTGATTTTAAACTACGGTGGGAGCAATTGGGACAAAGGTGGCGGCGGAGCCTAGTCAAAGGGTTTGCCTCCCGGTGAGCCTGCACAGCAGTCTGCTCGCATGCCTCCCTGTCAGCCGGCGCAGCGGTCTGCTCGCACGCCTTCCGTCGACTCACATGCTTGGTCGGACAGCACCTGCCGATGAGAAGCGGGACTCGTGGCGGCACGTAAACGCCCACGGTTTCAATAGTGAAAGCGTTTGCCTTAACGTGATAGGTCTTTGTTCCAAAATACCTTGGCTCTTCATCTGTGCAACTTGTCATAAGCAGCTTGTCTCAAATTGAAGAAAAAAATTGCAAAGTAATATTTGTGCCATATCACGTGACCATGCTTAGTTTCAAGAATTTATTGTCACTTTTGGATTTTCTAAAATTTAAGATCCAGGATTCAAAACAATATCATAACCTGCATCATGCAATAAATTTTCAAGCCATACATATGTCCTGTTGTATTTCTTAAGAAAGGATTTTGTTAAACATTTTTCTTAGTTAGACTTCAGACAAGTTATATATGCGGAGTAAAAGGATAATCCCTCCATACCAGTGCATTGCGTGAGAAATTAACTCAAGTACTAGGCACAAACAAATGGGATCAATTATGTGCTCATCCTGGTGTAGTAGTAGTTGTACTGGGCAATGCAGTTGACGGGTGACCTTGGCGAGCAGCAACCGAGGGAATTGAACCGTGCTTGGCACGGTAGGTAATGTTGTCTAGTTACTAAAGCGTCCCTCCGTTGTTCATTGGTAGTCATTATGGACCGGGAACATGAGGGGAATTTCCTAGGTCTGGAATTCTGGCCGCCAGATATTTCGACTCAAAACGCGGAGGCTCGACAGGTTGGGGTGGCCTAATGTGCGTACCACGCACGCCACTAGAAGGACACGAGCCCGGTTTTTTTTAGGATCAACACGAGCCAAGGTATGGCTGGTACGCCGTTGGGTCCTACAATTCGAGAATATGAAAGGAACCTTTTAAATTGCCCAACGAATCTATGAGTATCACAATGCCCGTATTTTCCTTGCAAATACTAATCTCAACGTTGTAAATGATTTATGACGAGTTGTTGAATTAGAGTGAGTTTGTGATATAGTGATCTCAACATGGATTTCACATTTCATGGTATGCCTAGTAAGTTTTTTAATGCAAATTCAAATTTAAAAGATGAACAGTATGGAGGTGATAAAACTTTGTATGTATCAAGCATATGACCACACACACACACACACACGAACACAACAACAATCCAATCAGTATAGTGCATCTATTTTTCCAAACCATGCATGTATGACACGAATTCAAAAAGACTCCTTCTGTTCCTAAATGTTAGTCTTTTATAGATTTCAACAAGTGACTACATACAGAGCAAAATGAGTGAATCTACACTCTAAAATATGTCTATATACATTCGTATGTGCCAGTCCATTTGAAATCTCTAAACAGACTAATATTTAGGAACGAAGGGAGTAAAATGTAGGACATGCATGGTCCTCAATTTAATATTTAAAATGAACATGAAACTGAAACATGAATATTAAGTCTAGTACTACAGTACATGCAAATGTTGTGTTTAGGCGGAGCTATGATTGTCGGGGGTCAACCGCTCGACCATAGATAAAATTGTGAAGCTCTGTTTAGGGTTGTTTAGATTATATTTGTCCCCACCCTCCCAACCACCGATTGGTTGTGCACCCCCACCGCTCCACCCCGGGAGAATATCAAGTGCCCCCATACCTTAGATGCTATACGCCGATACGAGTTGCTTGGAGCTTGTAGATCTGAGATATAGCAACTCACATGATGTCTTAATATTTTTCCAGGAAACCTTGATGAGTTTGAGAATTGCACACAATTTGTACAAAAACTACTCAGATGCCCTTGGATCCCATATACAACAACCTCGAAGCTCATATCACTGTAGCATCTAAGATGAAGGAGGACATCATATTCTCCTGTATGTAAGAATATCATGTGGTACCACACCTTAGATGCTTTGGTGATACAAGCTCTTCGGAGCCGTTGGATTTGTGACCCAACACCTTCTCGATGGTTTGAATGGTTTTTTAGAGAAAAGCCTCCAAAGAGTTGGGCCACTGCTTACAAGCACAAAGACTGCTCAGATGCCATTGGATCTCAGATCAAACGACATCGCAGCTCGTATCACCGTAGCATCCAAGCTGCGAGAGCACCTTATGTTTTCTCACACGGGAGAATATGCGGTGCTCCCGCACCGTAGATTCTATGGTGATATGAGTTCACGGAGATCTAAGGGCCCACAGTAGGTGATTTGAATGTTTTTGCAATATATGGCTGAGAGAGTTTGGGAATTGCGCAGAAAGTACAAGTACCACGCATGTGCCATCTGATCACTGATCGTACGACCTAGATGCTCATATCACCGTAGTGGGTAATTAAGCTACGGGGAGCACCTAATATGAGCAACGGGGAGCCGTTGGATCCAAGATGCAGCGGCACACACAAGGCCTAAATGTTTTATTTGCAAAAAAACCATTGGAGAGTTTGGAAATTGCGCATAATTACAAAGACTACTCCCAAGCCATTGGATCTCACTTCCAACGGTGTAAAAACTCATATCACCATAGCATCTAAGCTGCGGGGTGGATGTGATATTCTATGCCGCTGTCATTTTTTCGTAAACTTGCAAAATACGTGTAACTCGTGCCGTTACTTGTCTAAGCGCGTAAAGTGTTTGTTCAAGAAAACCATCCTACACTGAAATATCGGAACAACACACGGGGTCCCACTTGTCATTAATCAAATTTGGACCTAAAACTTACAAATCTAAAAGACGAGATTCGAACCGGCAACCTGGACTACAAAGCGTAAGTCGATAGCATGAAACAACAACGGTTGTTGGCTTTGTACCATAACTTGATTTTATACAGTATTATGTTGAGTAGAGTAGAGGGAGTGCCTCGTCAACACGTGCATGACCGTTGACTCACTTACTGGTGGGTCCAGGTCTACGATCTCTCTCTTCTCTCCATCATCTAACCTTTGCACGGGCACACACGAAGAACGGCGCTAGCTTGGCATGGTGTTATTACAACTAAAAAAAGCTTGGAAAATAGAAGAATCACCTAGAACAAGAGTTGTTGTGGCTTGTCGAGATGGAGCTAACCACATATATCCTCTGTGCCACGTTAGCATGATGAAACTGTGTGGTTAGTGGGGTGTTTTCGACCGACTGGCTGGGTCTCGAGGTCGAACCATAGGTACTACGTCTGATACAGTATATTTTTACACGCACATTTTTCCTCTATGTCGAGACATGCCACACCCTACCGCGCGGTTTCGGGGTCCTCTCGGGTGGTGCACGCATATATTCTTCCTAATGTGGGACGCCCTACCGTGCGTTTTCTGGGTCCTCCTCGGTCGTAGCACCGAAGCAAGTAAATGAGTCATCAAATCACGAAAGACCACCTATCCCTCCGAGTACATTAGTGAAGCATGGTGGCTAGCTAGGTTGGCTAGTGCGACCGATTAGCTAGGCCGCCACCACATTTGTTTTTCACCCCCCTTTTTATCTACTTGCTGACAAGTAAATTTAAATATCCACCACGGCGTTGCTCTCGTGTTTGGGTGCGGTAGGATTTTTGATTTTTTTGATTGACGGGAGCAGGCACAGAAGGATTTTTAATTTTTTTGATTGACGGGAGCAGGCACGGCAACAATTAGTCATAATAACTCTACTTGTAAAACCCACTGCTCCCTGATGTGGGAAGTCGTTGACTGGTGTTTTACCATCGTGAAAACCAAAAGATTCCCCGCTCCTCGGCTGCCTCCCTCCGCCTTCCCGTAGATTGCATTGCCTTTTAGCCGTTTCACCCCCTTTGCTTCCTCTCCCATTACTTCTACCTGGTGCCATGGTGGCACAGCAGATCACGGAGTCCAAGGTGAGGCGCCTGACACAGGAGCTCTAGGCCAAGGATGCGGAGCTCAGGCCCAAGGACCTGGAGCTCCGTGAGCTCAAGGGGGAGAGGAGTGCCATGCTCCTCTGTTATGTGCGGCAGTTCTCGGAGCTTCAAAAGCGGCAGGCATCCACCACAAAGATGCTCGAGGCATCGGTGGCGTTGCCGTAGAAAGTGGGAGATACGATAGGCCATCAGGGGAGCCGGTTGGAGTGTGAGCGGGCCGATCGTGATGAGGTCCAGGATCACCTCAGCCACTTGGTGAACCAAGTTGCCATGCACGTGTTGCGGCTGCACGATGCCTACCGTCGTGCCAGCGCGACCATGACGGCCGTCGGGCTAAACCCGTTCGACCACCCGGTCGACTTCAATGAGCTGCGACTTCCTAACCTGGTCTCCTTCTTAACCTATATCTACGAGGAGCTGAGCCATCTCTGCACGATGGTGGGGGAGGAGCTGGACAAGGAGGGGTTGCGGGCTGCCGTCGTCGTTGCCGGGCGAATCCTATCAGGGCTCCATCACCGGAATCCATTCGTGCCATTGGACGCCGTCTTTGACGAGCTGGCTCCCGTCGACCGGGAGCGGGCTCTGCGGGCGGTTGCACCCTGCATCACCAAGGTCGTGCGCCTCGAGAAGCTTAAGGACTTTAGTGGTGTTTAGGCGCCCTCTGCATGGGCATGTCCATGTCTCGGTGCAACATGACCGTTGGATAAGACTCAGACGGTGCAGATCAGTCACTATAGCACAAAGCGTGTGGGTGTGTTTGGTTGCATTCTCATCTCAATATAGTTGTTTCCTCTTCGTGTATTTGTGTTAACCTACTAGTGTGGACTCATGCACCCTTCATGCACGCTGCCAAACACCCAAAAGTGTGTCGAGAAGGGAACTTTTGCTCCCATCCCATGCACCCTTCATACACCCTGCCTAACACTATCCGTGCTTCATATGGTTCATGTTTCGTGGAGTAATGTAGCACCGTACTCTCCGTGTGCTGTAGACCTAGTTATGTTAACATTGATCTCACCGTTCATTCTCGACCGGACAGTCGAAAAAGCTGTACTATGTTACTACATTACTGTTCATATAGTTGACATGCGCACAACGTCATTTGTTATCGTCATATCTTACTACACTAGCAACAAGATTATGTAGTACTAACGTATGAACCACTGCACATGCCTAGTAGTAGGAGCACTGTGTATGTTCAAGTGGCTGCCGTGTTTCGCATTCGTAAGAGTGGAAACGCTTGCTATAATCATTTTTTTGTTCAAAAAAACAGTGGACACGCTCTACCGTGTGGATCCTCCTCCAGCCAAGCACTAAATTACTCCCTTTTGCCGACGTGTGGGATAGCCAGCATCGGGGTCCACCAGCCATGCACTAAATTACTCCGTAGTAGAGTGATGGTAGACTACCCCGATCGAGGCGCCGCAGTAATGCCCAATGAGTGGTTAAATCACAAAACCCCCTCCTTTCCAGCAGTAAGTTGGACGGACGAAGCAACCATCATTTCACTCTTCTCTCTCAGCTTCCGCTCTTGAAGAAAACCCCCACTCGCTTCACTTATCTCTCATCTCGTTCCTCATTTCAGTCTTCTCTCAGCTTCCTCTCTTGGATGGATGCTGGAGCACTGGGCCGACGTGATGTCTATAGGTTTGGCCAAAACCGTTGAGGCTCATGAACGAAGAAGCGTAAGCACCCCACCGAGACTACCACTGACAAGCTCAAAGCCATCGCCCTATCCAAGCCCCCCTCTCCGGGATCCCTCATTAAGCAAGTCCAGGTAATATCTCTTCTTGACGATCTTTTTCTCGATCATGATCGTGTTTTTTCATCTAACACGCAGTACTAGTACTAGTAGTACAACTTTCTGGGTGATCTTGCATGTGATTTTTGTGTGCCAAATGACGGTTCTAAATTCCTCTTTTGACCAACACATGCGAGTGGTTGACACTGTTTTCTTATAGATTACTTTCAACTACTCCCTCTGTCCCAAATTTCTTGTCTTAGATTGTCTAGATACGGATGTATCTAATACTAAAATGTGACTTGATACATCTGTATCTAGAAAAATCTAAGACAAGGTTTTTGGGACGGAGGGAGTACTTTATGAACATCAATGCTACCTTTGAAGAGGGTATATTTGCCTCAGTAACTTGTGTTATGGATATTGCAAATAATCCCTCTGCTCTCATGCCTTTGAAGACATGTTCCAGTGTCTTTGTTCACTCATTTCTGGGCATATATGTAGTCATATATGGAGTATAATGTCAAAAATCATCTTATATTTCTGAATGGAGGTAGTAATAAAATATGGTTTATGTTTGAATTAGAACCAGGTCTGCGGTGGAGATGAAGTTCTCAAAGTCATGCCGTGTGAACTGGAAGACCTGAGGATGAGTTCTACTGCTAAACTATCCAGCTGCTGTGTCCTTGTCGCCACGTGTCCTGAACTAGTGTTTTCCTATAGCATTGTTGTCAGGCGTGTTCTCGAGGCTGTACTTGACCACAAAAATTTCTTGGTTGTGCCTTCGATTATGAAGGATGTGGTTCTTGTAAAGCTTCCCAACAAATCTGATGCGGCATGTCTTCATCATCATGTTTGTGAGTGGAAAGACCACTCTGTTAGGTTCTCCAAGGTTGACGAGATGGTGATGGTGCATGTAGACATCTCTCACGAAGTCCATGGCCTAGTCAGTTATGTGGGGTTCATCCCGTAGGTCGGTGGCAAGAAATAGTCTACAAAATTTAATTAGTGCAACTTTGCTTGTCCGTAGTAAGTACTATTGTTTAGTACTTGTTTTGTGTTTGTGAACCCTGTATTGTTTATTAGTACTGCCGCTTTTGGTGTGTGGTCAGTCCTAAGAACGGTCTATGTTAATGTCTGTCCACTCAATTAAGTTTGTATATTTTGAAGTATCCAGATCATCTTTTTTGTGAGGACAGTCTATCCATTATGGTTACACTCCATTATCTGTATGCATTGCAGGGTTTATCGCACCCACCAGGATTTCTAGTCCCATGGATGTTCGGTCCATACGATTTTTCACGACCTGCTTGTGGGAGTAGGCGGGGCCCCTGCATGCCACCCGTAGTTGGACGATCAATCTTCTATTTAGTATTTCAACATAGTGATTTCCTGGTACGGATTCACTCGTGTCACATCAAGTAAATCTTATTGATTTACTGTCTAAATCTTATTGATTTAATGTCATGTTTTCTTTCTTTTCCTGCAATTTTACGATGTAGGTTTTGCCATGTGACATTCATCACAGAATAAACCGTTTGGTTTGTTCTAAGATGGCTTGTTTTGCAGGTTTCACTTCTTATGTCATGTCAGTAACAAAGGCACTATCCATCACTTATATTACCGGAAAAAATTGGATCAGTCTATTGTCTGAGTACAAGCTGAATCCCTATGATGAATTGTAGTCTGGTTTAATAAAAACACCACAATTAGTCCTTCTCATGTTTAAAAGAAATGAAGAAAGAAACTGGATCACGGTCACGGATCCTAGTCAAGTTAGAAAGCTGATCATAGCAGACCAGACGTGATCGCCGTTGTCTCGCACATCGGTACCACCTTCAGCAACGGTTCAATCACCGGCAGTTGCTCTAGCACTGACAGCGGCAGCAGCTCAGTCTGATCCTGCTGAGGATTGGGTACCGACCGCGTCAGCGGATCAGGCTGATCTACCAGAGGATCGGGCATTGACCCCGGCACATGCTTCAACACCGGCACGAGCTCTACAAGCAGCACCATCTCCGGCAGCAGCGGCGGCTTCGGCACCTACACCAACACTTGCACTTGCATCTGCTCCAGCAAGTGCAGCGGCAACCGAACGAGTAGTTGCACCGGCAACAGACTGGGCTGCAGTTCGCACTTCATATACCAAAGTCCTTACAAAAACTGACATGTCCACCTTCTTGGTAAGCATTGGCCGCCCAAGTGCTTTGTTCTTTTTTCTTTCCATGTTGTTTCACATGATTCACTATGTTGATCTAACTGTTTGGGTATGTCTTCTTGTTTGCAAACAGAGAATTCCTAGAGCAACGAGGGAGTCGTTCAACAATCTGGGCAACCTCGGCCAAGTTTCTCTTACCATGAGCAGCCTTGGTGTGAATGGAACCTGCTCAATATACTGTAAGTACAAAGGATGGTCGCATGATGATTCATGCTATAGTATGGTCAAGGTTCAAATCTAAATCATATCTTGCGGTAGGGGATGATGTCAAAATCGAACTTTCTCGGCAAGGTCCAAATCAACTTTGAAATTCTGTAGTAGCAGCACGCAACTGCCGAACTGATCTATCCTCTGAGAGATTTTGATGTAACAATCTGGCATGGTGAAACAAGTGTCCCGTGTGTATAAGTTGTACGACAGTATTATTTCTCACATGGTATATCGTTTATAGAACTGCAACTCTCATTGCTGGTTAGAAACTGTCGTTCGATTTCATTCCAACAGTTGTCGTGCTTTATTCAATTTTGTGTATTCGCCTTGTGATAGCATCTAAAACCAGTGACGTACCGATCGCTTAAAATATGAAAAGTGCTGAGATAGGACACATGGGCCCCAAAACATCCAGGGTGGGCATGCGGCCCGAAGTCCAGAACCGTGAGCCTGTTTGAGTATTATATTCTCAGCTGAACCCCCATAAATCCCGTGCGTTGTACGTAACATCAAGATGCATTTGTATGAGTATTTTATCTTGTGAGAGAAAAGGATGAACGAGGGAAGGCCTTATTTGCAAATGTGGAGAGGTGTGAGGGTACCCTTTTGCAAAATTGCCATAGTTTCCTTCCTATCCGTCAGATATAAATCGTACGGCCTATATTGCAGGATGGCAGGCACACCATGATCACCAACTCATCTATACTGTGTTAAAAACAGCTCTGTTTTTTATAATTATATATGTTATATATATTCCCCTTGATTTTTCTTATGTATAAAGTTGTGATATAGAAGATCTGTATATTTCTTTAGAGAGGGAGTATCTCTCTGTCAAAAATATATTATGTGTAACTAGTTACTCCTATCTTTTTACTTCCTTTTGCTGATATGTGGGGCATCCAGCAATGGGGTCCACGTGCCATATGCACAAATTATAGTGCACAACTACACGGTAGACACACCCCGGTCGTAGCGCCGCAGTAATGCCCAATGAGTCGTCAAACCACAACCCCCCTTCCAGCTCTAGCAATAAGCTGGACGAACGAAGCGGCAATATTTCACTTGGCCTGAATTGCTGAATCCCCTTCTCCATCGTCTGCTAGTTCAGAGAAAACCCCCTGTAACACCCCAAAATCTTGACCTTGATTTATTAATTAAAATTTTGCCATGAAATTAAATTTTTATTTTCTGGTTTAATCTCTTAATTGCAGATCACTCTGACCCTCTGAATTTTTGAGTTTTTCCTTCTAGGTGGGAACCTTTCAAAAATATTGATGGACTTGTATATCTTCCCAAGACCATTTATTTTTATGAGTGGAATTATTTCTACAATTATTTTTCCTGAGCTTTATTTCTTTAAGAAAATATTTTTTCCTAAGTTTTAGAGTCCCATTTGCACTACAACCATTTTAAATACTTCTTTAAAATTTCCACCAAAATTTGGGGATGTCATGTGATGTTCCCACATCACTTTTATGCAAAATCTCTTTTAGTCATTTGGAGAGTTTGAGCCCTACCTCAAGTTTCAAATCTGGTCCTATTTGTAATTTGCACTACAATCTATTTAAGCATTTCTTTAAAAATCCCACCAAAATTGGGAAATGTTAGTAGTAGTGTATAATTCAACTTTATGCAAAAACCCATTGGTGTTCTTTGCAAAATTTGAGCAAATCATCCTCATCTTCATTCTGGTCCAGTTTGGTGTTTTGTACTGTAACCATGTTTTATCTTGCCCTATTGCCCTTGATTTTTCTCCTTCTTATAGACCAGCCTACCAAACCCTTAAGTCCAGGAGATTGGACCCATTGGAGTATTTTTGGTCCATGCAATAATGCCCTTCACTTTATGTCCAGAACTGAAGATTTGCAAAACTTGCACTAACAAGTTTCTGGTTTCGCCCAAATAGCCTTGCCATCAACACTTGCACCTAAAGAGACCCCAACCTGGAGATTTGGGCCACCAGAAGAGATGCATAGATGCCCATGGCATTCTGTCAAGCACCTTGTGTTCATGGACAACTTTGGCATAGTATTATGTTTGCACTGTGATCTTGCCCCTCTGGAGACACCAGCATATCCACTAATCTCCTAGCCACCTCTAACCTAGACCTATTAATTGCCAGCCTCACCCAAGACCTCTAGGCCACCCTGGCTTTCTGTCGAGCATGTAGAGTGCGTGCTTTGGGCGCGCCCAGAGCGCATGTTTTGCACGCACGCGCAACCGAGCCGCCGCGTCTTGCCCCTGGCCTTTGCTCGCCTGTCGGGCCGCGCCCCATTCTCGTCCACTCGCCAGAACCCTCGAAGCCGACCCTGGCGCCCTACAGCGCCACCGTCAGAGCCCTCTTGGCGGCACGCCAGCGTCTGCAACACGCCCCTGCCATGGCAGTGCCGCCCAAGCCACAGTTGCCCGACAGCTGCCCTCTAGAACAGCTCGAGGTCATCCATGAGCCCGTCCGCTAGCGCCCGTCGCCACCACGTCGCCCTGCCAGCAATAGAACGGCGGTTCGCGGGCGTTCTTATCCGCAGCCGCGGGAACCGACCTTGACCGCCTATAAAAGGAGCCCCCTAGCTCGTCCAGACCCTCAGGCGACCTCAGGCCATCTCCCTAGTGCTCCCATAGCCAGCAATCAACGGAGGAAGGCGTCTGCCTCGTCTCCGGCCAGTTCGTCCGCCGCCACACTCCGGTGCCGTACGTCGCGAGCAGGGCCTCCCCAGTTCTTCCAGCGCCACCGTCCGACTACCCTCAACCGTGCGGAGCTGCCCCACCTCTCTAGCCTGACCGGGGGCCACCGTAGCCCAAGACCCAATGGCTCTCAAAACCACCGTCTGCAGCGGAGCTCGCTGCCAGGACCCCCTCCACCCCCGCCAGCCTATCAACCACTGGGAGGACTGCCCTGGACCATCGGATCCATCCCCGCCTTCAGAATCCCACGGGGAGACTCCGTTCGTCGACGGCGATCGCTGGAGCCCCGCCACTGCTCGACTAGAGGAGAAGGAGGCGCGGGCGACTGGTCAAGCCTGACCAGTGTGCCCAAGGGACCCACTGTCAGTGACCCACGAGACGATCTGCGCTGGCTTAAGTGGAAACGTATTCCTCCGAATACGTCTTCGCTAAAAGCGTAGGCCCCCGAACCGTTTTTCCTTTTCTGATTTTTTATTAAAAACAGAATTGTGACCAGACTTTGACTGGCTATAACCTTTTAAATATAAGTCCAATTGATTTGATTCTTTTTTTGTTGTTTCTCAAATTTTGTCTAGTTTATTTTCATATTTATTTGAAAATTGTACAAACAACTTTTCGTACTGTTTTGAAACTATGTGTTAATTTTAAATTTTCTTAAAATAGGTCTTTTGAAGACGGAAGCAACTTTCAAAACGTGCACCTCACTTACATACTCTTGAAGGCAAGCATTCTGAACCCCGGCATAATATTTGTTGTGTGTCATTCAATGCTAATACGACACCACCTTGACATGAAGTATTCGGTATTTTATGTGATGATATGATCATGTTCATGAGTGCATAATGATGATTCCTTACTATTGGACTTTGATATGCTTCTGATAGTAATCACCCTCGTATGCCTTTCATGCCTATCGGGAGGAATCCGGGGAAAGTCTCTGTCTTGGGTAGACACGAACTTGTCTCTAATAATTCGTTGAGACGATTATGTCTGCTAAGGCATGGTGAGGTATGATGGGTGGTGATTCTGTTTGCGGGTGTGAAATATATTTGTTATACAAATCTTGCAGGGGATGTCTTAACCTCCTGAGTCGACCGTAGATCAAGTCTTCTTCTAGTAACCCCCATACTTGTTTCGTACTACCACTTTTCCCTGCCATAGGTAGGGTACGGTTCAGTAAGTTGTCAACCCCTTCCTAGGACACACCGTACAGAGAGGCCATGGTGGAAGATACCGGCTGCATCTGGTAGACATGCCGCCTGGTCCGGGGGCATGGGTGTTTCCGGTTGGAGCCGAGGGGTAACTCCCCTAGTTTGCACGGGTTATAAATTTTGTGATCCCATGCTAGTCGATGTTGTAGCCTCCCCACTTAGAGTTTTGCTTAACAGGTGTCGTGGGTGATTTCGGATACCGGTAAGTTAGGCTGGTGTGTGCGGTCAGGTGTGTTTTCAATTAAAAGACCGTAGACGGAATTAGTCCCGATGGACTAAAGGAATCCGTTACTCGTGGGTAAAGAGTACACCCTCTGCAGAGATTATATCTATTCGAATAGCCGTGTCCATGGTTAAGGACTACAGTCTGGGATGGGTCAACTGTCGGTCTTATTGTCGGTCTTCGGAGGAAAAATTGCTAAACCAGAACATGGATCATGACTTGTGACTCATGATGATTATGATTACTATTATTATGGACTAACCATTTACATTATTTGAATTATTGAGTATCCCTGGGACGGTTGTACCTCTTGGATATTCACTGTGATTATTCTCTTATAAGCCCTTTATGTGGTGTCGCTCAGACGCCCGACTGTGGCATGCTTGTTATTTAAATTACTTATATGCCCTTTCTGTGGTGTCGCTCAGACGCCCGACTATGGCATGCTTGTTATGTAAATTATTTATAAGCCCTTTATGTGGTGTCGCTCAGACGCCCGACTGTGGCGTGCTTGTTATCTAAATTATTTATAAGCCCTTTATGTGGTGTCGCACAGACGCCCGACTGTGGCATGCTTGTTATTTAAATTATTTATAAGCCCTTTATGTGGCGTCGCTCAGATGCCCGACTGTGGCATGCTTGTTATTTGAATTATTTATAAGCCGTTTATGTGGTGTCGCTCAGACGCCCGACTGAGGCCTGCTTTATATCATTATCCTTTCGAGCCGTCGCTTCAGACACCCGATCGGTGCATTCTATTTCTACTCCCTTATTGCATATTCATGTTGTATATGAATAACCTGCTTGCGTGCATCATGGATTTTTATTTTGTGACTGACGATGTGATCATGAAATATTTCAGAGCATGATTATCATTCATTATGTTATACCTGTGTTCATAATGTTTGTGAGTACATTCAAAGTACTCACTGGCTTGTCCGTGGCTATTGTCTTGGCCAGATTTCTTGCATGGAGAGGAGCGTTGCGATGACAGCCCCGTAACCTACGCAATGATGAGAGCAGCCTCGCGAAGATAGGAGTTATCCAGGCCAGCTATTCCTGTGGGAAATGGAGTGCCATAGACACTGATGAACTGCAAACCGCTTCCGCCATCAACCACTAGAAACCATTTGTTGTACTCATAGGCCAAAATGGTCTTGTACTACACATTTTGTATTTTGCTTGGAGTTTCTGTATCAAGTTGGTGTCTCAACAGCTAATAGTAATCCTGGGGCTGGTGAGCACAAGGGCCATTTTTTGGGAAATTAATATCCTGGAAAACCGGTCCTGACAACCTTGGTATCAGAGCCAGGATGACCATTGGCTAATCCTATATTGGCTAGGTCAATAAACCTAGATTAACCAATCCACCAGACCTTAACCTAACCCCAGCCAAGATTCTCGTGTAAGATAGCCACAAAGTGACCCCGACACCTTTTGGCAGTTGGTGCCCAACCTATCAGCCTAGCCTGTCAATCACGCGCTAGTGACTGACACCTAAATAGTCTCTTTCGCAAGCGTGCGAAGGAAGACTCCGTCCCCTTTTTCTATAAAAAGGGCACGCTAGCCTCAACCCAGCATAGCTCAGCCTCTTCCCCAAACCGAGCTATAATGCCTGGCCCCATTGTGCACAATGAGACCACACCAACCAACCTTAGAGAATTTGTGACCATGCTAGCAAACCTCACCCGCCGTGCCTTTGCATTAGAAGAGCCCCCAGAATATGTTGTGTACCAAGGGCCCATCAGCGGTGAGAGCCGTCAATTCTGGTCCACTGTGCACGTCTATGGTAGGGGTCTATCTCCAGAACACCCCTATAGGTTCTCCGGAAGGACAACTTCCTTTGAGCCACAACCCATACAACTAGCTACTCAAGAGGATATAGTTCAACACCGGCACTTGTCGCCCAGAGTTAACTGTCGCTCGTTCTACTACTACCCCAGCCGTGACGGGTATGGTAGGCCACCCTAGGTTGCCAACGGAGATCACGAGACGGATCCTGCATTGTTGCATCTGGTGCGCTATGTAAGTGCACGAGAGGAACTGTTCGATCAAATCACCCTTGATCTGATCGCAGCCCGTGGAGAACTGGTTCGCCGAACCCTGACAAGAGGAGAAGATGAGCCCGACACCGACAACCCAGTCGTGTTGTTCGGACAACCAATCGTGTCCTTGAGGTCTGCCCCAGCCATCGACCAAAATAATCTGGTGTCCCCAGAAGTACTTCGTCGCCTTTTGGGAACATGCTCCAACGGTATTGTAGCCAACAACCCCTGCGATGGTCATCATCGCTACCCCGACCCTGCAGCCCCTCAACTCCATCCAACTAACCCCGATGGTGAACCCCGTGGAGAAGCCTCGACGGCCACAAGGTACGCCCGCTTAGATATTAACGAGGTAGACTAAGTCACTCGAGTAGTACCGAGCCTTAGTATTTCTACACCTCGTAATAGTGTGACCTTGTATCGCCATAGATAAATGCAGCTTGCTTGTGTGCCTTTGTTTTGAATAGCAGCCATGCATAAGTATGTCAACGTGCGATTGCATTTTGAACTCCGGGCACAGCTACTAAAAACCACCCCGACGACACCCATAGTACTACATCACTTTTGTGAGATATGTGTACCTGTAGCATTGACCCTGACCCCATAGAGCAGAACCGACAAACTAGTTACCCCTCACCGCGATAAATGACCCAGCCGAGATGCTATATAAAAGGCCACCTCGTGACCTTGCTAAGTACCCCTCACCTTGTATACAACTCTCACAGCCATTCCTTGCCATGCCAAGCCCTAGTATTCATCTGAGAACTCCAGATGCAACCCCAGGTAGTTTCGTTAAAATATTGTGGGACTTTACCTGCAGTACCATGAGTTCTACCCATCCACCCCAGTACGAGTTACTCAAATCGAGGATCACCCCATCCACCTCGAAATATTGGGCAGTGGTGCACATCCCTCCTGCAAACCCAAACCAAGACCCGACGGAAGTCTCCTTCATGGGGAAATCTATGCCGACTCCGCAAATGGCCATAGAAGCTGTTGCATACGAAGCACTCGATCGCCTTCAATTCGTGGTACCCTATGCCAGCGAACGAGGGTATTATTACTTCCCAAGTCGTGCAGCACCCGGAGAAGTAACATCTTTTCCCGGTGGACGAATCGAGAGAGACCCAGTACTGGCCATCCTTGCCCAGTATGTCATCCCTCAAGAGCATTTGACCCAACGAGTAATGTGTTATCTCCAGAGCTTCAGTGATTTAAATCCCAGATCGCCATGGGCAGACCACTAAGGCCCGACCAAGAGAGACGGGTTCTTCGAATAGTCAACCCGCTTCCCCCGATAGAAGAGGAGTGTGCCCCAGTACCAGAGACGTTTCCTCAGGACCCTGTCCATTTACCATTGTCGTTGTAGACGTCACTGCTATGTTTATTGTCCCAACATTTATTTATGTGCTGCAACTTATGCGTGGTAACCTAAATTTGTGCGATGAATTAAATATTTGGTTTCAATTAATGTGAGTAGTTTTTACTGCTGTTAATTTTGATTAACTGTTTTCACTCTCGGTAAATTCTGAAGTGAGATTTTTCCCTGAGTTGTTGCAGCATATATCTCTTCACGACATAGATTTTATTCACGCAACACCACAACAGCAGACGCACAACCGCAACCACTCGACCAAGTGCACTAATTGCAAATCCACGTGCACATTTTGCACCTAACTGATCACCTCCCTAGCACACCACAGTCTCTGAAGGAGAGATTTGTGGGTAATTATTCGGGTGCAAGTTGACTCCAGCACACTCACAATAGTTAGCACCCGACACCGCTCTTAATCCTCATGATCACCGCCACCGCGGAGAGCTAACACTCGAGCGGCAGCATCACGACGATCATCGAGGATCATCATGCACAAGAGCACGGAGGACCCCAGCAACGCCGCCAACCCTCCGCACATCAGGATCACGTACCAGTTCGGCATCACCTCCACCATTAGAGACTCGTTTTCAGCTCCTGCAAACAGAAACGGAGGAGAAGGTAGGAGAAGGAGAAGCGAGGCCAGGCATGAGGGAGAAGAAAGGAGCACCTCGGACATTTTATAGCTCGAGATCGATGTACGGTGGGCGAGGTCCACCAGCGCCGCTCGTCGCTCGATCACCGGTGTTCGGAGGTGAATCCGCGAGTAGTGCCGATAGCGCACTGGCCCGCGAGGTGAGTGCATGCTGCACCGGCAACTAGCGCGCCGTGCACTACTGCAGTACGGCCTAGATGCTCTACGCGCTAGACGTCGCCGGTGGAGAAAGCGCGGGAAAGCGCGCGAGAGAGAGAGAGAGGAAGAAGAGAGAGCCAGAGGTAGAAGAAGAGACTAACAGTGAGCCCCGGGTCCATCTGTCAGCCAGAGAGAGCACTGTGCTCTCGGGTACGACCAGTGTATTTTAGAAATTTAGAAATTTATTCTAAGTTTACTGTAAGCAAAAGTAGAAATTTCTCGTTTCCCCCAACCATAGATTTATTCCACGCAGCGCCAGTATTACACACTGTAGTTTTACACCACTTAAATTGCCCACCCACTGTAGCCACATTTCATTGCGTGAGTAGGATGGTTGCTTTTGTGATATCACTTTGAGATAGTAGGAGTAATTCTTTTCAAAGCAGCCCTTAGCAAATCTCGAGGACGAGATTTTTTCTTAAGGGGGGTAGTGTTGTAACACCCCAAAATTTTGACAATGATTTATTAATTAAAATTTTGCCAGGAAATTAAAATTTTATTTTCTGGTTTTATCTCTTAATTGCAGATCACTCTGTCCCTCTGAATTTTTGAGTTTTTCCTTCTAGGTGGTAACCTTTCAAAAATATTGATGGACCTGTATATCTTCCCAAGACAATTTCTTTTTATCAGTGGAATTATTTCTACAATTATTTTTCCTGAGCTTTATTTCTTTAAAAAAATGTTTTTTCCTAACTTTTAGAGTCCCATTTGCACTACAACCCTTTTAAATACTTCTTTAAAATTTCCACCAAAATTTGGGGATGTCATGTGATGTTCCCACATCACTTTTATGCAAAATCTCCTTTATTCATTTGGAGAGTTTGAGCCCTACCTCAAGTTTTCAAATGTGGCCCAGTTTGTAATTTGCACTACAATCTATTTAAATATTTCTTTAAAAATATTAGCCCTTTATGTGGTGTCACACAGACGCCCGACTGTGGCATGCTTGTTATTTAAATTATTTATAAGCCCTTTATGTGGTGTCGCTCAGACGCCCGACTGTGGCATGCTTGTTATTTAAATTATTTATAAGCCCTTTATGTGGTGTCGCTCAGACGCCTGACTGAGGCATGCTTTGTATCATTATCCTTTCGAGGCGTTGCTTCAGACACCCGATCGGTGCATTCTATTTCTACTCCCTTATTGCATATTCATGTTGTATATGAATAACTTGCTTGCGTGCATCATGTGTTTTTATTTCGTGACTGACATTGTGATCATGAAATATTTCATAGCATGATTATCATTCATTATGTTATACATATGTTCATAATTTTTGCGAGTACATTCAAAGTACTCACTGGCTTGTCCCTAGCTATTGTCTTGGCCAGATTTCTTGCATGGAGAGGAGCATTGCGATGACAGCCCCGGAACCTACGCAATGATGAGAGCAGCCTCGCGAAGATAGGATTTATCCATGTCAGCTGTTCCTGTGGGAAATGGAGTACCATAGACGTTGATGAACCGCAAACCGCTTCCGCCATCAACCACTAGAAACCATGTGTTGTACTCATAGGCCAAAATGGTCTTGTACTACACATTTTGTATTTTTCTTGGAGATTCTGTATCAAGTTGATGTCTCATCAGCTAACGGTAATCCTGGGCTGGTGAGCACAAGGGCCATTTTTTGGGAAATTTAAATCCTGGAAAACCGGTCCTGACACCCCCTCTGGGCGATTGCATAGGGTTTTCTCATGGAGAACCAGGTACGAATTCTTCATCCATCCCCGATAAATCCAAGTCCATTGGTCACGGGTAATCCTAGGATGGCAGCCGCCATCGTTGATGCATTTTTCTTCCTAGTGAATCTAGTGTGTTTCATTTGCAGTGCCCAAAGTGCGAGGTTTCTGTGCCCTTGGCGAGACGATACACTTGTTCCTTCTCATCCTAACACAGGATTTTAAAATTCGCATAGTATGTTCCTAGAATCCTCTTTTCTATCCAGGAGGGTTGGTTTTTTTTGAACATGTTGTCGACTAATTTGGAAATTTGTATTGCTATATTTGGATAAAAGGTACTACTAGTATGATGGTCAACACTGACGTCAAGGAGGAAGTTATTTCTAGATTGGATAGGGAATACATTGTGTTCTCATATTATTTTTCCTGCAGTGCATTATTTGCTCCGCCAGAACACATGTAAACAAGATGGTCATAGAGAAGACAAGCCATGGATATAAGTTCCGAGTTTTGTTCATGAACCAAGAAGATCGCTGCTTTTTTATGGCCGGACTTGGATAAACTTTATCAAGTGTTACATACTGAAAGTTGGCGCATGAATGTTGATGGAAATAGCAGAACCTGGCCTCATCTTCACTGTGATCTTCCAGCCCGACGTCGTTCCAATTGTTCATCCATGTTAGTTTTCTATCTGGTTCTTGCTTGTTGCCTCGATTACTTCTTAATCCACCTATTCTATTTAACTAATCACAATTTAACTTTAGAAGTAGCAACAAATCTCTCATGAAGATGCTACTTCTAACTAATATTTTCTTATAATTGGTGGCACGTGTAGGTTTTTTCAGAGTTAAGCAGGCTGCTCGTTTGTTATTCTGTAATAACTCGGCTGTTATTGATGGCACTGAAGTTGACAGGGACGACAACTACAAGTTCCTACACTTTATTGTTCGTCTTGAGGTCCTTGTGGGGCGTTTCAATGGTGGAAGGCCACGTGGGATATGTGTGCCACTGCTGCACTTGTTGAACAGGTCCCACTGTGTCGAGAAACTTATGGTACAAGCTGTTTTCTGTTCTATATCTTGTTCATAAACTATTGCTTATACACAGTTTTACAGTTGTGATCTTCTTGAAACAAAAACTGCCCAGTTCTATTGTTCCTATACAGATGCCTGACCATGGTCGGGTCAGACTTGCGCTTGGTCACAACATGATGTTTATGTCGACCTACTCCATTCCCCTTCGAGTTGAAAAGATACGTATTCATGGGTGGTCTCAAATAATGAAGGCCCATCAATCTTGGAGAATAGGACAGAAGATTATGTTCCTGCTTTTCCATGGCTCTAAAGAGAATATCCTATTTATTGAGCACATTGCGAGATGAAGCCGCTTTCAGAAGGTTGTGGATGCGCGGGGTGGCCCATGGGCCTTGTCCTGGGGCTTGGCGGCCACACCGTTGGTTAACTGTAGGCAAAGTAGCACTGTTCGAGGCGTGCTTTATACGGTTGAACCTGTAGAAGTACTCATACTGCTTTTCAGCTATGGTTGTTAAGTGCCCCAGCTGGTTTCAGTTAAGGTTGTTAAGTACTCCTGCTGCTTTTACAATATGTCATGTTTATTTAGTCATGTCTTTCTCCAGCTGCCAAAACCAAACCAGCGTCGGCGGGGTCGCCTGCTTCCGCCTCCCACGGATGGCTGAGCCTCAGCGCACGCATCGCTGCCCCACCGTCACCTACATCGTTAACGCCAACGTCTGAGGCCTCACCGTCGCACTCCATGCACTTTGGTGCGCTCGCCGCGACGCCGCCCTCTCGCGTTGTCAACATGGTCAACAAACAACAGGAATCGCCAGAAGTACGTGGAGAGGATGACAGTCAGGGCCCACCATGTCAGCGTATGAAAAAATAAAATGCTTCCTCCTAGTGTTTTCCTCACATCTGGCAGCCATAACATTGTGAGCGTCTATAGTCAATACACAAGAGAACAGCACAAGATCAGCTGACACCTGGGACGTAGCTGCTCGAGCAATATTTTTTTGTTATTGTTGAGACGGAGCAGTGTTTGAACTGGGTTGTGGCCCGTCTAGCCCAGGCTTATATTTTAGGTTCACCATGTGACCAGCCCAGCTATTTTTTCTTTACGAAAATGAGCCTAGTTTATTTTTTCTGAAGAGTTCCCAATCCAGGCCTACTTATTTTTCTATGCCCCGATGGGCTGCAACTCTTTCTAGACGCGTGCAAATCTTGAAAGTAACATGAAATGTGATCTAAATATAAAAACAGATGACAAATTGGAAATTACTTAATAATTTCTGAATTTTTTCACATTTTCAGATTCCTATTTCACTGGGCGTTAACCTAATTTAAATATATCTTCAAAGTACTTTAAATCTGGCTCGACATTTTGGTATTAAAAATAGTTTGGACCCCACAGAAATATGCGAAATTGGCCCTGGCCAACCAAAACGGACTTCAATATATTGCATAAGAAGTTGCAATGAGCTATATATAAATTACTAAAAAAGAGGGAATGGTCTGACTAGTGGGCCTATTAAGTTGACGTGTATGCAAGATTTTTTTAGTTATTATATACATCAACAAATGATTCTAGCAGACGTAACCATTGGATGTCAATCCAACGACCGTCGTGTTTCTTCAATCTCTGATCTTCTTGCTCCAGCTGCCAAATCCAGCGCTGGCGGGACCGCCTGCTCCCGCCTCCCATGGCCGGCTTTGCTGCCGCTCAGGCCTCACCGCCCCCTACTACACCCACCGCTGGCCAGGGCATCCCTCTACTCACACACACTCCCTGTTATTCTACAGCGACGGCAGCCTCGCACCGCAGCCGAACTAGTGAACCCTCGTACTCCTCTCCGTGCTATCTTATACTGTCGTGTCTTCCCCGGCTCTGCGCCGTCCCCTTCCTAGGCTCGCCGTCATCCACCACCCTGGTGCTCTCGACGCGTCGTGGTCAATATGGTCAACAACCAACTTCCAAGAGTACTGTACGTGGAGAGGTTGACAGCTGGGTCCATGGCAGCCACATGGAAGTGCCTCCTTATTACATGTAGAATAATTATTCCTCCACCTGATAGCAGGGACCCACCAGACGGGCCATCGTATTTCGTGAAAAAAAACGTTTCCCCCTGACTGTTGGGACCCATCGGATGGGTCACCGTATTTCACGAAAAAAAGTTCCCCCGACTGTTAGCTTGGACCCACCGGAAGTGCCTCCTTATTACGCACAAAAAAATGAATAGTCCCCCTGCTAGCTGGGACCCACCTTAGTGAGAGGCCGACTTGTGGGCCTACAAAGTTGACGGGGACGGAGGGCTTTGTCAACTTAGTCAATATGAACGATTCTAGATCTAGTGACCATACGATGTCCATCCAACGGCCGTAGTGCTTCTTCAACCTCTGGTCTTCTTGCTCGAGCCGCCTAAACCAGCGCTGGTCGTGTCGTGTGCTCCTGCCTCCCGTGGCCGGTTGTGATGCCACGGAAGCCTCACCACCCCTACTACTCCCGCCGCTGGCCAGGCCATCCCTCTACTCACCCACACCCCATTTTATTCTGTCGCGATGGCAGCCTCACACCGCAGCCGAACCAGTGAACCCTCATACTCCTCTACGCATGGGCATCCACTGCCGCATCTTCCCTGGCTCTGCGTCGTCCCCTTAGGCCTCGTTGTCGTCCCCTGCCCTTGTGCTCTCGGCGTGGCGTGCTCAACATGGTCAAGGAACAACTTCCATCGGATGTGGACTGTACGTGGAGAGGCTGACAGCTGGGTCCACGGCCGCAGCAAAGAAGTGCCTCCTTATTACGCGGAAAATAATGATTCCTCCACCTGACAGTAGGGACCCACCGGACGGACCACCATATTTCGCGAAAAAAACTTTTCCCCCCTTACTGCTGGGACCTACCAGCTACATCTTCGCACGCAAGGAAGTGCGTCAATATTACGGGCAAAAAAAATGGTTCGCCCCTGACTGCCGGGACCCACCAGATACATCTTCGCATGCAAGGTAGTGCCTGATAGTCAGGACCCACCTGGTCGAAGCATACGTAACGTTGTCATTCTGGTCGCCAACGTGTACGTACATACTAGTCGATGTAGAGGCGCGCAGGTGTCGTAGTAGAGGCGCGCACGTAGCATATACATGTACGTACAACGGCCAGGGTGCAAGAAAGTAAATATGGCCACGTACGTACATATGGGCGGGGTCTCAAACGCCTACTCGCACATACGTACGGTCAGGGCTCATGTACATGGCTTGGTCAGAACGAAGAAATTGCGTCGTCATCGTGTTCATGGGGAGCCAACCGGCTGGGTCGGAATGAAATGCGTCGTCGTGTTCATCGGGAGGGCTTGGGTGGAACAGCCGATGGAAATGAGGCCTGGCGTACCGCAGAACGGAGGAAACGGCCTTGTGTTCGACCGGCCACATTCGAAACATGATCATGCTCATCGGGAGGGGTCTGGCATACCGCAAAACAGAGGAAACAAACTTTTGTTGGACCTCCTACGGTCGAAATGGGTCCTGTTGATCGGGAGTAGTGTGGCGTACCACAAAACAGAGGAAATAGACTTGTGTTGGAGCGCTACGGTCGAAACGGGGGTCCTGTTCATCGGGAGGAGTGTGGCATACCGCAAAACGGGACTCCACGGGATACTGTTGATCTCCACCGTCGAGTTCCTCTAGCCTCCAAGGGCTACTATTCATCCACCATCGACCTCCTCAGCCTCCACATGCGACTGTTCATCCACGGGCTCCTGTTCATCCGGCCTCCACCGTGCGCTACTCCACCGGCTACTGTTCAACCAGCCCTCTCCAAGGGCTCCTGTTCAACCACCCCTCCATGGGCTACTTTTCATTTAGCCCTCCACTGTCTAATGTTGATCCAGCCCCTCACGGGGTCGTCCTGTTTATCTGGCCCTCCACGGGGTCATGTTCATCCAGCCCCAACCGGCTCGATCAATCGGGGTCCTGTTCATCCAGAGGCAACACCACGGGGTCCTGTTCATCCACCCCCACCAGGAACTGTTCATCCAAACCTCCCGAGCAACGCTCATGTTCATCCAGAGGCAGCATCGATCGGCTTCAGTTAGCAGCAGTAGCGAAGGAATCGCTCGATCGGGTTCAGTTAACAGCCATCGATTGATCGCTCGAGTTTAGTAACACGTAGCCTGCAGTGCAATCGCTCGGGTTCAGTAGGCGAACGCCTCACTCAAGTTCAGTTAGATCCCAACGCCTCGCACCCACGTGCGTGCATGTACGAGAGAAACGCGCAAACCTCCGTGCATCGCTCGGCCCCCGACCACCCACCATAACCAGGAACACCCCGATATTTTCCTCGCCCTCGCTTCTACCATGGTTTTTTCCATCATGGACGGCCCAAAGAATGTCATGCAGCTATGTCTCCGACCTGCCCAGGACGAAAAGCCCATTTTCTGTCATGATTTTTTGTCATAGAAGTAGGAGCCCACCACATCTATGATGATACCGGGTTTTGTCATAATTATCGTCATAGAAGTGTCGTAAGTATGACAGAAAAAATTACGTTCGGCCCAAAATGTCACGGATGTGTCTTTTCTTTGTAGTGAGTGGTTGCGCATGTAGGGTTGGGACGGTCAAAAAATCTTAAATCTAATCCGTCTCTGTAAACAACACTTTCATCAAGCCTCGGTACACTACCTATCCACCAAGTAGTGAACTAGTTCATCATCATCTCCCAGGGGCATTAGTGGCACCCACTGGGCTATTTGCAAGTATGTCAAACCACACTTGTTTCTTTCCACTCATAACTCTGACCCATTTTGCATAGCCAACAACTATAGCATATTTCTACAACCCCCCAACACAACTCTAAAAAAGGATAGAGTCATAACAATGCAAGTATCAACTGGGTATGCAATGAAGGCAAGCCTAGCAAGGTTGCCATGCATTCAACAATAACAGAAAGAAATCCTATTTTGGTTAAAAGGGTTCATCGTGGTCAAAGGGCTGCTTTCCTGACTCCACAAGGTCTTCAATCCTTCTGGTCCATCTCCGACTATTTCATCTACTTTGTCAACTAACGTCGGAAAGAATCACAATAAGAACCACAACAAGGAAAAAAATAAAAGTGCCCTAAAAATGTAAATTGGACTTTCCTAGGATACCTTTAGTCATATGAAAAATGACCAAAGTGGCTTCATTTGGATTGGATCAATAGATATTTTTGAACATTCCAATATGATGGAATCAAGAGAGTAGTGGATTTGCAAGAAGTATACCGAAGAATTATTTTGAAAAATGAGAAAAGGCACCCATTTAACAAAGCTTGATTTTAGAAGCATCTAGGAGTTGGTTTCACTGGATTTAGAGTTCAAATAATTTTCCTATGAATTTTCAAAGTTGAAAAATATGAAGAAATGGCTCTTTAGTTTGTGTGGCATATAAAGTATTGAGAAAAATGTTCATAATCTAAGTTATGAACTTAGATGCATCTAAAAAATTGAATCATGGCATTCGGATTAAATTTGAGTCCTTTGTGATTTTCCAAAGTTCATCATAGTAATAAGAAAATTACGAATTGATATATAATTGTGAATCAAATGTTTCTGGAAAAATGTGCAAGGTGCACCATGAGGTAGATCAGGAATTTAGAAGACCCTAGGACTTTGAATCAGAACATCTGGAGCTCAAATGAATTTTTTATGGATTTTACATGTTTTCCGGAAAAAGAAAAGAAAAGGAAATTACCAAATTGGGCTGGATCTTGGGAGGCAGCTGTGTGCACTGGGTGAAACTTAGTGGGGCAGCGCACTGGGCCTAGTCCAGCCTCTCGCGCGCGCCCATTGGGAGGCCATGTCGAAGGCGGTGTCTGGGGAGGCGCCTTCGCTGTGGAGAGGCGGAGCAGGACGGAGCCGTTTCCACTTACCGGCTGGGCCCGGCCCACCGATCACTGACGCGCGGGGCCTGCCCATAGGTCATCTCCTTGATCGCGCATGGGGTAGAGGAGGATGACCGAGCGAGCTTCTGGCACCCTTCCCGATGACTCCAGCCGTCACCGGTGACGTCCGGCATACCGACGAACTCGAGAGGCCGAGCCGTGCCCCACCATGGGCCTCACGCGAGCTGGGGAGGGCTGAGACAATGGTGGCCTTGACGCCAGCGGATGGGGTGTCAGGCGAGGTTTGGGCATGACAAGGCAAGCACGGGGAGAAGAAAACAAGCCGCGGGGCGAGTTGGCGGTGGTGCTGGCAATACCCTGGAATAAGGAGGTGGAGAGGAGGGGCCCTGGTGGTGCGAATTTGGTCAGAAGCCGGTGGCAAGGCTTCGGTCATGGGCATGCAAGGAGGGAACGAGAGAGAGAGTGAGGTTGTCTAGGGGATGCACGAGATAGAGTGGAATCAGAAGAGGCGAGAGGGAGCTCGGGGAGTGGCTCTATATAGGGGAGGCGCCGGTGCACTGTGAGCAACGTCCATGGACGCGCTCGGGTGAACTCGTGGAGGTGAGAGGAGAGAGGTTCCGGAGGGGGCCGGCAACGTGCCATGTCCCGGACGCCGAGGCCACCTTGGTAGACATACCCCGACACCCAAGGTGGTCATATGTCCTTGGCATGGATGAGCTACAATGCGGGAGAGCATTATAGCGTGCTGCAGAGCGCGAGCTCTGCATGCACTTGCATTGTTCAAGTGCCATGAGTGTGTCCTCTAGTGTCTCGGGGTTTTGGGCGTGAGTAAACAATGCAGAGATAGCCTTGGATGCTCTGGTGAACCACTGGAAGAGAGGTGGGGTTGAGAGAGAGTGAGAAATGTGTTGTCCATAAGAGTAAAATGGGGTTTTACCCCCATGAATGATTGAGCTATGGAACAGGTGGAGTTACTGGAGGTAGATGATGATAAGGCACACCTCTAGTAAATCTTTGAGGTAAAGGGGAATTCATTTGGGGCTTCAAACATTGATCACAAAAATGCGGCAGAAGGTGTTTGATGCAAGCTTGGGAAAGTAAATGAACTCCACTTGACAAGAGATTTAACAGGGTCAGATGGAATATAGTAATGAGGTTGTTCACCAAGTTTGAGCCCATTTGAAGAAAGTTTCCAATGTAACTTTGGCAAACCCTAGAAGTCAACAAAAATGGATTTTCCAAGATTTAGTCATGCAAATCTTTTCTCCTTGATGCAGAACTTTGTATACTCTCATAATTTGGTATTTGAACATGTCCAGAAAAATTGGGATCAAGAGGAGGCAATTGGCAATGTAAAGTTGTTCAAACTTGGATCCGGTCAGAGAGGGTTTTGGGGCCCTCACGACACTCATGACCCGCTTTTGAGTGGGCGAGGACAGCTGGTTGGCTCGCAGTAGTACCACGCCAATAAACTCCGGCACTTCAGATGTCCGCGACAATAACGGCAAGCCACGACGCAACAGACATAAGCGTCGGAACAATGGCGACAACACTAAAGACATGGCAGTTAACGCTGGATTCAGTGGCTCAAAATCCGGTCAGCGGAAAAAGCCTTTCAAAAGAAACAATCTGGGATCGTCAAGTCTGGACTGCATACTTGATCGCTCGTGGCAAATTCATGGAACCCCTGATAAGCCAGCCAACCACACTAACAGAGATTGCTGGGTGTTCAAATAGGCCAGCAAGATAAATGCCGAAAACAAGGACAAAGGGCCGCACAATGACAATGACGAGGAGCCCCGGCATCCGAACACTGGGGGATAGAAGAAATTTCCACCTCAGGTGAAAATGGTAAACATGATCTATGCCACCCACATTCCCAAACGGGAACGAAAGCAGGCACTAAGGGACGTCTATGCGATGGAGCCAGTCGCCCCAAAGTTCAACCCATCGTCAGCCTGTCCGATCACTTTTGATCGTAGGGACCACCCTACCAGCATCCGTCATGGCGGTTCAGCCGCATTGGTCCTTGACCCAATCATCGACGGATTCCACCTTACGCGAGTCCTTATGGACGATGGCAGTAGCCTGAACCTGCTTTACCAGGACACAGTGCGCAAAATGGGCATTGATCCTTCGAGGATCAAGCCCACCAAAACCACCTTCAAAGGTGTAATTCCAGGAGTAGAGGCCCGTTGTACGGGCTCCATATCACTGGAAGTGGTCTTCGGATCCCCGGATAACTTCCAAAGTGAGGAGTTAATCTTTGATATTGTCCCTTCAGTAGTGGCTATCATGCACTGCTCGGACGAACCGCATTCGCTCGATTCAATGCGGTACCACACTATGCATACCTCAAGATCAAGATGCCAGGACCTCGCGGGGTTATAACAGTCAATGGAAACACAGACCGCTCTCTTCGTACAGAAGAGCACACTGCGGCCCTCACGGCATAAGTACAAAGCAGCCTTCTCCTGCAGACCGCCAATTTGGCGAAAACAACCCCGAGCTCCGTCAAGTGAGTCCGCAGTACTCTGCAACAGGATCATCGGGCACGCCAAGAGCATGACTAGCAGTCTGGCCTCCGCCCTAGCCCCATCCAGGCAGCATTTGTGCCACGTGTACACAATTACGCACTTAAAATACCATGGGCATAGGCGGAGGCGCAACGGTGATGCGGTCCACAGTGCGGTTCAACCGCGATAAGACCCGCATACTTTAAATAACCCTCTTTCTCTTTTAGGACCCTACTTTGGGGCATCCCCTTTAGAGAGCCAGATCATCGGTATCATCAAAGGAGGGAAACCAAGGAGGCAAAAGGCTTTACGCACAACAAGAATACCCAGGTGGTATCTGTCAATGATCATTATACATGTTTTACATACCCGCATGCAGCCCACCCCTGGATAGGACATGTCAAATAGTCCTATTTGTTCTGCTTAACGCATTAATTGTACACATGCGCTTGGACATATTATTTAAATAACAAAGGAAAATAATATATAGCGTCAGCTTATTATTCATATCCGCACATTTTCCCTAAAAATGTTTATTTAATATCGCATACGTACACTTTGGTACGTTCACTTTGCAGGGGCTTCTTACGGTGCCCCATAATACGGCAAGATAAGTCCGAACACTTTCGATAGTGCGGCACCCCGAACTTATAGCATTATATGCATCAGCTCTGAATCATGTCTTGGGTCAATAGTTGGGTTTGCCCGGCTCACTTGTTTTGGTACCTTACGTTGTGTTATATCGGCTAAGGTAGCGCAAGGAGAACTACTGCGATTGTGTCCCGGTTCTTCCGGACGAGCACCTCAGTAGAGAAAGCCGAAAACTGACTATCATGATGCAGTGAGAGCTGGTCGTTGTTCGAGAGGTCTTAAATCCTTAAAGATTTCTTTCGCTTCAGGCGAGGAATCGGCCTTGTCCGATTTAGGTGTGTATAGCGCCCCAATTCGGTTTTCCGAATTCTAGGGGCTTCGCCGAAATTTAAAATTGTAGACTTCTATGGCTAAGTGAGAGTTATAAAGACGCATAGTCCGATTGCCTTGTTCGCTATGTTGAACACCTCCTTCAAGGACCAAAAATTTGGATAAAGAGTGTTTGGGTTTTCCACGAACACCCTAGTACTAGTTACATGGGGGCGGAAGCCGACGACTGGCCTACTTTCAGAAATTTATAAGCAACCGCATAGAAGTTAATATTTTAAATCAACAAAGTGCCATATAGCGCAAACAAACTAGTTTTCATATTACAAAGACGACATCAGTACATTCACTCAAAGATTACGTCCTTGGTACATTCATCAGCCACGAGGCGAGCGCCTTTCATAACGCCATCATAATATTTCTCGGGGTAGCGATGCGTCTTGCCCTCCGGCGGTCCATCCTTCACCAGCCTCTCTGCATCCAGCTTGGCCCAATGCATCTTCGCACGGGAAAAGGCCCGGCGGGCACCCTCAATACAAACGGATTGCTTGATAACTTCGAGCCGCGGACAGGCATTTACCACCCGCTTTATAAGGCCGAAGTAGCTATCGGGCAGGGGCTCACCAGGCCACATTCGGACTATGAAGTCCTTCATGGCCACTTCGGCCGCCCTGTGGAGTTCAACCAACTGCTTCAGTTGGTCACTCAGAGGCATTGGGTGTTATGCTCCAACATACTGTGACCAGAACAACTTATCCGTCGAGCTCCCCTCTTCGGCACGGTAGAACTCCGTGGCATCCGATAAGCTGCGTGGCAGATCTATGAATGCCCCTGGAGAGCTCCGAATTCAGGTAAGTAAAAGAAATGTCTCCTCCACATACTTGCTTTGCATAATGAATCCCTTACCCGCCGCTATCTTCTTGGCCGCCTGGATTTCCTGCTGGGCCTTTTGGGCTTCGGCCCTGGCGTCTTTCATGCTCTGAAGGGCCTTCGCAAGCGCAGACTCTTTTGTCTTGAAGTCACGCTCCAAGGACTTGAACTTCTTGCCGAACTCCTGGAGCTCTTGTTGTACCTCGCCCACCCTAGCATCTTGCTTTTCATGGTCAATACGCTCTGTGGCCACCTTGTCTTCGGCCTCGGATAGTGCTTTCTTGAGGGCCACCACTTCGGTCGTGGCCCCTATTAAAAAATCATGATGCTTTTTGTTAGCATCACCAATTTTTTCTCCTCTATATGACACGTGAACGGGGTATCACTTACCTTCGTTCTCTTCGAGCTGCCTCTTCATGAGGCCGAGCTCCTATTCGGCCTGCTTCAGGTCCCATTCGAGTCCGGCGACCTCTGTTGTACGGGAAGCAGCGGCAAACAACACCGCCTGCTTATTCACATAGACACATACTGTTAGATTCCTGCGGTTTAAAGTTGACCCTCCGTTTGGCTTTTCTTTCCGAACACCAAACAGAGTATCAGGGGCTACTGTCTATTGGGTGATAATTTCTCACACTTTTGATTACTTACCTCAAAGCCTGTCAGGAGGCTGGTGCAGGCTTCGGTCAATTCGCTTTTGGCGGACCGAACCTTCGGAATCACCGTACTCATAAGAGTACGATGCTCTTCATCCATGGAAGCGCCGCGAAGCACTTCCAGTAGACTACCCGACGCCTCTGGCGCAACAGAGGTCATCGGCACGGCCGGCTCGCCCTCCCTAGCGAGGGGCTACCTACCTGAATCCGGAACCTTTGGAAGTTCCGGTGCAGTGTCCAGCTGGGAGCCCAACTTGCTGCGTCTCTCGTCAGCATAATCTATGGGGATCTTACTCCCCATGTGCACGACGTCTGGAATTTCTCCTTGGGGTGTCTCTAGAGCCGCCTCCCCCTGCTCTAGTACCCTTTGGGACCACACCTTCGTGTCATCCGCAAGCCGAGGGGAGGTGGCCGTCGGGAGCAAATTCATTGCTGAATCGCTCAGAGACCCATCCGAAGAGGATACCCCGGGATGGGACCTGGCCGAATTGCATATGCGTGTTCGGCATTATAACTAACTATGAAGCTAAGTCACACTAAAAGTATTACAGAGTGCAGATACTTACGATCTCGCCAGGGGCTTGCCCCTGGGTAGCCACTCCTCCTCCCTATAGGCAGCAGTTGTGGAGTGGTCTGGAGGAAGGTTCCATCCCTTCTTGGATCCTTAGGCCTCCCCAGAAAGGGTGGCCTTCCTCTTCTCCCCCCCCCCTCATTTTTGGGGACAGGGTTTTCCTCCTCCTCCTCCTCGTTGTCGTTGGAGGAGTGCGCCCCGGTGTCTTCGGACGATGAGTCCGGCACCACGTTGCGCCGGGAACTTCTTCTGGTCCCCGTGGCCTTTTTCTTGGCCTTATTCTCCGGCCCCTCATAGGGTGCTGGAGCCAGCATCTCCGTTAGGAGTTCGTCTGCTTTGTCCTCAGGCAACGGAGCCGCACAGTCGATCCGCTCCACCGTCGCCACATATTCCTGCCAAAATCAGCACAGTGGCCTAAGTTTCTCCCATGAATATACTGAGGAAAGGCACATCTTGCGAAATGTAGAATGCTTACCGCATTGGCCTGGCGCCTGGCACTGAGTCCGCGATCCTCGGAGGTGGGGGGAGGAACTTTGCTGGCCTTGAACAACACCTTCCAGGCGTCGTTGTGCGTCGTGTCAAAGAGCTCTTGCAGTATCTGGTGTTGGGCCACGTCGAACTCCAACAGGTTGAATGCCCGTCTCTGGCATGGGAGAAACCGGCGAAATAGCATGACCTGGACCACATTGACCAGCTTGACATTCTTGGTTATCATGTTTTTGACGCAGTTCTGGAGTCCGGTCAGCTCCGCGCATGCGCCCCAGGCCAGGCCCTTCCTCTTCCAGGAAGTGAGCCACATAGGGATGCCGGATCAGAATTCGGGGGCCGCCACCTGGTTGGCATTGTGCGGCTTGGTGATATAGAACCACCCCGATTGCCACCCCTTCACGGTCTCCGTAGAGGACCCTTCGAGCCAGGTGACATTGGGCATCTTGCCCACCATGGCGACACCGCACTCCGCCTGCTGGCCGACCACTATCTTGGGATTTACGTTGAAGATCTTTAGCCTCAGGCCAAAGTGGGGCCTGATGCGGAGAATGGCCTCGCAGACGACGATAAACGCCAAGATGTTGAGGATGAAGTTAGGGGCCAGATCACGAAAATCCAGCCCGTAATAGAACATGAGCCCGCGGACAAATGGGTGGAGGGGGAATCCGAGTCCGCGGACGAAGTGGGCGAGGAACAGGACCCTCTCGTGGGGTCCCGGAGTCGTAATAATCTGCCCTGCATTCGGGAACCGGTGCGCGATATCTACAGCCAAGTATTCGGTCGCCCGGAGCTTTGTGATGTGCTCCTCCTTGACGGTGGAGGCCACCCACTTGCCTCCCACTCCGGACATGTTTGGTTGTGCGGAGAAGGCAAGAACTTGGGCTCTGGAGCTCGAGGGTGCGAGAATTGATGAGCAAAGGAGGAAGAAGGGGTGGGTAAAATGGGAGATCCTTATCCCTTTATAGAGGTGGCGAAAACGGTGCGCCTCCCTGCTTGCCTGAGGAAATCGCTTATTTTCCGAGCGCCACGGTTGGGTTACCCATACCCGTATTGATGAGGATCCCATGATAAGGGGACATGATCTCTGCTTCGACAAGACGTGCCGAGGAAACCGCCTCGCAATATGTGCGGTGGCTGGTTGTGGGAAAACGGTTCGAATAATGACTTGACCATGGTGTGACATCACATTATCTAAATTTGTCAGCAGATTATATTTGTGGAATATTGTTCTCTCTACGGTGGAATGCGGAAATTATCTTACAGAGCCGGACACGATCCTTAATCTATTTTGGAGTATTTGGGGATGGAACTCGCCTTGCAATGCTGAAGACAATCTGCGCACCGGACTCATCGTCATTGAAGCCTGGTTCAGGGGCTACTGAGGGAGTCCTGGATAAGGGGGTATCCGGACAGCCGGACTATATACTTTGGCCGGACTATTGGACCGTGAAGATACAAGACTCAAGACTTCGTCCCGTGTCCAGATGGGACTCTCCTTTGCGTGGAAGACAAGCTTGGCGATCTGGATGTTAGATCTCCTTCTTTGTAACCGACTCTGTATAACCCTAGCCCCCTCCAGTGTCAATATAAACCGGAGGGTTTAGTCATGAGGGGCACAATAATCATAATCATATGCTAGCTTCTAGGGTTTAGCCTCTACAATCTCGTGGTAGATCTACTCTTGTAATACTCATATCATCAAGATCAATCAAGCAGGAAGGAGGGTATTACCTCCATCAAGAGGGCCTGAACCTGTGTAAAACATCGTGTCCCCTGCCTCCTGTTACCATTAGCCTTAGATGCACAGTTCGAGACCCCCTACCCGAGATCCACCGATTTGGACACCGACAGCCGGTTCCTTTAGTGGGAACCTTTTGAAGGAACTGACCAAAACGCACGAGAGAGCCAGGAATGCCGTGAAAAGCATGGTTAAGGCATTATGGCCACTTGAAGTATTGCCAGAGGGCATGGTTGAGCTGGCTAGCTACTTTAAAGGGCCGAGGCGACACTTTATGGAAGAAATCGGCCTTCCAGGAAGGCGCACGTGGCCTAGGCAATGGTGAAGACCTGGTTTACATAACTCGAACCTGAACATATGGCTCGAGTTGGACCCATGGGGCCGGATGGGCAGGAAATACCTCTGGCCTTGGTATATGACCAAGTAGTGCCTGTTGCTTGGTACCCTCAACAAGATTGTGCCTTGGATAGTTTGATAGATAGTATTGATAAAGAGTAGGGTGCGTGATTCTATGTATCGATGTACTTTACATCGCGCCATCTCGATCCGCAGGAAAAACGTTGTCTTATCTGGCGATTGGGTTCTGCCTCCCTGACCAGTGATCGGGGTGTGTTTCATACTATATGCCCCAATGAACAAGGAATAATTCCGGTAACCAGGCAATCCGCCTATTTTGTGTTAACAGACAAAACGTGCGCAGCGAGCTATGTTATATTACTGTGTCATATAAGAAACATCTTCTGAAGAAAATAGTTCCTCCAAGGGTTCCTTTCTTAGGGTGTGGCCTGTTGAGCATGATCCATGAGTCTGGATGCCGATGATACACGGATGTACATGTTTTTAGGAACCAAGAATAGTGGGCTGGCAGCTAGCGCCTGGTTATTTTCACTTTCCTTGAGGCTGACCCATTATTTTCTGTAAGAACGCTAGCTCTCGGCTTCCCCCATCTGAGGTACGTACCAGGATTACCCAAGCGTAGCAATTACAGAGGTGCTCCCTTTACTTCCTAGCCGAACAACCGGAAACATAGGGGTGAACACAGGAGCCAGGTAACCTAGCTTGGTAAAGCACTTAAGTAAAATGTTTGTGAGATGAATATTGTAATTGTCCCCTCTAAAAGAAGCCCCAGTACAACTGGGTAGTACATCCGAAGACATCTACAGTGGTGATTTGCCATGTCACGGTTAATCTCGACTCTAGGTCGGGAGGTTAAAACTCTGAGAGTAAAATAAAGAAAGCTATAAAACCGATGGAAATCGAGGAGTGGTGCGTAGCCCCCATAGCACAGAATCCAACTCCTCTACCCAGAGGCAATCTGATTCTTTGAGTGAGCGGATTAAGAGAGGTTTTATGCCGCTCATAATTAATCCATTTGCTCGCTCAACCTCCACATTAGTTTGCGGGTGGTACACCAAAGCGTAACCGACCTTTATGCCCATCTTAGCACATCAAATCTTTAACCTCTTGGGCTGTAAAACTAGACCCATTATCAGTGATTATGCTGTGTGGAACACCATAACAGTGTACGACACTAGATATGAAGTCAACAACAGGACCGGATTCTGCAGAGGTTACCGGTTTTGCTTCGATCCACTTAGTAAACTTGCCGACCATAACCAGTAAGTACTGCTTTTTCTTGGTCCCCCCTTTAAGTGGTCCGACTATGTCAAACCCCCAGACTGCAAATGGCCAGGTTATCAGTATTGTTCGAAGAGCTATGGGGGGCATATGGCTTTGATTTGCAAATAGCTGGCACCCAATACAACATTGGACTAGTGTACGTGGGTCCGCATGGGCTGTGGGCCAGAAGAACCCTGCTCGGACAGCCTTACTGACCAGGGCTGAGAAGCTACGTGGTGGCCGCCCATGCCGGCATGTATCTCAGCAAGAAGCTTCGGCCCCTCCTCTTCAAAAATGCACCTCCGAAGGACCCACCTAGTACTCTTTTTATAGAGTTCGTCCTCATGGACTTTGTACGCTTTAGATTGCCGGACTATGCGTCGCGCCTTCTTCTAACCATTGAGGAGTTCTTGTCGCAGGACATAGGCAAGCAGGGGCTCGGTCCATGGGGCGATTATCGCCATGATATCGTGGGCTGAGGGTGTTTCCTCGAGTGCAGAACCCCCGATTGTGTAGTCATCGTGCTCGATTTCGGGGGTGACGATCTGGGTAGGCTCATTGGTTGTGATGTAATGCCCTACATGCAGTTATACCCCCCACGTGTCGAGGGACAACTTAGGGGCATAAACGAATGCAGGAGTGGTCACAAGAGTGGTTAATCTTTACACAACCCATGTACCGAAAAGATAGATACATAATAGTTGGCCTATACTCGCCACGATTAACACAACATCAGCAAGATTCATACAATCCTTCAAGATGAACACAGGTTCCGACTACGGACAAAGACAAACGAATAAAAGACAACCACCCTTGACGAAGTCCCAATCGACCCTACTCGGCACCACTACTGATCGTCCGGATAAGTGACGTACATCCGGCCACATTCTTCATTGAACTCCCACTGAAGCTCAATGGCATCTCCTGTGTCCGACTCAATGGTACCTACAATTGTGTTTGTAGTATTATGTGAGCCACGGGGACTCAACAATCTTATTACCCACGGTGTCAAGACAATCAAAGCTTAAAATAGGTATGGAATGGTTTAGTGGTGAGGTTGCAGCAAGCTCTAAGCATATGTATGGTGGCTAACTTATGAATACAAGAATAAGATGAGAAACTATGCAAACTTTCACAAACTAGTAATGATCAAGAAGTGATCCTAAGCTACTTACGTTCAAACATAACTCCATCGTGTTCTCTTCCCAAACTTTGTCGAAAAGAGACGATCATGGTTACACGCACGGTTGGTGTATTTTAATGAGTTTAGTGTTAAGTTCACTACAACCAGATATTAAAAACTCCCATCTGCCACATAACCGCGGGCAAGCCTCTCGAATGTTTGACCCCTGCAGGGGTGTCCCAACTTAGCCCATGATAAGCTCTCACAATCCGCGGAGGCAATTCTCCATCTTTGGACACCTCGGTCGAGCTCGAGATCCCGGTGCACAAGACATTTCGACAACGGTAAAACAAAACCAGCAAGAACTCCCGACATGCTGACACCATGATAGGAGTTGCGCGTATCTCGTCTCAGGCCATGATCAAATGAACACTATGTACGACAACCAAAAACCCCAGTTGACGGGGTGGCACCGCATGTGGCTCTGTTTTGGACCAACACTCATGAGGAGCACTGGCCTGGGTTGCTGATTAAGAACCCTTGGGTTAATTACTCCCTATGCAAATCTTAGTTGTTATTAGGAAAATGGTAAAACCAAGGTTGGGCCTTGCTGGAAGAGTTTTATTCAAAGCGAACTATCAAGGGGGGCCCATAAACCCTGACCGCATTAGGAATGCAAAATTCAAGGAACATAACACCTGTATGATGGAAACTAAGGCGACAAGAGTGAAACAAAACACCGAGAAAAAGGCCAAGCCTTCCACCCTTCGCCAAGTATGTAGATGCATTAATTAAATAAGAGATATTGTGATATCCCAAGATATCCATGTCTCAACATGCAACAACCTGTAATGCACCTGCAACTAGCAATGCTATAAGAGGGGCTGAGCAAGCGGTAACATAGCCAAACAATGGTTTGCTAGAAAGGTCGGCTAGAGGCTTAACATGGCAATTTGGGAGGCTTGATAAACAAGTGGTAGGTAGCGTGACATAGCGATAGCAACGAGCAACTAGCAAATAAAGATAGTAGTGATATCGGGGGTAATGATCATCTTGCCTGGATTGTCCTCAGTGGTATCGAAACCTTGCTTCTCGTGAACATACTCGATAGGGTCATTGGACTCGAACTCGTCTCCCGGTACTACCCACAAGAGAGAACAAGCATACAATAAACAACAAGGCATGGCAATAAACATATTCTACATGCCATTCTATCATGAATGCATATGAAGAACATGAAAAACAGATCTAAGGGACTACCGGTACGAGGGATATGATTAAGGAAGGACAAAGGTGATGACATGAAGGATATAGGCAACCTCTTGGCAAACAAAGGATGCCACTGGATAGATTGGAAAAATTCCATTGAAAACAATATAAATATCACCGGAAACAGATGCACGGTTTGCAAATGATAAAAAAATGCGATGCAAGCTGTTGAAAACAGCAACATATCATCCACTACAAATCATGATCACTGAACTATTTCTAAAACTCACTAGAACATGATTAAAACAACATGGCAAAAAGGCAAATGATAACAGTTTTTCAAACAGTGAAAAATACAATTCATGGCAGAAAACAGATTCAGGATGCAATGTTTGAGGCAAGCTAAAAATATGCTATAGGAACTATTCATAGCATAAATGAGCATGGCAAGCATGTACTAAATGCACTTAACAACACTCCCTTACCGAAGATGTTCATATGACCCACAGATATGATGAGAGCATCAATGCAAAATGACAAGTTATGCTGACAATTTCAGACAGCAAAATAAACATGGCATGGCAGAAATTTTTTGAGTAGGCATGTTTGCAAGCTTGTTTCACTCACTACAAAACATATCATGGCATGGAATACAAATTATCAGCAAGTAGACATGATGGTGGAGCTAACCATGTGCAGAACTACCACATAGAATAAATGAAATTAAATACACATAAATTACAAAAGGGCATATGCTGCATATATGACATGTTTAAAAACTTGCCCAAATGATGAAACTAAAGCTACCAATCGATTAGTTGGAATTTTTCTAACCCAAAATGATATATAGTATGCATATGTTGCTGTAGGTAAAATGCATGCAAAACAAATAACAAATTCACTGCCGAAATTGGGAACATCGGCATATGCCAAATCTGGCATATTCTGGATCTGGAATAGAAACAGGAATGAGGTGAAACTAGCAGATACACCCAGGGCTTCTCTAGCCCTCCGACTGGCCGGTGGGGCCTGGGGCCACAAGGCAGGGGTGTGTGTGTGTGTGTGAATGGCAAGTGGGGCCGGAATGTCAGTGTCACAAAGGAGAAGGAAAATGCAATGAAAAATTGTGGAGCCTGGGATGCGAACCCGAGCCTCCCCGGTAGAACCCCATGGTCCAAACCACTGCGCTGCTGCTACGACTTGTTGACTGGGGTAGGCTTAGGGCATTTTGAACCAGTCAAGTCCCGGCCTTGCCTTGGACACACCATGGACGGAGCCGATGGCGACGACGACGCCAGCGATGACAAGCTCGGTGATGGCAGGGCCCTAGAGGCGGTAGCGGTTGCGCGGGACCCTGCGGGGGGGTGTATGGCATGCGGATTAGGGTGGAGCAGGTCTGAGCGGTGCTCGAGAAGAAGCTCAGCTCCGGCCATTGCGTCTGCGGTGAGCAGGGAAGCGAGAACGGCGGCGCGAGGCAAGTCCGGGCATTTGCAGATGCGGGCGTGCGTGCGTGGCGATGCAACATGAGGTGACGCGAGCATGTGTGTGGCCTGCGAGCAAAAGGAAGCTGCACTCCACCGAAGGTGGGAGATTTGAGCTCGCTTCCAAGGTCAAGCACATAGTTTCCATGTATCCGGTATGGTGGGAACGAGGAACGAGAAGGGGGACGAGAGTCGGAGGTTGGAAAAAATAGGGTACAACGGGGGTATACATCTCAAGAACGATTTTTCTAAAGTGGAGACTTGATCCACTCAATTCTGGTACGGTGAATCCGGTACGGTACCATGGAATGAGGAACGTGAATCCAGTACGGTACCATGGAACGAGGGACTGAGGTAGTACTTATACATGGAACTGGCTGGGCTGGGAGCAACTAGCTGCATCATCGATCCATGAAGACTAAAATAAATCATCTCCTTCCCAATGGAAAATCTATTAGCAGCCTTGGAGTAATTGGAGAGCAGAACGAGGAGTTATTTAGAGGAGTGGAAAAGAACGGGGCAGAGAGTAAAACAAGGAGTTCGTGATTGATATGGTTGACCTTTTGCTTACTCGATCAATACAAGAACAAAGACTATCGAGTCGCCGAACCTGAATCGACGATCCGGCTGCGGAAATGCCGAATCTGCACCGAATCTTACCGAATCGACCCTCGTTTCCGAATCTGATTCTGGGTCGATGAATCTGGATCGAGGGACGGCCCACCGTTCCCCGTTTCAAAAGATGCACAAATGTCATAATACTAAAAATCTTACCATGACATCTCCATGGATGTTAGCATAGTTTAACACGTGCACTAGTGGCACATATTGACCATAATGTGGAGGAGTTTGATAATACATATTGTAATTCTCAAGGTTAGTACAAAATGCAACCAGATGATTTTTCTCCTAATAAGTTAACTTAGAGCCATCAGTGTAGTAGGTTCTATCTACCATCTTCCGCACATTCTTCGAACAATGCAAATAAGTTGTCAATGGAAATAAGTTGCCAACTATTTTGAAATAAACTATATAAATTACTTAATAACTATGTTTGAGAAACTCACATAGCAGTAGAATTGGAAGCATATCAAGAAGGACCCAAATGTCCAAATTTTCTTTCTCGATGTCAGGATCACCAAGATCCATGGTGACAAGCATACCCTCTTGAAAATCATACATCTTGCAAAGTGCTTCCCAATCGGGGCAACCAAAATGGCATACGCTCTTAGAATTGTATAGATTTACCTCAATATCCATACCATGTGTCAGGACCCCGATCCTATGCCACACCGATCTAGCATGTAACACCTCATATCACTTTCACTATAAAAAAGTACACTTCCGTGATGATACATGTTTGTCATAGTAGGTCGCGTTTTTTGTCATGCATGTACATCCATGACGATTTGATGACAGAATCAAGATAGTCATACCTATGCTATCGTAGAAGTGTTCCATGACATTACCAAAATTATCATCACGGAAGCGTCCACTTCCATGACAATAAATCGTGCGTCACAAAAGTGCTTTCGTCAAGGGTGACCGACACATGGCATCCACCGTAACGGAATGCTGTTAAGCTATCGGGTCGGGTTTTGGATCTGATAACCAGTTAACAGCCCCGACCAATGGGGATTTTCCACGTGTAAAATCATCATTGGCTGGAGGTGACACGTGTCAGGTCCGCGATGGCACAGGTGTCACTCATCTAATGGGCGAGACGCGCCTATGATATGTTGACACGTGGACCGGCCCATCAAGTTTAAATGGGCCGGCCCAACTAAAGGCCCACAAGATTTTGCGGACCATAATGGGCCAGCCTAGCTAAAGCCCCACGAGATTTTGTGGACCATAATGGGCTGGCCCAGCTAAAATCCTACAAGATTTTGCGGGCCATAATGGGCCGGCCCAGGTAAAGGCCCACAAGATTTTTGTTTGCCATAATGGGCCGGCCCAGGTAAAGGCCCACAATATTCTTGCGGATCATAATGGGCCGGCCCAGCTAAAGGCCCATGAGATTTTGCCGACATTAATGGGCCGGCCCAGCTGTAGGCCCACAAGATTTTGAGGACCCAAGTAGGCCGGCCCATTGACAGGCTGCCATGTTTTGGGCCAAATGTCGGCCCATATTTGATCCGGACCATTAATGATCTGCCACGTTCCGGGCCTAATAATGGCCCATATGAGACCCGGGTCCCTTAAAGCCTACCACATCTTGGGCCAAATTATGGCCTAGATCAGGTCCGGCCCTTTAAGAGGCTTTGGGCTAAATTATGGCCCATATCAGATTCGGCCCATCAATTGGACGCTATGCTATTGGGCCCACTTGTTAAAGGCCCATTTAGTAATTTGGCCTGATATTGGTTTCGGCCTGTTAAGGGCACGTTTAACATTTTGGCCCTATATTAATTTCGGCCTGTTAAAGGCCCGTCATATAGTTGGGCCTAACTATGGCCTGATTTGCATCCGGCCTGCTCGCAGCCGTTATCTGATTGGGCCAAACAAGGACCGAGACAATTTTGGCCTGTTAAAATCACGTGATTTGATTCGCACAATCATGGGCCGGGGTCCATTTTGGGCTACTGCCGGCCCGTGAGCTGTTCGGCACGTTTCAGGCCCAACCTACTTCTCATCCTCCTAAAAGCCCATTGAGTTTTCTTGCGAAAAGAAGGCCGGGGGTTACTCGGCCTATTAAAGGCCCGAATCTACTAGTGGGCCAGTTTACTTTTGGCCTTTTAACGAACCAAGATGACGGGGCCCATGATGCGGATCATACATCGTGATTACATGATGGCTCGATTATGTACCGTAATTACGGTTTGGCCGGTTTACTACGAAGACAGGATATATATACAGTAAAATAACTATAGCATCTTGAATAAGAAAAAACCTAGACTATACAATAAAGAAATTACGGCATATTACATCCACTGGGCATCAAAGTTCGCCACTACGATACTAAAGCACAAGCAGACATCAGATTACATACACTGGCCATCAAAGATCACCACTAGTGCAAATAAACACGCCGACAAAATAATATACAAAAATGACAACACTTCAATAGAGTTCAAGAAAGGTTAGCCTTGCTGGGGAGCTGCAGTGCAAGCAGCTGAGCAAGATGATGAGACTGCGCTTGTTCAACACTTGTATCTTCCTCACTCTGAAAGATAAACAAGCAGACAAATGACTGGTTTTGCACATAAAAGTATCAGTGCTGAAAATTCATCACATTTCTTACCGACAAACAAAGTGACACAGTTTAAAATTGCATTAACACAATATGGTATTGTTTAGGTCAAGACATGGCAGGAAATGACATTGTGAAGGAGTTGTCAGCTTCACGACACCACTGGATTACAGATCAAGAAACCATAAGTATCAATGGTTAGTGTGATGTCAATTTATACCATTTTAGATTGGCATATAAAGAGACGGTTTAAATAATAGTAGAATGATATGACATTGTTCATAGTTAAGACATTGCAGAATATGACATTGTGCTGTGGTGGGTAGGTTCACCACACCACTGGATTACGGATGAAGAACATATGCATACATGCAGAGCAAAAGAACATCACTTGCTCTGTATAGTTTAATTTACATGGTATGAAGAAGGAACTTGGTTGTACAACTTAAAACTTAAATTGAGAAGGACAAACTTTTGTTTATGAACTACATAATAAACTTTAAACATGCAATTTGATTCAAACACCAAAAATAAATAGCTGTTGCAGTCATGCCTAACCAAATATACAGAACAAAGTTTGAAGGCTTGAGAAGGACAAACTTACATTACTGCTGAAGACAGGCTCTATAAAGCCCTTGTCCATGCTGATGGGGGGGGGGCAATTCAAGAAGTTTACCATAGAATCTTCTTCATAAGCATTGCCTTTATTCTACATTTTGTTAAGAGTAAATATAGATGTGATAATATACGAAAAAATGGAGAATATTTAAGATAAGATGAAGAGTGATGCTACATAACCAAGTAGCTATAAATGTATGTGCAGCGATACTGGAAAAAGGCACAACCAATATCAATGCACAGCTAAACTTCTTCAGTACCAACCTTATGGTAAGAGTAAATATAGATCTGATGAGTAGAAAATGGAGGGCAAAGGAAAATAAGCTGCAGAGTGATAGTACATGAACAACTACCTGTCAATATAAGTACACTGATAAAGGACAGCATGTACTTACAAGAACAATGCAGAGCTAAAAAAATTCATTGGCATTGGATATATTCTACACTAATGTAACCATTCTTACAGATTAGGTAATTTGGAACAAACAATTGATAAGAAAGCTATCATGCATAGTGCTATCACATAAAGAACCAGGTATGTATGCAAGTACAGTGATACAGGACAACAGGTACTAACAAGAGCAAAGCAGCGGGATGCATCTTTGCGATATCCTGTCCTTCTTTTCAAACCGGAATTCTTCTTCGAGTATATTTCCCGCAAAAAAGATCTGTAAGGCACATGCGGAAATGTAGAAGTTCAAATTGTCATGTGATTTCATAGACAGTACCTCTTCCTGGGAACAAGACCTATGCATAACAAGGTTTTTCCATTCAATGTCTTCTAAATTTAGCACAGGAGACTTCACCGGAAATTCGTTTATAGACTTGCCATCAAAGTGTGATTTCCTCAGGTAACACCGATACTGCTGCAATGCTTCCTTTAAAAGCACAAGCAAGCTTTGCTCGTCAGGACTATCCAGATTGACATCGCCTTGTTACAACTATGTAATGTAAATCATTGATGTGTTCAATCAGCAGAAAACAGGAAAATAATAACCATGGATAATAGCACTTACATGTAAGTTGGACAGGAAGATGTGAAAATGGCATTTGTCTTCACTATAATCTTCCCATGATGGGAATATATGCATGTAGTCCCTCACAACATTGAAAGCATTGTCTTTTAAACTGGGAATAAATGGAGTGGGTTTCCAATCTGCAGGAATTGGCCGTCTCTGCAGTTGGGATAGGTCTTCGGCCGGTGGACTTGCTGTACTTTTTGCTGGAGTGAGATTTTTCTGTGGTATGGCTTGTGCTATGGCAAATGAAATCGGTATACCTTTTGCCGGAGTGCAGGTCATGTGTGGTGGGCCTAGTGGTGTGGCCAGTGAAGTATGGGTACAGTCTGCTGGAGTCGGTCCTACGTTTTGTGTCACTGGTTGTACAACCAATATAAGTGGGGTGATGTCTGATTTCTCCGGCACCACCATGTTTTTCAAGGACTTTGCTGGTGCTCCTTCAGGTTCGGCAATCACCCTCTTCCTTTTTGATGTCTGATGCACAAGAACAACATTTGAGTGGAAAACATGGGATGATGACAGATGGAATATGTATTGATAATGGATGGGCATGGCATCTCGAGTTATATGATGAGTAAACTAAGCAGATGGCGGTGCAACAAATTAGAAGATATGCAAGATAACATATGCAAGATATGCGCAATCAATAAAACCTTGCCAAATTAGAACAGGCACCTTGATGGGTGAACAGGACAGGCCATCTGCCTTTGAATCCTCGAGGTTAGAATAGTCATTAGGATGATATTCTGAACAAGAATCAACAGGTGGGGAGCATATGAGTTTCATTGCATCCAGAATGGCACTCAATGCCTTGGTGCCAATTTTGTAAGTCATTGCAGTGTTCCACAATATTCTTCTGATGCGTGGATTCTAATATTCATTGTAATTGGGTATAATATCTGAGAACCATGAAAACATAAATAGTTCTGAGATTATCTTTGTAATGCAGATGATATTCTAATATAGGGGCGCTCCTGTAAACACTTTTGTGCTATCACTGGATTCTGATGAGAGAGCTCATGTGTGCTGTAATATGGTGCGTGAATTTATATAATATGGCACAAGTACACGGAAAAATAGGCTCCAGATGTAAGGACAGTTGGAAGATGATAGGTTCATAATATATTGTATAAAGAGTTTATTGCCAAACCATAATAACAAGAGCACACAGCAACTAGGCAGATAATAGTGTACATAACAGGGGTACACCATAACCACGATATATAAATCGGGAAAGTGGAATTGGCTTGAAAATACGGTGTTGTATTGCCGCTAGTAATTGAAAGCCTATCGATCACGTACAGGCCAGCTCTATCAGCTGTTGGCTGTAGATGTCCCTGCGCCCCTTCCTGACAAGGAACATACTGTACGTACTAAATACAGAATAAACAAAGAGGAACATGTTAAATAACAGAAGAGGAAGCATATTCTTGAGGTTTCGCTTCATTGCATACAATGTTGGTTTCCCACTCATGATCAATCACAGCGACCAAAGAAATGCAATTCCATGTTGTCTCTCTATATGTGGCAATTTTGAACAAGAGTCATTAGGATCATATTCTAAACAAGAGTCAATAGGTGGGGAGCATATGAGTTTCATTGCATCCAGAATGGCACTCAATGCCTTGGTGCCAATTTTGTAAGTCATTGCAGTGTTTAGCTTCAAGAGTGGACTGCTTCTAGTGCAACACAAAGCAGCTACACAAATCATAGTGTAGATATAACGGGAAAACCTGAAGCATCAGAGTAAAATCAGCAAAGTGGAACTTGCTGGAATATATGTGCTAGTATTGCCGGTACGGCTAGAAAGGCCTCGGATACCAGCTCTCTTCAAGTGAAGGTGTGGTACTGTTAATATCAGTGTAACTCTCAAAGGCGACACAACTCCCCGCATTTCCTTGCTATTCTTATAGGATTCAAGTGGGCAGGCCACTACAAATCCTATTCCTATGTTTAAAAAATCCTATGAATCAAAGAGGCTCAAAGTGTCCATCACAACCGACTGTATAGACCTCTACACGACAAATGTCCCTGCTCATCTTCAGTACAAGGAACATACTGTACTACTATCATAATCCCTCCATTCCACAATATAAGTCTTGGTAGAGATTTCCACTATGGATCACATACAGATGTATCCAGATACATTTTAGAGTGTAGATTCACTCATTTTGCTCCATATGTAGTCCATGGTGGAATCTATACAAAGACTTGTATTTAGGAACGGAGAGAGTACATATTAAAGAAGAAGGGAAGAGGAACATGGTAAAGAAGAGCAAGCAGATTTTGGATAATAAAATGTTGGTTGCGCACTGCCCACACATGATGAACCAGAGCGCATAAAGAATGCAACTCCCAGCTGTCTCTTAACCATTTCAGGCGGTTGGATGAAGATCCTACGTCTCCTAACCCTTCTTCTTCCTCGTATTTGATTCTTCCCATACAGAACACCGCACGGGCCGCCGGCCAGACCATCGGCCCCCACCACCTGTGTTCCTCCGCCACCCCCACCCCACCCCCGCCCCAACCCCCACCCGCATCGAGTTTTCTTCGTTCAGTGAGGCCCCACAACCACCCGAGCCCCTACGTTCGCACCGGCGAACTCCGGCGAGCTCTGAAAAATCGACTGACCCAATTTTGGAATTTAGTGTACTGTGATTTAACTAGTGAGGAATATAAAAGGGGAAAACCATAAGCATTGGGAGTATAGTGTTGAGCGTTCCATGGCGGATCTGGAGGTGCAAACCGAACAAAGGCAACTTTGCAACCAAGACAAGACATCAGAGTAAAGCAGTGGCGATCTATTTTCTTGCTGCGATAAATAAGTTGAGCAGATATGAAAGAGTACCGCCTCTGGTGCGGCGCCGTGTACGCATCTGCTGAGGATTTGACGGTGCTGCGGTAGCGATGGCTGTCGGCGGCGTGGAAGCAGATCTAGGAGGGTAGACGGTGGCGGCCGGTGGCGGTGGACGAGACAGTCGTAGGAGCAGCATCGGCAAGGTGGACGGCAGCAGGGATGAAGCGAGAGGACGGGATGCAAGGATCCCGGTCCGAAGCCGTCGATGAGAGAGGTAGATCTCTTGTAATGGACGGCGGCGTCGGGGTATCAGCTCTGGCATGGTGGAGGAGGACGGCGGTGGATGGGGTGGCGGACAGCGGCGGACGGGGGAGGGTGGGGTGGAGAGGGTGTTTTGGCGCCCACGCAGTACGAATTGGGAAAAGGGAGGTAGAGAGGAAGGGAGGAACCATGTATTCAGGGTGCGCTTGTCTCAAATGCGAGGAAATTTACAAACTTAGCCCCCGTTTCAAATTTCTACTACATCACAGAAATATTTGTCGGTTGGGGATAGGACGATAATTTCGCATACACCGAATATTTGCTGCCGAGAGTTTGTTTTTTGCGCCCATCGTGTATGAATATGAATCGGGGAGGGAGTCGATTTTGGCCAAAGACACACTGTGTTTTGGCGCCCACGGTGTATGAGTCCGGGTGAGAGGTGGTTACGTCACGTTTGGGTGAAATTACAAACCTACCCCTATCGAAACCTATAGAAATCTAGCAGATAGGCTTTGCGTGGCAGGGATAGGCAGTAGTAATTTCCATCTCGCAGATTTTGGTTTCGGGCGGTTACTGCGACTTTCCCTGCTTCATTCAAATTTTGCAGAGTGCATGTTTACCGTGCCAACTCAATTCGAATCCCGTTTGTATTCAATTTTTTTCCGGGCGGGATCCATTTTTAAATGGAATTAAATTCTATATACATCATTTTTTTATATATACTTTCAAAAGCGCAACACCATGTATACATAAATATGGTTTACAAATGGCAAGATCTTAGATTCATAATGTTGTATCCATCAATTTTGATTTTTAAATATTTGAAACCACTTTATGTTCAAATCCAATGTACGCATTCCTCGCTAACTGTCTCCAATTAATGTGTGTTTCATGCGGGGTTTTTTCTACTTCTCAAACATGTATAATGTGTTTCACACACGCAACATATAATGTAATCCCGTTTAGACATTAATAGCAGACATGCCCGTGCGTTGCAACGTAAGAAAAAGAAATGCATGCTTCTAGTATAATAGAAGCACAATTTAAGATCCCTCCACAGGTTCACCTTGTATATTTCAACATTGCCCATATCCGTGTTGTCGCTTATCCTCTTTCCTGCCAACCATTGTCGCGGTGTCCACCTAATCGCAATGTCTCGGAACGTGGCCAATCACAAGGTGATGGTCACGGCCACTACCTAAACGCTAAACCCACACACACTTGCCATTGAACAACATCATCGCAAGTGAATGTCTAACAGTTCAGAACTAATCTCATCGAGCGGGACGTGCCCTTCCCGAGCTACGGCCTGCACCTAGTACATACACCATCTCTCATACACCCATTCACTTTTAAATTGCTTATTTGATTTCAAAATGCATTGACATGATTTTTTAAATTCATAAATACTTTTTAAATCACATGGACTTTTTTAAAGAGCATGAATTTTTTTAATTACAAAATATTTGTAAGCATGTGAACACTTTTTAGAATTACATGAACAATTTCATTTGAGAAAAAGGTGAACATTTTCAATTGGTGTGAGCATTATTTTGATATATGAACAATATTGTTAAAACACATAAACATTCTAAAATTCATGAACGATTTTAAAAACTACATGGCATTTTTTAGAAGGCAAAATCACATAAAATTAGAACATGCATAAATTGGTTTTTGGATGTGTGGCAAGTGATCAGATTATACGCCCGCGCGTCTAATTTTTTTTCTTGCCATAGTGAACGAGAGGAGAGTTATTCTCAAAGATTTACTCTAGTTGTGCCCTGAGCCTGTGCAATTTTCTCGTTCGTGACTACGTGGCTCAATAAGGAAACAAAAAAGGCACTACATGGAGTACGTGGAGTGCTACACGAAGGATATTTTCCCTTGACCGGTCAAAGTAGTCATCACCTAGCGAAGGAAACCCTATAGCCCTAGCGTCCTCGCAGCGCACGAGATCCTGGCGACGCTGAGGTCACCCCTTGCGTTCGGCGATTACTGGTGGGCCGGCCCAATCGCTGTTGCAAGTCGATGAGCATCTTTGACATACAAGTAGGATATATAGATAGATTAGTACCACCTCGAATATGTTTTAAATTCAAACTGAAAGCGTAAAATCACGGGAAGAAGCGCATTGTGATGGTGAACCCACGGAGTCAATCCGTGCTTTATTATTAGGAAAAGATTGTATATAAACCATGCACTGTTTGTAATTAAAGAATTTATGGATCACCAATATTGACAGACTATATAACATTACACGTGTGCCCAAATTCAAATGAATATGCATGTTTGATACACCAATTTGCGTTATGATATTATCGATGTCGTGATCTCCAGTTTAAATATTTGAACCCTTTAATCCAAATATTCGTCTCATATAGCTATCACTCATGCTTATATTGGACTATCTCTCTGGACATGTATACGTTCATCGTCTCTCAGGTATCTCTCGTGCTATTTGTATGTCGACAATGATCTTTTATCTTCGTAACACACTGACGGTACTCTCTCCCTCGACCTTCATCACTCTATCTCTCTCTAAGTATATCTCGCTCCCTGCTATGTATCTCTAACTATGATTCTCCATGTGGAATCTCTTTCTCTCACACAAACACAAAACTTTGTCTCCCGGGGTTTCATTTCTCTCTACTATTCCCATGTGTGCCACTCGCACACCCCTCATACAGAGATGTCTTTCGCTCCTTAGATATGAGAACCTACGACCCTTCCTCCTAAATATCTTTTTCTCACACACAAACACAAACTCTGTCTCGTAGGGTCTCATATTTCTCCATTGTTCTCTTGTATGCCGCTCACACACACTCTCTCTCCCTTGATATATCTTGCGTTCCCTCATATGTCTATCTAGCTATCACTCTCATTGTGAAATATATTTCTCTCTCGCAGACACAAAACTTCGTCTCTCGGGATCTCATTTCTCTCTGATATCTGTTTGTATGTGACTCACATGCACCCTCTCTCTATCTCTCTCCCACCCACACACATAACTCAGCCTTCTGATCCACTCGACTCCTATCTCTAATGCACACTAGCTAGCATCTTTATCTTTCTATTTATCTGTTTCTCCATCAACCTTCTTTCTCGCCCTCACTCTTGATTCCTATCACGCACACTACATATGTTTCTCTCTACATGCAGTCAAGTGCCCTCTCACACACATATATAACTTCACCCTCTGAACCACCCGGCGGTCATCTCCAACACCCAAACTAGTGGATGTCCCTCTAGCTAGCATCTCCATCTCTATATCTATCTATAGTTTCTCCGTCAACATTTCTTTCTTGCACGGAGTCTTGCTTCCTATCGCCCACACTATATATGTCTCTCCATACATATGCATTTATAGGTTGATCTCTTTTGCAGAATCGTTGTGCCTCACTCCCTCTGCTCGCCATAGATGCATGCTCCAGCCCACGCTAGTATCTCTTAAAGACAAAAACACATGCTCAATCATTGGGCATGCTTCCCTGCATTCTGACATGCATGCATATTGTCATACCGATCCGTCTCTCCCATGTCATTGATCTTATGACTCATGTCTTCTTTCTTTTATCTCGGTCATGCGCGCGCACACACACACATCCCACGTATACATGTATACCTCTCACACATGCATGTTCAAGGTCTCTATGTCTCCATATGTAGTTAATTACCCTCAATCCTAACGCCACATCGAATCGTTCTCCTCTTGTGTGCACATAACTTCCGCCTGGATGGGTAAAACACACACACTCACAATTAAGAATCTCCTTCTAG
>NC_041387.1:273995808-274167342 GCF_002162155.2 Triticum dicoccoides | reverse complement strand
ATCACTCGCTCTCTCTCTCTCTCTCACACACACACACGCGCGCGCGCGCACGCACGCGCAAGCACGCACGCACGCACACCCCTACCCCCCACAGACACACACTAGGACTCCATCTCTCTCTCACACACACGCACTAAGACTCCATCTCTCTCTCTCACACACACACACACCCCACACACACACACCCCACACACACTAATACTCCATCTCACACAAACATGCTCTAGACGGAGCATTTGTTCCTACCACCCTTCATCCAACCTTACTCGTATGATAAACAATCACTTTAATTTACTTGCATAACATGGACAAATTCCACTTTACTTCAGTAGTCAGCAAACTAATCATATGTACCCTTATAAAAAAATGAGTTGGCGATGATGGTGTGCCTGCCATCTTGTAATACAGACCATATGATCTATATCTGATGCATAGTAAGCAAACTATGATAATTTTACAAAAGATACCCGCACATCTCTCCACATCCTTATCTCCCACAACCTCATTACTCAGCAATTAAAAAAGGAAGTCTCTGGAACAATCTAGCATGGTGGCCGCTGCCGCCTGCCAGCGCCGTCCATCTCCATGCCTCCGCCCATTCCGACCACCAGTCACCACCACGCTCCACTCCTCCTCGCCTTATCTCTCATCTTTCATTTTTTCGATGACATTCTCGAGATACCAGTTTTTTGATAAAATTCTCGAGATATCATTAGTTTTTCACATGGGATTACTCCTGCATGGGTCAATCACAACAGGTGTTTTGTAAAAAAATGCATATTGATGTTCCGTGCAATGCACGAGTATCTTGCTTGTAATTATATAACACAAATCATGAGCAGGAAGTGACATTTTTTTGACACAACCACGTTAACATGGCCACGTAAATCACTAGCTAAAGTAAATACCATTATACTTATATCCCGATGCAAAAGGTTGAGTACATGTCCAAAGAGTAGAGTCGCACACACACACTCTGTCTCTCAGAATCTCTCTCTCACACACACCCACCAGTTACGTGACGCCCACTTAAGCAGACACGTATGTTACAATTTGTGCACCCGCGGGTACACGTGATGCTGCACATTTATTTAAGCCGGAAGGCGAACCCAAACAGTAGTTGCATTCATTCCCCTCCTGCCGCCTCTTCTCTGTCGCCCGGTAGCCATGGCCCGACTGAAGGTAACAACATACGCCATACTCCCACCGGAGCGGCGCTTTAATATGGAAACTTTAGTGGTCATGCATGCATCTTTTTGTGCTAGCACTCCTATATAAGGGTTGGCCGGTCGCTTCCCGCGGACGTGCGCGGGTGGTGGAAGAGGAAGGAGAAGGGAAGAGGGTTGTGGAGTAATGTTCTTTACCAAAATTTCTTAGGAAACTGAGTGCAATAATTGAGTATTTTGCAAACTACCAGTACTACACCTGACACGGTTCAAAACCTATACTCTCTTGCCAGCACGCGCTTCCCGCGTGAAATGGTCAGCGTCGCCCTGGAGCGTCAGTGCCGCATTAGTGCCCGACCAGAGAGGAGGCGACCTCTCACTGGCGCCAGCTTTGAAGTGGCGTGATGGCCGAGAGAGCGCCGCTTCCCGATGCACGCGACTGCTCCACGTCGAGACTGGCCATAGGCCCTGTTTGGATCCATGGGTTAGAGCTAGTTTGAGCTAGTTGGGACTCAAATATCCCTAAAGTATCCAAGCATGAGGGTTTAAATTGGAGAAAGTTGCACCGAACCCACCAAAGAAAACTATCCCACCCAAGAGGTGCTAACTGGAGATAGTTCTCATTGGGACCACTGAAAAATCACTTTTCTCTCTCCATCAAGTGCATTTATTGTCAATCTAACCCTGTCACCCAAACACCTCTTTGGCTACAGTTAGTTCATGGTTAGTCGCGAGTTAGTCTAACCTCTAGCTAAGTTAGAGTATCAAACAGGAGCAGTATAGGACATGCAAGTTGCTCGAAGCATACAGTCAAATTCGTACGTGAAAGTTTTTTTTTCTTTTTGAAAACGGAACGTGAAACAAATTTTTTTAGAATGCTCTTGGCATGTCGCTAATAGGTGATGAGTTAACCGACCTCAATAGACGGCAAAAATGCCAGCCTGCCGCACTTTGATAGAGACGAGGAGGGAGAAGTGATACAGGCTGCTGGATTACTAGAGTTAGGTGTCGCACGGAAGCGAAGAAATATGGTGATAGCGTGGGTTAGCCATGTACTAGTATGATGTAACTACACTGGGCTGCCGTGTTTCGTACTCTTCCAGTCCACTATGGAGATGATTGGTTGATTTTATATCACTGAATAATATTAAATATTATGAGTGCAGACGCTCCACCATGAGGTTCCTTGCTCCTTGTCGGTCGTCGGGAATCTATGTTCTTCCACTCTATTTTTTTACATGAGCATTGTTCATCCTTTTGCCAACACGCGAGACATCTAACATCAAGGTACACATGTTATGCAAGGATCGTTCCATCTATATGAAGAACACGTGGGACTGGAACTACGAGACGGACATGTACACAGGAGTGGACGTATGAACCAGAGTAATGTAGCGTAGTAAGTGAAGTAGAAAGGCACAAATGGTATGTACATGCATGGCATATAGGGTGTGTTTGGTTGCGTTCTCGTCTCAGCATAGTTGTTCCCTCTTCATGCAAGCTTCTAGTGTATTTGTGCTAAACTAGTGTGGACTCATGCACCCTCCATACACTCTACCAAACACCCAAAAGTAGGTCAATAAGGGAACTCTTGGGCGACACTTGTCTCTTACTACGTACTACCACTAAATGTTGTACGTGCAATGCACGGTGATGTTATGGAGTACGTGCCTAAGTACTCTACTACTACATTAGTTGGAGGCACATATTAACTTTTATATTTGTTTACGTGTATGCCTCGAGACCTTCCAACTAGACATGTCTTTCTCTCCAGGTCACAGTTTGTATCGTTCATAACACTAAGTACTACTACGTGTGGTCTTCGACCCAGAAGTGGAAGAAGTGGAGACGCTCCACCACGCTGTTTTTTACGCTAGGCTCTACCACGCTATTTTTTTACGCTGGGCTCTACCACGTTGTTCATGTCCCACTCCTTTCGTTGACGTGTGGGACATCCAACATGTGTCGTGTTTGGCACTCTTCGTCGTAAGAGTCGAAATGCTAGCATTCATCAGAAATAAAAAATAATTATAAATCAGCAGTGATACTATTTTTTTAGAACCAATCAGAAGTGAGACTATACCACGCGGTTTCCTTGCTCCTTGATATCGGAAAGAATACTTCCGTTCGCCAACATGTGGGACGTCAACCATCCTGGTCCACTTGCCATGCACGTAGAACTGCAAGGGAGAGTCGCCCCGGTCGTCACGCCATAGTAACAATGACTAATGAGCCGTCAAATCACAGGCCCACTTCCCACTTTGAAGTTGCTAGGACAAAGGAACCATCATGACTTCGTTGAATTCCGCTTCTTGAAGAAAACTGCTATACCAGCAGTACTGCTAGCTACAGTAGTTACTCCAACAGAGGCCTCCTTTCGTTCATAGGATAGGAATTTTATAGGAATATGAAAATCATAGGAAGTGAGATGACATGCATCTCAATTCCTATAGAGAAAGAGATGCCATTTGACGCATAGGATAGGAATTTTTCCATTTAGTCTAGGCTAATGTACTGGTAATTTGCTCTAAAAAGTACAGTAGTAACTAGTAGTACTCGTACATGCTCGTATTACACAGAAACGCACACTAACTACTAGTACTACTACTTCTCACATGCTGGCCACACGCCGTCGTTCTCCTTCCCGGCTTTGTCGGCGACACCCCACCGTGCTTGGATCTCCGCCGACCTCTCCGCAGCAACGCTGCGTCCTTTTCTTTCTTGCGGCGGCAGGCCTCCCTTTTCTTGAGTGCTTTCTGACTTTTCCGCTCCCTCTGTGCGGCTTTGGCCGCCTCTTGCTCTACCACCCATTCGTCCTTGGCATCTTCAAATTCCTCCCACATAGTTGTGAGGTCGCGAGCGGCGATGAACTCGGCACGGCGGGATGCCATCACTTCCCTACCATTTTGTGTGCGGTCGTGGGCGGCGAGGAACTCAGCACGGTGGGATGCCATTGCTGCCTTACCGGTTAGTGTGCAGCGCGGTGGCATGAACGACGCCTGGTAAGAGCTCTGGGGTGGAGTGGCCGGACAACCGTATAGTGCATTGGTTTGTCAAGAGCTCAAGGACAGAAGATGAAGGAAATTTGGATTCCCCTTCAATCCTGGTCATTTAACTAGACGTGTCTTTCTCTCCAGGTTGCACTTTGTATCGTTCATACCAATAAGTACTACTACGTGTGGTCTCCGACCCAGAAGTGGAAGAAGTGGAGACGCTCTACCACGCTATTTTTTTACGCTGGGCTCTACTATGCTGTTCATGTCCCACTCCTTTCGCTGGCGTGTGGGACATCCAGCACGTGCCGTGTTTGGCACTCTTTGTCATAAGAGTTGAAATGCTAGCATTCATCAGAAATAAAAAATAATTATAAATCAGTAGTGATACTATTTTTTTGAGAACCAATCAGCAGTGATACTATACCACGCGGTTTCCTTGCTCCTCGATATCGGAAAGAATACTTCCGTTCGCCAACATGTGGGACGTCGATCATCCTGGTCCACTGGCCATGCACGCAGAACTCCAAGGGAGAGTCACCCCGGTCGTCGCGCCGCAGTAACAATGACTAATGAGCTGTCAAATCACATGCCCACTTCCCACTTTGAAGTTGCTCGGACGAAGGAACCGTCATGACTTCGTTGAATTCCGCTTCTTGAAGAAAACTACTATACCAGCAGTACTACTAGCTACAGTAGTTACTCCAACAGAGGCCTCCTTTCGTTCATAGGATAGGAATTTTATAGGAATATGAAAATCATAGGAAGTGAGATGACATGCATCTCAATTCCTATAGAGAAAGAGATGCCATTTGATGCATAGGATAGGAATTTTTCCATTTAGTCTAGGCTAATGTACTGGTAATTTGCTCTAAAAACTACAGTAGTAACTAGTAGTACTGGTACATGCTCGTATTACACAGAAACACACACTAACTAGTACTACTACTTCTCATATGCTGGCCAGACCCCGTCGTTCTCCTTCCCGGCTTTGTCGGCGACACCCAACCGTGCTTGGATCTCCGCCGACCTCTCCGCAGCAGTGCGTGCGTCCTTTTATTTCTTGCGACGGCAAGCCTCTATTTTCTTGAGTGCTTTCTGACTTTTTCCGCTCCCTCTGTGCGTCTTTGGCTGCCTCTTGCTCTACCGCCCATTCGTCCTTGGCATCTTCAAATTCCTCCCACATAGTTGTGAGGTCGCGAGCGGCGATGAACTCGGCATGGCGGGATGCCATCGCTTCCCTACCATTTTGTGTGCGGTCGTGGGCGGCAAGGAACTTGGTGCGGCGGGATGCCATCGCTGCCTTACCGGTTAGTGTGCGGCGCGGTGGCATGAACGACGCCTGGTGAGAGCTCTTAGGTGGAGTGGCCGGACAACCGTATAGTGCATTGGTTTGTCAAGAGCTCAAGGACAGTAGATGAAGGAAATTTGGATTCCCCTTCAATCCTAGTCATTTATTACCGAGTATTGGCGGTCATCGAACTTGTCTTGATAGCTCAATTTGATCGTTGTATATGAGATATGGTGATTATACGGCCACTGGCTCAGCGTATAGCTCCGTATTTGTCTAGTTGACAAGTCAAACAGTCCGCATGCGCCTCATCAGCTCGTGTTCTTTATCTATCTACGCGGGCCTACCTGTCAATGGAGAAAGAAATACTGTAAAAACCAAAATTACGCGTATGTGGGGAATCAAACCACGGACTCGTCGCTGCAACGCACCCTTGTCAGCCAAATAAAAATGAAATACTTCGCGTCAGACACTCACGCTCATGCTGTCAAAGTGTGCTAATGCATGCACGTCGCCCTCTAAATCAAAGTCCTGCTCATGGCGCAACGCAAACGGTGAGCCCATCACCTGCGTGCGCCGGCGGTGCCTGACATTATTGTTTAGACATTTGATGGATGCCTACGCGAATGCTGAGCATGTAATCTCCTGGCTCAACACCAACGGTCATACTCGGAGCGCCTTGCTCATGTATATCGTCCATCACAACGACAATCTATAAAACAGCCTAGCTAGAGAGGGTACTATGGTAGTATGGTACGGAGTATGTACTATCGTGAGCGACTGATCTTAGTGCCACTGCACACCGAAACCCCTTCCACCGCTAGTGCGCGCTTCCCGCCTAAAACGGTCACCGTCTCTCTAGAACATCAATGCCACATTCACCGGACTTAACTGTAGGTGCAATTGGTGTGTCACTGACATGCGGGCCAGATGCCTGTTGGGCCCACATGTCAGTAACCCAATGAATCTGCAGTTAAGTCACTGAAGCAGCGTCCTCATTCACGCTCGACGAACCTACTCTGGCGCCAGTTGTCCATCCGTCTGCCGCGGCTCATTACCATTCGCCCGCTATATTAACTTGAGCCCCAGCTCCCAGCCATAGACAAAGACCCACACTTATTCTCCTCCGGTCCCTTCCTTCTGTCGGAACCACTCCAACCATGGCCTCCTGGTGCTTCGAAGCTCTCTTGGACATATTGTTGTAGGAGCAGACCAAAGACATCGGCAGCTCCGCTCCGGGCACGCTCCAAAGCTCTCTTCAACGTACTGTCGCAGGAGCAAACGAAGGAGATCGCCGGCACCCCCCCAGCCGCCCTCCACCGCCACGACCATGAAGCCGGCACGCGTGCGCGGGCACAGCCGACAGCAAGGAAGAGTAGTACATGGTAGGTCGCCGCCGCTCTGGTCCCAGGAAGGCCACCGCTACTCCACTCAGTCGACGCCAAGCTTGGTGGGGTAAACATCGGCGGCCGATTAGCCGCTTGACGGCGACGTGGAGGCGGAAATCTTCAGAACCTTGTGCTTCGGAGGTGGAGGTTATCGAGGCTGATAAGGAGGAGGCAAATGCAATGGCCATCTTTCTCGGGCTCATGGCCGGACATGGTGGTCGGGCGTTGGCGATTGTTTAGATTAGGTTTACAGTAGGTTTTAGTACGCTTTGTGCGAAATATGTAATGAATTTCGTCCAGTTTGTAGGAAAAGTTTTCGAAATGTAATGAATTTCATTCGGTTAATTTGAAATTTGCTTTGTTTGCACGAATTTCGTCCGGTTAGTTCATATAGTTGTCGAAAGGTATGCGTCCAGCATCGGATGGCATCCATCAGTGTCCTCAGACAAATGCCGGTGTAAATTTGTGGGTCAGCACTAGAGATGTCCTAACTATCATGCTATAAGCAGTAATAGTCCTCCATTATTTGGGATGGAACAGTTATCCCTTGATCAAAATCAGATCCGCGGTGTTTCGCACTCCTCCCGTGTAAGAGTGTAAACTCTTGCTTACATAAAAATGGAGCAAGTGGACGGCACTGTAACACGTCATATCACTCGAACTAGCCCACCTAACAAGCGAAAGCACCGACCTCGTCATTTTGTTCTGGATTTCTATCGATCGATTGCGTGAAAATGTTACGCTTCGCAAGTTCTAAAGGAAAAGGTGTCACACTTACGACTCGTACGCGTCACACCCACGACAGTCCGGCTCGCACGCCGCTCACCAGAGGGGACACGCGTTGTCTTGCAATTTCACTGACATGTGGGACTGTAATTGCATAAACCGTTGATAGCCGAAATCTAATCGCTCGGCGGGCGTCGGCTGAGAAGAGAGAAACGGGGGAGGGAGAAGAGATCGCCTGCCCGCCGCTCATGGACTCCAAGAAATATATGGTGATAATGTGAGGTGGGCCATGGTGGAGTCCGGACCACTTCCGGAGCCCGCTCTAACCACCCTGCCCCTCAAGACGCCAGCTGCCCGCCGCATGCATGCATAGAAAGTACTAAAAAACTGGGCTATAAGGCCTTGTACAATGGGAGATGCTTAGGGAAGATGCTTAGAGAAATAAACCAGGCTTTTGTTAAGCACCGGTGCTTACTTGTACAGGATAAATGCTTAACTAAGCGTCTATCCTGTAGAAATAGGCACCGGTGCTTAAGAGAATCCTGGTTTATTTTCCTAAGCATCTCCCATTGTACAAGGCCTAAGCCCGCTTATGTGGAGGAGAGAGAGGCATTGACAAAGTCAAGGAGTGGGCTCCACAAGATCCCATCTCTACACGTGCTCTAGGTATAAAAATAATAATTCTAAAAAAGGCATAACAAACAATTGTGTCTAAAAAAAGAAAGATAAAAAACATTTGAGAGGAAATAGATAGAGAGAAAATGAGAAAAAGTTGTAACCTTATAGTCAACAGTATGGTAGCATTACATGAGGAAGGAGGGAGTGGCGCACATGCCAAGTTCACTGGTCTATCGTTTTTCACACTCCTCCATCGTAACAGTGGAGACAATAGCTTTCATAAAAAATAAACAATGAATACTTGTTGCTCGTCCTCTATATCGGAAAGAATACTTTCATTCGCCGACATGTGGGACGTCGACCATCCTGGTCCACCTGCCATGCACAAAATTATCCTGGTCTACCCCGGTCGTATCGCAGGCCCAACCTTTCCCACCGTAAGTTGTTCGGATGAAGGAACCATCATGACTTCGCTGAATTCCGCTTCTTCAAGAAAACTTACTGTACCCGCTATACTGCTACCACACGCAAAGACTGGACGGCACTATACCACGTCATATCACTGAAACCCACTAGGCCAAACTAGGCCGCCTAGGTCATCTATTTTGGAACGAAGGGAGTACGTCTCTGCACTGCTATGATTTTGTGTTGTACGTCTCTGTACTTTGCTACAATTTTCCTACCCTATGAACCAAATGAGGCCTGGATGTATCTGTGTCGACTATTTTCTGTTCGATCGCTAAGCCTACAATTTTTGGAGCTAGGGCTATTGGTCGATCGATGATGGATAAGTATAAGCATACCACGAGCTCATCAGCCCCAACATTTCTCTTTGGTGAGTGTTTTGCAAGTACTATAGCTCACACAGTAGCTAGCCTACTAACACCAAGAATCATCAAACAAGCCCCGTTGATATGATAAACAGTTCAAACTTACATCTAAGCATGCCATATATTACATCAAAATATGGTGAGGATACATCTGTTTCCATAACTCGGAGAGGGTTCGCATGATTCACTATCAAACAAAAGTAGCAAGTACCGCCCACACAAGACAGTGCACTAGCACTAAGATGGTTTGATAACACGCATCGTTCTGGTAATTAAACATAGGGCAATGCAAACTACCCTGAAGGATTAGCGCGACCAACTATTTCTTATCATCGATCTCTCGGGCAATGACCACAGCACGGACAGCGGCATGGGAATCGATCTCTAGGGCGATGTCCATAGGACTGATCGCGACATCAGAATCGATCTCTGGGGCGAAGTCCACAGGATGGACAGCGGCATCGGAATCGATCTCAGGGGCAATGCCAACAGGACGGGCTGCGACATCTGAATCATCAAGGACGTCCACCGGCACCTGCACAACCCTAACATATTAGCAAGAACATTGCAAATAATCAAAAACCACAACTATTGTAATAAGCCATTATTTTTTACCTTGTGCAGCTCACCGTGGGATCTCATCCCTCCGGGGCCATCTCCCCATCCTCGATGGGGGCCATCACCTTGCCAGGGGAATACCGCTTCTCAACAGTGACTATCTCCTCAAACTCGGCCTTGAGCCTCGCATAGGTGGCCATTAGAGTTCCTAGGGTAGGCACGGTGGACCCCTTGCTGTTCTTCCAACTTTCTTTGAGGAGTTTGTCCGCCAACGTCGTCAACTCTTTGGCCAGTGCTTGTTTCTTGGAGTTCTTCATCTCCATGGGTTGGCCCGCCAACCTGGTCAACTCGTTTGTCGGTGCTCGCTTCCTGGAGATCGCTGTCTCCAGTGGGTTGTCCGCCGGCAACTCTTTGCCTAGTGCTCCAGGATCCATCAATGAACTGACAAACAAAAACTAATCGAAAGGAAACCACAATCGCAATGAAAACGAGAAAAGAATAGGATGTGAGAATTGGTCGGTGCTTCGCAAAAAGAAGATTCTTGGAATGAAAATATAGCATCATAACTGATTCGCCCATCTTTCCTTCGTCGGTACAGAAGAAAAATGGCAGAAGTGAGTAGCCTGGAGTGAGGTTTTCTTCAAGAAAGGGAAGAAAGGGCTTGAACGAGCGCTTCATTGAAATGATGGTTGCTTCGTCCTGTCCAACTTGGAGGCCACCTTACCACTGCTGGTAAAGGTGTGGGTTTTGTGATATGAGGGGTCATGAAGGCCACATCGGGGTGACAGGTGAGTCTCGACTGTAGCACCTCACTGTGATTTGGTGGATGGCACGCGGGCCCGGATGCTTTGAAATGTCCCGCATGTAGATAGAGCAGCTAGTCATATAGGAGTTGTCAATACTTGTGCACCGCGACCAAGGCAGAGAGGAAAATGAGAGAACTACATAATTAATGCATGAGTTTAATTAGGGTAGCTTTGTAAAGTACGAGATACATTCCTCCAATTGCAAAATGCCTTGGTTCATGAGATTTGAGATTTGAGCCCTATAAACCGGAAGGGAGGGAGTACTGCACGCGGTGTAGTCTAGTCACTTGTTCAAATCTCTAGAAAGGCAAATACTCCTTTTCGGTTTACAGGGCTATACTACTCCCTCAATCTAGGTGTGTAAGACTAGCCACAATGGTGAGTAACATACGCATATCCCTAGACTTTGTTACTGCCTTCATAGTGGGTAGTAACATAAGTGTGGTAACATGCAAAGCTTCATTTATTAGGTTATAGACTCATATTGCATTGGGGCATGTGATGTTACAGTAACTAGCTAAGTTACTATAACTACATCTCTCCTCATTAACTCACTGCCACATAAGCAAATTTGCTGAGTTGGACTCGATGTTACTGCTGAAGTTACTCCCACTGTGGCTAGTCTAAGTCATCTTACGAAAACCAAATAGTCCCAAAGCACTTAGGCGTGGTGCATTAACTTCTACCTTGTTTCTTGTTTCTTGACATATCAACCAATAAGAGATGAGAGGTGTGCATGGTCTTAATGACTTGAAGTGGCTAGTTCATTGCATGCAATGCTATTAATTAGCAAATAAGCATTGGTGACACCAGGAGGAAACGGTGCTAAGCACGTGGACCTATGCAGAATGAGTATCAACGAATGGATGATGGAGTTTAATTGTTAAACAATTCAATGAAGGAAGCTTAGATACAAATTCAACGACATACTCACCTAGACGGAGGGAGTAGAAAGTACTAGTACTACAATAGCGGGCTCAAATAGCAATTTTGCCTCATGCAAGAGCCTGGCTACTACTCCTATATGCATGCTCCAAGGCATCACAACACGTGAGCGTTCGCAACTGCCACGTTCAGGTTGCGCTTGGCTCTTCGCCTCTTCAAGAAGACGAACAATGATGTTACTCCTACTTCTACAGTATCGAATCCACTGCTGCATGTCCATCCACCTCGTGCGGGAGGGATAGCGTGTAGCAAAAGCTTCTACTTACTGCTCCTGCCTTTGCGTCTATGATAGGTGTGCCCAACAGGTGGTTGGCCCTCCTGTCATGCTGCCAAAGGCAGGTGCAGTTAAGGCATCGGAGCTCAGTCCGCGAGGGAGAGGGCATTCTAGTAATCAAATTTCTCGGTCTTGTACGAGTTGACGCGACACATCAAAGCACTGCACTCGATATAAGTCTTTTTACACATTTCAAATGGACTACAACATACGGATGTATGTTGACATATTCTGCTTCGTATGTAGTCCCTTGTTGCAATCTCTAAAAAGACTTATATTTGGAAACGGAGGGAGTACAACGCATTCATGCATGCCGTGACTTTCGTTTTGATACTTGCATGTGTTGATTTGATGCACCTTGCCAAATTTTGACTATAAATTTAACTAACCAAATTTTCATGCATGTCACAACAAATTACGGGACTTTTTGGATTGTGACTATGTTTTTCTTATGTTGCCACATTATTATTCCCATACTTGCCGCACTTGCCTAACTTGAGTTGCTCAAATTGGTAGACACACTTTGGCTTGCCTAAGGGAATCTTGCCACAATTTTTGTGTCTATGACATGTGGGGTTCACTGCTAATAAAAGAATTCTTGTCTTAGGTCTGGCTAATAAAAAAAACTTATATTTAGGAACGGAGGGAGTAGAAAATATAAATAATAATGCATGTTGGTGCAACCCACGTTTCCGCTAATTTTAGCCGTGGGGTTGTTCACAATTTTTACGAGGGGGTGGTTGTTCATTTAATGGAGGGACTTGTAGTACCAGACTTGAATGATACAAAGTGCGACCTGGCACACCGTAACACCACTTGGAACAAGCAGGTAGCTATCTCAAAAAACAATCAACAACTAAAAAAACGCGACCTGGCATGTAGTAGTACACAATTTTAAACGATTGTTTTGATGGAGTGAAAAAGGAAAACTACCCCACTACATATATATAGCCCGGAGCCTCCGCGCTTGCTTGCTAGGGTTGCTCTATTCACACACTCTCATCCTCTATAGATCTAAACAAGATAAGGGTAGTAACACTGTCTTTCTCCATTCAAAAAACACTGTCTTTCTATCCTCACCGCTGGTTATAGTTCCGGACGTATCCCCCTCTGTCGGTGAAGGGGAGGAGGGGCAGCATTTAGTCTGTCGTCGACAGCGAGGGAGGAGACCCACTGTCGGTCGCACCGTTATCTCTGGCTGAGCGCCGGCGTGGGAGGTCCTCCTATCCCTTCGTCGTTTCCTGTGGGCGGATCCTGCCTCCCGCCGGCCACCTATCCACATCCCGACGACCTTCAGGTATATCTTCGTTCAAAACCGCCTTAGCTCTATTTCCCCAGCTCGCTACGTCGCTACATGTGCATGATTTTCTACCACTCAGCCCCTCTCGATCGGATGGTCCAATGTCACCTATTTTTTTCTTCTATTGTTAGAGGTAAAGCTACTTCAATGAGTCGAATCTTGTACTCCCTCCGTCCGAAAATACTTGTCATTGAAATGGATGTATCTAGATGTATTTTAGTTCTAGACACATCCATTTTGATGACAAGTAATTCCGGACGAAGGGAGTACTTGGTTCAAACAAGAAATAAAGTGGGGGTGGGGGAATTTAGTATGTACATCAGACATGGTACAAACAGGAAGGAAAGGGGGTGAAAGTAGTACAGACTGGTCATCCAACTGGTCTCTTGGTCGAAAAGGGAAATATAGGGGTAACGCTGTACACAGTGGTATGACCAGGACTAGATTTTCTATCCACACATAGGAGTAGGTGGCTAGATTGAACAAAAATGGGACCAACCCAGATATGTTTCTTGGATGTTTGTGTCTCAGGGCAACAAACTATGAATCACCACTTTATGCCCCTGTTTACGTACATGGTGCTGGACTGCTGGTGCACCCACTGTCCCATGCCCTTATACCAAATATTTAGATGTTCTTAATCTAATGTCCCTGGTAAAAATGAAACCATGCCACTGGTATGAGCCATGACAAGTTTAGCCAAATATTTTTTCCTGTAATTGTTTGAGTTTCTGACTGTTTCCTCTGTTCCTTTTTGTGCAAACAGGGATATCCAATTCACCTGGTTGCTATTGTGACCTTTTGGTGCACTGCACAAAACTCTTCTTAAAAGAAGTGACTTTGTGTTGTTTAACTAGAATATCAGAATGGAACAGTTGGTTCATTTTGGTGGAACTGCACAAAGGGAGATCTGTGTTCGAATCCTCATCATCCATATTGGCGCCATAACCTTCCTTTAGGTAAGAATGATATTTAATGCATGTGTTCATCTCTATTTTCCGACTGCCATGAGAAAATAATGTTATTCTTTACTAGTACACTTGTACTCCCTCACTACAAAACCAATTCTGAATTAGAAGGCCAATCATGTACTTGGTTTCACCAACTGGTGAGGAGAAAGAGAAACAGAGCATGAAGAGGAAGAGGAAGAAGAATAAACAGTGCCAAGGCGATCTTGCTGAATCCAGAGGCCTCAGTCGAGGCCATTCAAGGGCTCCGGCAATGACTACCTTACATGTGAGACGATCCTCCAGGGAGCCCTTCCACTTCTGCGGTCTCACTTAATTAATTAGGAGTACTTAAGTACCACCAATTTATTGATGCCTAATTTTCCTGTCGGAGTTAAACAAATGTTTAGTAGGACCCTATGCTGAATCATGACGTGTGTATGTTTGTCTATGGAGGTGAATCATGTGGTGGAGCAGGGAGGGAATATTATTAGTGTCATGACATAATAGTGCTATTGTTTTGCATGTCAATTTATTGCCATTGGTTCAATGAGGAAATGTTTTGCGTATTGTCCATCATGAATTTGATGCTACTATTTGAGTAATATGCTAATGTCTTCCTATCCTTTCTCACTAAGCTAATGAAGGTTTCACCTTGTTCCTACTTGTGCAAACATGGATCATGTTGTGCCAATCATACATTTTAGTGGAACTATACAAGACAATACAATGAACTGCATCCCAGCCAGTGCTTTAACTCTGCTGGAAGTTCTTGATAATCTTTCGATATAATCTCAGCACTGGTAAACAAGAGTGATTTCAACCATACATTTGAAGTGCACAAAAATATATATACTATCATGTGATTCCAGTGAGTGCTTTATCATCTCTTATGGGACTACATGAGTGCTTTATCATCTCCTAAGGCCTTCATCCATATTAGTTTGTCGTCATCTCTATTTTTATCGTGCTACTGTCATGAGAAACTCCTTTATCTTTGCACGTTAAAGTTTTGCAACCTATGATAAATGGCAATGCTTTGAGTGTTGAGCTAATTGGCACTAATTAAATAAACTAATACCTCTCTTTAAGCAAGACTACTATGTTGCTAACTTTACCCATTAAGATAATGAGGGTGCTTCTATTTGTTAGTGTATGTTTCATCAACTAGTCTCACTATTACAGTAATCTCACTCTCTCAGTATATGTGCCAACAGGGATGGTCGATTTTGGTGGAACTGCACAAAAACTTTGGGTGCTTCATTGCCTCGACAGCTTCCATCCTTTCCTATCAGTCGCTAATCTCGGCTTGCTTTCTTCCTTCGCTGTCAATCGCTTCGCTTATCTCAGCTTCCAGTCAAAGGAAATAGTAATTCATATGCTACCTCACACAGGTTGGTACTAGTCTTTATCCTGATTATTGTGCTTGTCATGTATTGATAATTTGGTATTGTGCTACTGTTTGCCGATTTTATAAAGGAGTAACTTGGAGCCTAAACTCGCAGGAAAATCATTGCATTAGGTGATTTCAGTATAACTGCACAAAATGATCAGATGGACAGATACTTATGCTGCTGCCATGTACTCCAAAGTTCGCTTAGACAAGCATCGATGTTGACAAGAAGTGCCTATATATTCATTCGAGTATCAACTGGCGTCAACCAGATGTCAAACTCCCAAGTATTAGGAGAGTGAACGACAAAAATATTGCTTGGCGCATAGCCCAGAAGAACACAGTCCAGTCTTTGGTCCCAACTTGTGCCTTTTGGTTATTGGCAGATATGGTAGCGAACTGTGTGGCATGGAGTCTAAAGATTCTAGACAAGTTGGTTGACGCGTATATTTATATGGCACTTAATCAGTCTGCACACCAGGGATGCTCCATTTCAGTTGAACTGCACAAAAAATTTCGGTGGTTCATTTTCTCAACCACCTCCTTTCTCGTCTGCAATGTAGAATTATGGTGAGCTACAGGACCAACATGAGCCAGTAAACTAGTTGGATGAAAGTAGTGGCCAAGTTGCTCAAACCTCGCTTGGCACGGGGCCACTATTTGAGGATAAACCTACAAGCAAAGTTCAGATTGTCTGTGCTGCCTCTTATGTACTCGAAAGTTTACTCATACAAGAACTAATTTTAGAAAGAAGTAGCTACGACTGAACACCATTTACCAGTTTTTACCCTAGGTAACTAAAGTTTGTCCATGGATCACATTGGTTGTGATCTCAATCATTTGGATGCATAAACATACTGAACATGTGTATATCTGAATCTTTTTCTGAATTATGTATGAATATTGTCATGTGATCTATCAATCATTTGGATGCATAGATATGCGGAGCTTGTGTATATATGAATCTTTTGAGTTGTTGATAGTGAATGTTGGCTATAAATATGAACATGTCCTGTGAACCTGAGTTTGATACGAATGTTTACCTTTTGCGTTGTATTTGTGTGTGAACTTGTCAGTATGCCAACTATGGGGTATGTGATGTGTGGGTGTCAACGACACACCTTCTTCTCGAGAAGAATTGCACCTGCTTTGTTAGGGTAGCAATGGCGCATCAGCTCTTTTTAATCCTTTTATTACTCTGTCTTCCCCTCTCCCCCCCTCAACCCCTGCCGTAATGTTTTCGACCTCAAAACAAACATAGTACTGCGTTGTTTTTTGGGGCTTGATGAAAAATCGAGTGCTGGTTTATGTAGGTTGGCCCGCCCAGCAAAGGGCTGCTGGTCCACCACGACGGACTGGGAGGCTAAAAATACAAGTTGTATGGTGGAGAGGCAAGTAAAAAATGCTATCGAGAGCTATCCACTGAAGAAAAAAATCGCTCCTGATGTGCTTCTTCAGTCGTGCCACCGGCCCCCTCTTTAATCTAGTTCGCCCGGGGATCTGGTATCATTTTTTCCAGAGGGCAACAAGTATCAGCTAGGCCTAGGTTTTGTATTTTAACATGCGTAGCCCACGACATACGGAGACAGTGGTTTCAACTTATTTTTTGAGGTTCATATCAGCCTATGGGCTTTTTCTTAAAGATCGGCAACCCAATGTATTTTTTAATAAAATGCAGGTCTCTGTTCTATTTATCTATATATAATGTTGTGTCCAATTTATGTTTTCCCTTCTAACCATATTATATATATTTATATTATTACTATTATCGTATATTTTATAGGGACTTATATATACATTATCAAAACATCCCACGTGTTATTAACTTATAAGAGTAAATGTTTAACGGAAGTTGGCCAGGAAAATCCTGGTTGTTTTTGACTCACAGGCAAGGAAAATCCTGGTGATTGCGTAAAAAAGCTTGCGAAGATTTTAAGGACCAATTTAGTAATAACGCACTCATTTTTATTTTGAGCTATAACTCGCTAATTTTTTAATTATATATATATAATGTGCCTCTCTGGTTTATTCTTTGATATTAATTGCTCCTTCTAACATAACATTATATATATAACGAGCCCAGCTAATTCGTGTATTTCAAGGAAGTGCAAATGGTCTGGGATTTCTTAGAAAATATAAATGGGCATGATTGTCGTGAAATTATTTGTTCACGCAGCCCAGTAAATGGACTGGACATTCTAGAAAACATGGGTTAAATATATGCCACATTTTTGCAGGCTGACATGCGGGCCAATAGGTCGAAGCCTACGTAGGACATTGTCAACTTGGTCAACAAATGATTGTGACATCCAGAGCCATTGGATTTATATCCAACGACCGGCATGCACCTTCAATCTCTCGTCTTCTTCCTCCAGCGTCGCCGGGACCGCCTGGTCCGGCCTCCGGCGGCTAGCGGCTCTGCTTAGCACACATCGCTGCAAAGCGCTACCCCACCGCCGGCCAGGCTATCCCTTCACCCCTCGACACCTCCTGTTATTCTCCACAGACTGCAGCCCCATGCCGCAACAGAACCAGTTATAACCCTTCTCCTCCTCTCAATATGCGACTCCACTTCCGTGTCTTCCCATCTCCGAGTCGTTCCCGTCCGGGGCCTCACCGTCATCCACCGCCTCGCTGCACTCGCTGCGGCGTGGTCAAAAAACGAGAGTCATCGAAAGAGAACTGTACGTGAAGAGCCTGGCGGCTGGGACCCACGAGGTCCATGGTCGCAAGCAAGGAAAGTTTCTCCTTATTAAGCTGAAAAAATGTTTCCTCCACCTAACAGCTGGGACCCACCGGCTGTATCTTCGCACGGAAGGAAGTGCCTCCTTATTTTGCGAAAAAAAGTATTCATCCCGTTGACAGCTGGGACCCGTCAGATTTGGTGGATGACTTGTGGGCCTACTAAGCATACGTGTACGCACGGCTTTGTCAACTTAATCAACAAATGATTCTAGTAGCTGGGCCGTTGGATGTTAATCCAAAAGCCGTGCTCCTTCTTCAACCTCTGTTCTTGCTCCTATCTCCTGTGGGCGGCACCGTGGTTGTGCTGCCGCGCACCAGAACCAGTCAAGTTTCCCACTCCTCTCCATCTGCGACACCACTACCCCGTCTTCCCCATCTCCGGGTTGTTCAGTCTAGGGCCTCGCCGTCGTCCACCGGCCTTGGTGCGCTCGGCACGGTGTGGTCAATATGGTCAACTACCGAGAGTCATCGGAAGATGACTGCACGTAAGAGGCTGACAGTGGGGACGCACCACGCCCATGGAAACATGCATGCAACGGAACGCGGTGTGGTCAACGTGGTCAAGGAACAACTTCCATCAGAAGTATACTATATGTGGAGAGGCTGACAGCTGGGTCCACGGCCGCAGGAAGGAAGTGCCTCCTTATTACGCGGAAAATAATGATTCCTCCACCTGACAGCAGGGACCCACTAGACGGGCCACTGTATTTTGTGAAAAAAATGTTCCCCCCCTAACTACTGGGACCCACCTGACGGGTCACCGTATTTCAGGAAAAAAATGTTCCCCCCGCTGTCAGCTTGGACCCATCGAAAGTGCATCCTTATTAAGCAGAAAAAAATGAATACTCCCCCTGCTAGTTGTGACCCACCTTGGTGGGAGGAAGACTTGTGGGCCCACTAAGTTGATGGGGACGGAGGGCTTTGTCAACTTAGTCAATATGAACGATTCTAGCTACAATGACCGTACGATGTCCATCCAACGGCCATCGTGCTTCTTCAACCTCTGGTCTTCTTGCTCCAGCCGTCCAATGCAGCGCCGGTCGTGCCGCCTGCTCCTACCTCCCATGGCCGGTTGTGATGCAGTGGAGGCCTCACCACCCCCTACTACTCCCGCCGCTAGCCAGGCCATCCCTCCACTCACCAACACCCCCTGTTATTCTGCGGTGACGGCAGCCTCACACCGCAGCCGAACAAGTGAACCCTCATACTCCTTTACGCGTGGGCATCCACTGTCGTGTCTTCCCCGGCTCCGCGTCGTCCCCTTCCTAGGCCTCGCCGTCGTCCACCGCTGTGGTGCTCTCAGCGCGGCATGGTCAATGTGGTCAATGGCCGACTTCCATCGAATGAGTACTATACGTGGAGAGGCTGACAGCTGGGTCCATGGCAGCCGCAAGGAAGTGCCTCCTTATTACGTGCAAAATAATTATTCCTCCACCTGACAGCAAGGACCCACCGGACGGACCACCGTATTTCGTGAAAAACACGTTTCCCCCTGACTACTAGGACCCACCAGCTACACCTTCGCATGCAAGGAAGTGCGTCCAGGCAAAAAAATGATTCGCCCCCCTGATTGCTTGGACCCACCAGCTACATCTTTGCACGCAAGGAAGTGCGTCCAAAAAAAGCGATTCGCCTCCTGACTGCTAGGACCCACCATCTACATCTTTGCATGCAAGGAAGTGCCTGACAGTCGGGACCCACCTAGTCGAAGCATACATAGCATTGTCATTCTGGTCACAAACGTGTACGTACATACTGGTGGATGTAAAGGCGCGCACGTGTCGTAGTAGAGGCGCACACGTGTCATAGTAGAGGCGCGTACATGTCGTATTATAGGCGCGCACGTAGCATGTACATGTACGTACAACGGCCAGTGTGCAAGAAAGAAAATACGGCCACGCATGTGTACATACGGGTGGGGTCTCGAACGCCTACTTGCGCATACGTACGGCCAGGGCTCGTGTACATGGCTGGGGCGGAACGGAGAAACAACGTCATCGTCGTGTTCATGGGGAGCCAACCAACTGGGTCAGAATGGAATGCGTCGTCGTGTTCATCGAGAGGGCTTGGTCGGAACAGGCGATGGAATCGAGGCCTGGCGTATAGCAGAACGGAGGAAACGGCCTTGTGTTCCACTGGCCATGTTCAAAAAGGGATCCTGTTCATCGGGAGGGGTCTGGTGTACTGCAAAAAGGAGGAAACGGACCTCCTACGGTCGAAACGGGGGTCCTGTTGATCGAGAGGGGTGTGGCATACCGCAAAACGGACGAAACGGACTTGTGTTGGAGCGCTACGGTCGAAACGGGTGTCTTGTTCATCGGGAGGGGTGTGGCGTACCACAAAACGGGACTCCACGGGATACTATTCATCTCCACCGTCGACCTCCTCCAGCCTCCACGGGCTACCGTCGACCTCCTCCAACCTCCATGGGCTCCTGTTCATCCAGCCTCCACCGCGTGCTACTCCACCGGCTACTGTTCAACCACCCCTCCACGGGCACCCCTTCACCGTCTACTGTTCATCCAGCCCTCCACGGGGTCGTCGTGTTCATCCAGCCCTCCACGAGGTCCTGTTCATCCAGCCCCAACCGGCTAGATCGATCGGGGTCCTGTTCATCTAGAGGCAACTCCACAGGGTCCTGCATCTAGCCCCACCGCTCACTGTTCATCCAACCCCCCCCGGCAACGCTCACTGTTCATCCAGAGGTAGCATCGATAGGCTTCAGTTAGCAGCAGTAGCGAATGAATCGCTCGATCAGGTTCAGTTAACAGCCATCGATCGATCGATCGAGTTCAGTAACGCGTAGCCTGTAGTGCAATCGCTCGGGATCTGTTAGAGCCCAACGCCTCACTCAAGTTCAGTTAGATCCAATGCCTCACACACACGCGCGTATGTGTACGAGAGAAACGCGCATCGCTCGGCCCCCGACCACCCACCTTAACCGGGAACTCCCTGAAATTTTCCTCGCCTTCTCTTCTACCACGGTTTTTTCTGTCATGGACGGCAAAAAGAATGTCATGCAGCTGCGTCCCCGTCCCTCCCAGGACGAAAAGCCCATTTTCTGTCATGATTTTTTGTCATAGAAGTAGGATCCCACCACATCTATGATGATACCGGGTTTTGTCACAATTATCGTCATAGAAGTGTCATAAGTATGACAAGAAAAACTTTTGTTCGGCCCAATATGTCACGGATGTGTCTTTTTTTATAGTGTTTGCGGCCTCACGCACGGTATTCCCACGGGTGTCGCCTTACCAGGCCTGGGACCATTTGCGCCTTTTGGCACACGTATGTGATAGTGTCGCTAGCATGCATATGACAAAGAACCCAGGCTGACTTGGCTAGTCGTGAACCCAAAGGGGCGCTAACTTACAGGGACATGCATACATGACCCAGCAACGAACTTGTCGATCAACAATGAATGAATCCCAAGTCGTAGCAAGCTACAAGGACTTAAAGGATCACCGCGTGACATTTCCCCGAAGGGACAAACACAGGAACGAAGACGGACACATGCCGGCCAACCTAAGTGTTCCGGAGTAGTAGCAAGCTACCATGGCTCAGTGGAAGCACTTGAGACATTTCCTACTAAGAAAGGCTACCAAGGATAAACAACTTGATAGTCATATCCCACACATACCAAGCATTCCAATAACATACACACAATATGCTCGATATGTGCAAATACAACATGGCATCACAACATAACTCTATGACTCAAGTATTTATTCAATAGGCTCCGAGGAGCGAGATATTACAAACATGGGTCTCATGACCCAACATTCAGAGCATACAAGTCAATCACAAGCGGAAGCTTAACATGTCTGAGTACAGACAACTACAAATGAAAAAGGGTTGAGAAGCCTGACTATCTACCAGATCCTACCAAGGGCACAAGATCGTAGCTGAGGTAAGAAGCTAAACACCGAAGTCCACGTGGAACTACTAGCGACACTGAAGTCTCTCTACAAAACATAAATTAAGCAAACGTGACTACAAATGTACCCTGCAAGACTTACATCAGAACTAAATACATATGCATCATTATCAACAAAGGGGATGGTGGTGTTTAACTGCATCAAGCCAGCTTTGACTCGGTGGCTATCCTGAACTACGACTGCAAGTAACTCTTTTGAGATGGCGCACGCGAGTCCACATATTCACCATATCAATACACCACTATGGATCCTGTCTCCCAACGAAAATGCCATCCATAGCACTCACGCTTATCTTGCGTATTTTAGAGTATCCACTTTCACTTGTTTATGAACTGTATAGGCAACCCAGAGGTCCTTTACTGTGGATGCGGCTATTCGAATAGATCATTTATAACCCTATAGGGGTGTACTTCTTCACACATGTTTCCACCACTTAGTGCCTGCACACGGCATATGCTCGGCAGACTTCAAGCGAAAGCGGGCGTGGGTGTACACCACGACCTACCTAAACACTCAAGTCTCTAGTCCAGGTTTATCGCCTATTCAGGCTGCGTCCGCAGGGAGTCAGACCGAGATTTCCACATACGGCTCCGAACGATGTGTACAGGGTTCCACGACACCAAACGGGCACCCGCCATACCCGGCCACGTGCCTACCGCATCACAGCACACCCCTCGGGTCAGCGTTGTGCACGGCCTCCAGCATAATACAAACACCAGAAACAACTTGCAACTCCTGGAAAAAGGACTAGGTTGGTTAAGAAGTCGAGCGGGGTCATATTTCAGGGCCCAATGCATGGTAGTAGCTGTTCCCTGGATCACAAACACAGAACTCGGTTCCTGAGGACGGCTTCAATGAGACAACCCACCATGTACTCCTACATGGCCTCTCACCGCTACCTTTACCAAATCGTGTTCATACACTTAGCTCACACACGGTAGGACATGTTCATGACCATTCCAACTCATCCCTGATGAATCAGACCTGACTCAACTCTAAGCAGTAGTAGGCATGACAAACAAGCATGAATGAGTAGGCACATCCGGGCTTAAACAAATCCTACTCATAGTAGTGGGCTTCATCTATTTACTGTGGCAATGACAGGTCATGCAGAGGAACAGGGGTTCAACTACCACAGCATGTAACAGATGAATTGTTGTTGTCCTAATGCAGTAAAAGAGAGAAGGGGTGAGAGAGCAGGATTCTATAGGAATGAACAAGGGTTTTTTTCTTGCCTGGCACTTCTGAAGATGATATAACTCTTCATTGGTGTCATCGAACTCATCGTCGAAATCACGTCTACAGAGAGGGGACAAATACTGGCAAACAAGGAAGAACACAATCAATGCAATGCATAATATGACGCATGATCATGACATGGCAATATGATGTGATTTGAGCTAATGCATCTAGCAACAGGTTAAGTGAAGTTGGTTTGAATCTAGGATTCAAATTCAAACTCCATATGTGGATATTCAAATGCCATTTATATGATTTTTCCTAAACAGCAATTATAAGTTGTTCTAACATACATGAAACAAGTACAGATGGATAGATTGGATTTTTTTGATCATTTTTCATATATAATTTATTTCATTTGGAGTTATGGTTGAATTCTATGAATTTTTCAAGTTTAGACTATTTTCTAGAATTTTCTGAATTTTTTTAAATCCAGAAAATGATTAACTGCGTCAGCATTGCGTCAGGGTAATGTCAGCAGGGTCAACAGGGCTGCCCTGGGTCAAACCTGACCAGTGGGTCCCACTAGTTAGTGTCACGGTGCTGGCTAGGGTCGCTGATGTGTGGGCCCAGTCAACGGCCACGTCAGCTTGGTCAAAGCTGATGCATGGGGCCACTGTGGTTTGTCGAACGCTAAACAGGGGTGTACCCCTTTGGTTAATTAACATGGCGGGGTCCACTATCAGTGACTGAGGTGGTAGTTAGTGGGTGGATTAGACCTAATCTAATCACGCCACGTCGGCGTTACCGGATCAAGTCACCGGCGACCTTACAGGACGGCGGTGGCTCGTCGAAGTTTCTATTTCGGCGACCATTCGCATGGCGGAGGGCGTCTACGCATTGCAGGTGCTTGGACGCATCCATCTACGCAAATGGGAGGGGTTGAGGTCAGCCGAGCTCGCCGGAATCAAGCTCACGGCGTAGCCAGAGTTCGGGCGATGATGCAAACGTTGCTATGGTGCACGGCAGGAGCAATGGGTGGCCTCTACATGCTCCTGGAGCTTTACTAAGCACGGAAACGTGCTTGGCTTTGAGCCTGAGCGGCTGCAGCAACGGCAGTGACATGGCCGGCGGGCAGAAGCTTTCGGCTCCGGGGGAAAACACGGCTAGGGGACGCGTTCGGCAGCGAGAAGAGAGGGGAAAGATGGCAGGGCTCACGTCGATCACGAAGCGATGCTCGGGGTAGCCGGGGGCGTGCTGATGACGATGAATCGGCAAGGGCGATCGGCGGCACCTGAGGTTGAAGATGATGTCGAGGACGACACCACGGGGCTTCTGGCATCACCTGGCTTGTCGAGGTGGGAGAGGAGTCGAGGCGGAGCTCGTGGACAACTTGGAGAGGCGAGGCAGTGGCTGTGATCATGGCAATGGCGAGCGCCGGCGATGGCGGTCCTCGGGAGGTACGAGGGAGAGAGCCAAAGGAGGGGAGAGGTACTAGGAGAGAGAGAGAGAGAGGTCGGGTCGGTCTCTGGGCGTCTCCAAGCGCGAGGGAGAAGCAGGAGGTGGCGAAGAGACGTGGCCGCAGTCGATGTGCTGCTACCACGCAGCTGCGTGAGGTTGAAGACAACCTAGAGGCGCTGGTGGGCTGGGCTGCTGCTAGGCTGGGCCGGTAACAGGTAAGACGGCACAGGTAGGTCTTCTCCTTTTTCTGCTTCCCTAATTATTTCTATTTTTAATTTCTATAATTGTTTTTGGCTTTATTAGAATATGCCAGGGCATTTTCAAAAATCATGAAACTGTTCAATGCCACTGTTTGGAATATTTCCAACAGCAAACATTTCAGTTTGTGATTATTTGAGCACTTAAAATATTTTATAGCATCTAAATTCCCAAATGCAAATAATATATGATTTAGTTCAGTGACCCTCTGTTGTCCTAGAAAAGTGTGCACCATTTTTGTCGGACATTCTAGACCAAGGCAAAGATGATGAACATTTTAGAAGGGCATTTCAGGTTCATTGAGAAAGATTTTAGTAAACCGTAGTTGGTTTACGGGGGTTGCTGGGGGTTCTGTCATCCCCACTTCAACTTTCTGGGAGATTTAAACATGATGCAACATCAGATGCTAGCACTAGGCAGACCAGTACTAGGGATGTGACAACTCACCCCCACTAAACAAGAATCTCGTCCCGAGAATCAAGCATAGAGTAAGATGAAGGGGGATGCAAACTAACACAATCTTCACGATCCTGGTTGGACTGCATAATGGCGTTGATTCAATCACCATCTTTCTCTCGTTGTCTTGCTCCGGGAACTTCAATCAACATGACAACGGGAGGAAAAGGAAAACTCTAGAAGGATTGATCTTATCGATGATCGAACAATTCAGAATCAACTCATGGAGTGAGGCATTAAAACCTCTCTCGAGCTGTGACACGAAGCATACATCTAAAGGGATGGAGTGAAACAGATGACGGAGGTGCACTAGGTAGACAAAAATTCCACACTTCAGGAGGTGGTGGTCGGTTGTCAATGTAGCAAGGAGTTGAGTTGCCATGATACCATAACGAGACATCTTAGAGGAGGTGACTCGTGGAATTATCCCTTAAGTGGCAAAAGGAATTACTTTTGATATAGAGATCAATAGAATTCTCTATACCAGCCTGAGGTAATTCCCATATGATCGTTTGACGAGTTCGAAGGAATGGCGTACCCAGACTAGAATGGATGATGTGGATTACCTTGTTGAAGACAACGCAATGGATGACTTTGCTTATCATTGGAGATGGATAGAACCCATGGTAGGACCACTTGGAAATGATCCTGATCAGTAATTACTGAGAAGGGTAGTCCATGGTAGGGTGGCACAATGGTGGTGCAAGCTGGGAGCAAAATACAAATGCTGGGAATGATGCTAGTAACTGGGGAGAAGCTCAGCAGTAGAGAGTGATTCCACTGTTTGAAAGGTTATAGCATAACCGAGGAAACTAAGAGCAATCCCAGTTAGTGGCGATGATAACACCTAGTGTTTGTGCGTGCTCTCAAGAACTTGAGCATTTCCATATTCAACAAGGTTTTACCAATATCCAAGACAAGGATCCTGGCAACACAACATACCACCATGATGGATACTGGTGGAGGATGTAGATGCAAAGGAAGATAACACTTTCTTAGATTTCACCTTAGCGAGGACAAGGGGACAAAATTGGGATGATCGACCGAGAGACATTTAGCACTCCGCTTCGAATGTTCTCCTTGATGTGCTAGCGTAATCCATTCATAGATATGGTTTGATATCTAGAACATCAAATAAAAGGTCGGACTTTGGGACACAAAAATCCATAAGGAACAAGTACTGGAATAAATTCTACGAGATCCTTATGGGGAGGTGGCTAAATTACTGAATGAAGATACTACAATAACTGGCCTTCCGGCTAGGTGGGGTTGCCACAACATCTACGTTACCGGTTATAGAGAGACCAATATTATAGTTCTTGGGACACGTTCCAACCATCATATTTGCCTGAAATTCAAATCTGGTTGGTGTCAGAATATTACAGACTCATCAAGTCTAGAAAGAAAAATGTAAAGTTTGCAATGCAAATCGATGAGATGATGTTGCGAGATTCTCGGGAAATGAGCTACAATAACAAGCTCCAAAACATCAGCTGGTTCTGCTACACACATGTGAACACGTTGTCCCAGACAAGCATGACCACATAGCATTCTTAGAATAAAACACTACCGAGTTTAGGTGGGGAACCCTCATCGAGGATATCAAAGTCTTTACGCAACTCGATGGATAAGACTCCAAGCAAAGACTTCTCTTCCTTGGACAAGTCAATCACTGGCTTGGTGTGCTAGGAACACATATATAATGGAGGCGGCCAACCTACCAAACCATAGATTTCCTCGCACATGTGCATGACCAACCTAGGACGATTCCAGAGGAAGCAAAACATTCCTTCTCGGATCCTCGGCGGCAACTTACATCAAGTGCACGTGGATTAGACAAATTCGCTCCTTTCATCCAAGCATATGCTTCATGAACGGGACATGAAGATAATGCTTATAAAGTTTCCAATACTAGTTGGATGTTCAACACAAATCATGGAGAACATAACAATGTTGCTGATGGGCTCGACAAAAATTCATCCAGGTTTCCATATAAGTGGAATTACACAATTATGTGAACAAGGTGATAGCATCGGTTAGACCCGAAACATATAATGGTGTATGCTCAAGGAAAACAACCACGAGTAAGACAACATTATGAATATCATTGGTTCTGATTTGGTTTGGCGATATCCCGTACACAAATCAAAGATTGGGTAAGATAATAGATTCAACAATTGACCACAGGGATCAATCAATGAAGATATCATCTTTCTTCAACACACACGCACAAGGATATCCCTTAAAATGAACTGAGTCGGTCAAGCTTTTATCTTCCAAATCTCCAAGTTGTTGTTTAGCTTAACCAACTAGCTTAGGGTATCCAACACAGATTCTTGGAGAAAGTGTGGTTTACAAGAAAACCAACTTGATCACGAAATCAACATAGCGGTCAGGTGATGACCTGGTGATACTTCTGAGAAGATATTCAGAAAATCACGAACCACCAGTATGTTACTAAGCTCGAGAACAATCTTTCTTTACAGGGCAAGACGATATGATCAAAGAGCGAGGGATTGACACAATCCTAACTCATTGACTGAAGAGTGCACCAGGAGATAAGGACTAGGTAGCACTATCAACCTTAGGGTGATGATTCAATAATCAACACGCTAGGAATGAAGTTATTGTCCATTTAACTACCAAGCAACAGAGTTGCTAGGAGTATTGATTGCACACACCACAATTCACTTGTCGGCATTCCGGTTACAATAAGATGGAAACCGAGGGATGAACAATGATGGCAAGAAGTATCACTGCATCAAGAATTCCTACGAGATAGTGCAATTCTCATGACGATCCTGACGTGTAGATGGTAACAGTTCAGGGTAGAACGGACCAAAAGCTTGATTGCATTTTGATCTGCGGAATACAACCGCTTTGTTGTTCAGCTTAACCATCTAGCTCACAACACAGATTCTTGGAGAAGGGGTGGTTACAAGAAACCAACTTGATCACGAACTCAACATAGCGGTCAGGTGACGAACTGGTGATACTTCCGAGAAGATATTCAGAAAATCACAAACCACCAATATGTTACTAAGCTCGAGAACAACCTTGCTTTTCAGGGCAAGACGATATGATCAAATGAGCGAGGATTTGACAGAATCCTAGCTCATCGATCGAGGAGTGCACCAGGAAGGTGTACTAGGTAGCACGATCAATCTTAGAATGGTGATTCGGACCAACATGCTAAGAATGAGATTATTGTGCTTTAACTACCAAGCAACGGGGTTTCTAGGAGTATTAATTTCACACATCACGATTCACTTGTCAGCATTTCGGTTGCGATAACACGGAACCGAGGAATAAATAATGAGGGCGAGAAGTATCACTGTATCAAGAGTTCATAGAGTGGTGTGCAATTCCTTGATATTCTTGATATCAAGATAGTAATACTCGAAGGTAGAACAAAACAAAAGCTGGATTGGCATTTTGATATGCGTAGTAAAACTGCTTTGACCCAATCCTGGATATGGATGAGGTACTGGAGTTTGTTTCTCCTAGTCATTCCGAATAGAATGGCTTGACGGACCACAAGAATAACAGGCATCGATGAACACGAGTACACGACTACTCCTGACTATGAATTGATAGACGAAGGTCAGAAGACAACTAAAGAGGAACAACTCAAAGGAACATACGATCTGAGTTGTAGATTCATGGATTAGCATGTCGAACAAGTTCAACATATTTCTTCCGGATAACCCATGCGGAGAAGGTAGAACTAGCAGAGTCACAGCATAGAATCAAGAACTCGTCAAGAGCACTCTGGTTGTGATCTTCCGGTTCAGCAAGGAACTTCCGCCATAAGCAGTTCATGGTTTTTGGGAGAAGAAAATACGACGGACCTCAAGGACTAATGCAAAGGTTACTAATAACCTAATGAACGAGCAAACACTATCAACATGAAGTAGGTAGGATGAATCCCGGGTTCAAAAACCCAGGAATGGAATACCTACTAACTAAATGGCATCACGGGATGCTTTTGAGAATAATGGCCAGAATCATCACACCAGAAACACGGAACATGGCTAGATTACTAGGTGATACCCTAGGACACCTAGGGTCATAATATTAACTCCAACATATACGTCGAGGCAATAAAGTACCTCAACACACTAGTTAGTGTGGTTGATCTGGCACAAGGGAACTTCGGAATGGTAAGAAAGGGAGTTGCGAATGCATCAGACTATTTTAGAAACATGGGATGACTCGGACAACATAACGGCTGTAAATGCTCGAAAAGATTTGAGACATCCTACCAAAAGGTGGCTAACCACTCGATCATCATAATACCAAGGTTCCGGGGTCAACTGTCAATACATAGAATAGTAGGAACTGAACTGAGGCTTGAACTCATCAATCTTATAGGTCTACAGATTAGTAACACGTGATCCTGATAGAAAGAAGAGAAAGCCTAGTTCCTCAACCCCGTAGCAAAGATAAGATGACTCAGATCAGAAGGCATAAGGTATAAGGAGTAAAAAGAGCCTTATGTTCCCATCCACAATCAATTCCCTTATATAACTAAAGAGTTTATAGACTCAACTTTGACCAGTTTGTCTTGGTAATCCTATATGCAGTCAGGCTCCAATACCAAAGCTGTCAGGACCCGATCCTATGCCAGACCGATCTAGCATGTAACACCTCATATCACTTTGCGGCCTCATGCACGCTATTCTCACGAGTGTCATGTTACTAGGCCCGGGACCGTTTGCGCCTTTTGCGTCATGTATATGATAGTGTCGCTAGCAACCATATGACAAAGAACCCGGGCTGACATGGCTAGTCGCGAACCCAAAGTGGCGCTAACTTATAGGGACAGACATACATGACCCAGCAAGGAACGTGTCGATCAACAACGAATGAATCCCATGTTGTAGCAAGCTACAGGGACATAAATGATCACCGCATGACATTTCCCCAAAGGGACAGACACATGAATGAAGAAGGACACATGCCGGCCACCCTAAGTGTTCCGGAGCAGTAGCAAGCTACCATGGTTCAGTGGAAGCACTAGGAGACATTCCCGGTAAGAGAGGCTACCAAGGATAAACAATTAGACAGTCAGAACCCACACATACCAAGCTTTCCAATAACATACACACAATATGCTCGATATGTGCAAATACAACATGGCATCACAACATAACTCTATGACTCAAGTATTTATTCAATAGGCTCCGAGGAGTGAGATATTACAAACATGGGTCTCATGACCCAACATTAAGAGCATACAAGTCAAGCACAAGCGAAAGCTTAACATGTCTGACTACAAACACCTACAAATGAAAAAAGGCTGAGAAGCCTGACTATCTACCAGATCCTGCTGAGGGCACAAGATCGTAGTTGAGGTAACAAGCTAAACGTCAAAGTCCACGCAGAACTACTAGCGAGACTGAAGTCTCTCTGCAAAACATAAATTAAGCAAACGTGAGTACAAATGTACCCAGCAAGACTTACATCAAAACTAACTACATATGCATCATTATCAACAAAGGGGATGGTGGTGTTTAACTACATCAAGCCAGCTTTGACTCGGTGGCTATCCTGAACTACGACGACAAGTAACTCTTTTGAGATGGCGCACACGAGTCCACATATTCACCATATCAATACACCACTATGGATCCGCTCCCGTCTCACCACGAGAACGCCCTCCATAGCACTCATGCTTATCTTGCATACTTTAGAGTATCCTTTCACTTGTCTATGAACTGTTTAGGCAACCCAGAGGTCCTTTACCGTGGATGCGGCTATTCGAATAGATCATTTATAACCCTTCAAGGGTGTACTTCTTCACACATGTTTCCACCACTTAGCATCTGCACACGACATGTGCTCGGCAGTCTTCAAGCGAAAGCCGACGTGGGTGTAGACAATGACCTACCTAAACACTGAAGTCTCTATTCTAGGTTTATCGCCTATTCAGGTTCCATCCGCAGGGAGTCCGCCCGAGCTTTCCACATACAGCCCCGAACGATGTGTACAGGGTTCCGCGACACCAAACGGGCGCCCAGCATACCGGCCATGTGCCTACCGCATCACAGCCCACCCCTCGGGTCAGCGTTGCGCACGGCCTCTAGCATACTACAAACACAAGAAACTACTTGCAACTCCTGGACAAAGGACTAGGGTGGTTAGGAAGTCGAGCGGGGTCATATTTCAGGGCCCAATGCATGGTAGTAGCTGTTTCATGGATCACAAACACAGAACTCCGTTCCTGAGGATGGCTTCCATGAGACAACCCACCATGTACTCCTACATGGCCTCTCACCGCTACCTTTACCAAATCGTGTTCATACACTTAGCTCACACACAGTAGGACATGTTCATCACAATTCCAACTCATCCCCGATGATTCATACCTGACTCAAATCTAAGCAGTAGCAGGCATGACAAACAAGCATGAATGAGTAGGCACATCAGGGCTCAAACAACTCCTACTCATACTAGTGGGTTTGATCTATTTACTGTGGCGATGACAGGTCATGCAGAGGAACACGGGTTCAACTACCGTAGAATGTAACAAATGAATCATTGATGTCCTAATGCAGTAAAATAGAGCAGGGGCGAGAGGGTGGGATTTTATGGCAATGAACAAGGGGGTTTTGCTTGCTTGGCACTTCTAAAGATGATATAACTCTTCATCGGTGACATGGAACTCATCGTCGAAACCACGTACACTAAGAGAGGACAAAAACCGGCAAACAAGGAAGAACACAATCAATGCAATGGACAATATGATGCATGATCATGACATGGCAATATGATGTGATTTGAGCTAATGCATCTAGCAACACGTTAAATGAAGTTGGTTTGAATCCATGATTCAAATTCAAACTCCATATGTGGATATTCAAATGCCATTTATATGATTTTACCTGAACAGCAACTATAAGTTGTTCTAACATGCATGAAACCAGTACAGGTGGATAGCTTGGATTTTTCTAATCATTTTTCATATATAATTTATATCATTTGGAGTTATGGTTGAATTTCTATGAATTTTTTAAGTTTAGACTATTTTCTGGAATTTTCTGAATTATTCTAAATCCAGAAAATGATTAACTATGTCAGCATTTCATCAGGGTGACGTCAGCAGGGTCAACGGGGCTGCCCTGGGTCAAACCTGACCAGTGGGTCCCACTGGTCAGTGTCACGGTGCTGGCTAGGGTCGCTGACGTGTGGGCCAAGTCAACGACCACGTCACCTTGGTTAAAGCTGACGCGTGGGGCCACTGTGGTTAGGTTAAAGCTAAACAGGGGTTTACGTGGTTAATTAACATGGCAGGGTCCACCATTAGTGACTGTGGTGGTCGTTAGTGGGTGGATTGGACCTAATCTAATCACGCCACATCGGTGTCGCCGGATCAAGTCGCCGGCGAACTTACAGGACGGCGGTGGCTCGTCGTAGTTTCTATTCCGACCACCATTCGCATGGCGGAGGGCATCTACGCGTTGCGGGTGCTTGGCCGCATCCATCTACGAAAATGGGAGGGGTTGAGGTCAGCCGAGCTCGCCAGAATCAAGCTCACGGCGGAGGCCGGAGCTCGGGCGATGATGCAAACGTCGCTATGGTGCCCGGCAGGAGCAACGGGTGGCCTCTACATGCTCCTAGAGATTTACTGAGCATGGAAACGCGCTTGGCTTCGAGCCTGAGCGGCTACAGCGACGACAGTGACATGGCCGGTTGGCAGAAGCTTTCGACTCTGGGGAAAACACGGCTAGGGGACGCGTTCGACAGCGAGAAGAGAGGGGAAAGACGGCAGGGCTCACGTAGAGCACAAAGCGATGCTCAGGGTGGCCGGGGGCGTGCTGAGGACGACGAATCGGCAAGGATGATCGGCGGCGCCTGAGGTTGAAGATGATGTCGACGACGGCACTACGGGGCTTCTGGCGTCACCTGGCTTGTTGAGGAGGGAGAGGGGTCGAGGCAGAGCTCGTGGACAGCTTGGGGAGGCGAGGCAGTGGCTGTGATCATGGCAATGGCAAGCGGCGGTGACGGCGGTGCTCGGGTGGTGCGAGGGAGAGAGCTAGAGGATGGGGAGAGGTACTGGGAGAGAGAGAGAGAGATAGAGGTCAGGGGGTGTCTGGGCATCTCCAGGCGCGAGGGAGAAGCAGGAGGTGGCGAGGAGACGTGGTCGCGGTCGATGTGCTGCTGCCACGCAGCTGCCTGAGGTGGAAGACAACCTTGAGGTGCTGGTGGGCTGGGCTGCTGCTAGGCTGGGCCGGCAACAGGTAAGACGGCCCAGGTAGGTCTTCTCCTTTTTCTGTTTCACTAATTCTTTCTATTTTGTGTAATTATTTTTGGCTTTATTAAAAATGCCATGGCATTTTCAAAAATCATGAAACTGTTCAATGCCACTATTTGGAATATTTCCAACAGCAAACACTTCAGCTTGTGATTATTTGAGCATTTAAAATATTTTATAGCATTTAAATGCCCAAATGCAATTACTATATGATTTAATTCAGTGACCCTCTGTTGTCCTAGAAAAGTGTGCACCATTTTTCTCAGAGGTTCTCGACCAAGGCAAAGATTATGAACATTTTAGAAGGGCATTTCAGATCCATTGAGAAAGATTTTAGTAAACCCTAGTTGGTTTGAGGGGGGCTGCTGGGGGTTCTATCATCCCCACTTCAACTTTCTGGGAGATTTAAACATGATGCAACATCAGATGCTAGCACTAGGCAGACCAGAACTAGGGATGTGACACCACGATGGGTCCTGAGGTTAATTTTCTTTGTTCCCATACTCTCATGATCTTCAAAATACATCCTCTCCAAGACATAGCATCTTGGATGGCATGGGATAAGCTAGTCAAATTGTAAAAGACAAAAATTACACGTTGAAGTAGTAGAAGTCGAGCTTAATTACGAAAAAAACACTTTGCGTCGTAGCGTACCGTTTCAACATCGAAGGCCTCCTAGAGCTTAATGCTGAAGCGCCGACCTTCTACCAAGTGAGGCATGTCGTAGAAACCCCGGTTGTCGCAGCACCAGGAGCACTCCACGAGACTTTCGTCCGACGACATTTCCTATGTTCATAATTCAAAGATTAAACTTCTAAAATTCAATATATTCGACTGTTTGTGATGGTCGCTCCTCCCTTCGTCCCTGAGTGCATTAAACCAAAATGTCTAGCACACAGGAATGAAGGAGAAGCGACCCCCACGACAACAGTCGGCATTCTTCTTCTCTCATATATGGTGGACACACTCCCTCACTGATTTTCAACCGTCGGTGATGGTCGTTACTCCTCCTTCCCCTAGTGCCTAACAAAGGTCTTGCACAAGGAGAAGAAAGAGAAACGACCCCCACGACAAGAGGCGGGTTTCTTCCTCTCTCATATATGGTGCAGACTTTCTCCCTCACTCATTTTTTGATTGTCATGTATGGAGCCTTGATAGACTTAAAGTCAACCTGAAATGTCATTTAATTATCTTTCTAGAAAATCCAGGCCACTCGATATTTCTTACATATTCTAGCACAAGTCATGCCAAAATTCACGGAAAAAATCCGGCATGACCTTTGCTAAAAAAGGACATATCGAGCACCTGAAATTTGCCGAAATGGAAATTCATCAACACTCCGGCAGAACATAGGCCACTCGGAGGTCTTACCTGCAAACATGGCCACTTGGGCAAGCACATATCCTATTTGCATTCAAACTTGATCGTCATTGCATTCAAACTTGATGGTCATTGCATTTCAATGGTTGAAAATATGAACAAAAACATTTCAAAATATCTTATAGGACTCATATTGACATGGAGATTTGGCTAGTCTCACCTCGATGTCGGAGGGGGCCTGTGACGGGGATGACGGCGGCGGCGACATGGAGATTTGGCTGCAAAAACAAAATAGTATTCAAAATAGTGCTCTCCAATTTGATCATACAAAATAGGAGTAGTTCTCCAATTTGAGCATTGAATAAGAAAAACTAAATTATAAAGTAAATTAGTATTCAAATTAGCATGCATTCGATAAGCAAAACTAAATCATCTCTTGCGTCCGTACATTGTCGAATATTATCACTAATACATCTTGAATAGTCTCATACATTTAACCTCACTAATACAGTTAAAACCCTAGCAAAAAGCGGGTATCGGCCCGGGCGATGGACACCCAAAGAGAAGTAACCATCATAGGATCATAGCTCCAGTGAGATCCCTGAAGAACCTGCCAGGTATTGGAGAACCTGCCCTCCAACGCAACCATGTAGCGATGGACGTGCTTGTCCTCCTCGCTAACACGGTGACGTACCACCTCCACGGGGTCCTCAAGCCTCCGCACCATCACTGGCCCATGCGACCGCCACCAAAGAGGGTTCGGGTCAACGACGGGCTGGCTCCTCACCAAGCTGCGCCATCCGGCAAGTAGCACATCCCAGTACCAACCCGGCGGAGCCCAGTCTCGGACATGGCCCCTCTGATCAAGCAGGCCTCCTCCACCGAGTCGACGACGAGGATGCGGGATAGGCATCATCGACGTCGATGCGGGAATAATTGCTTGTTCAATTAATTTTCGTACTAAAAATAAAATAGTTGTATTAATTAAACTAGTTCAATTAAGAACTTACTATAAATAAAAATAAACAAGTCTTTACTAAAAGTAAACTAGTTCAACTAGTTCTATTAATTTTCTTACTAAAAATAAACTAGTTCTATTAATTCAACTAGTTCTTACTAAAAATAAACTAGTTCAAGTAGTTCTATTAATTTTCTTACTAATTCTATTAAACACTTACGAAAAAACAGCAAAAAAACTAGTTAGATGAACTCTAAAATTTAACCCTAACTAATTTGATGAACTCTAAAAATTTAATGAACCCTAACTAATTTGATGAACTCTAAAATTTAACCCGAACTAATTTGATGAGCTCTAAGATTGAACCCTAACTAATTTAATCAACTCTAAAACTAATTCTATTTAACAACTATTTCCCTAATTAGCATCTAATTAGATGAACCCTAACTAATTAGATGAACTCTAAAATTTAACCCTAAGAACCCTAGCTAGGCAGAGGAAGCGGAGGAGGAGGAGGAGGAGGGCGTGCTCACCTCGAGCGCTGGCGGAGTTAGGGAGAGAGGCACGCAGCGTCGAGGTCGGGGACGGGGTCGGGGTCAGGACGGCGAGCGTACGGCGGAGGGCGGCGATGTAGGGGGGCGTCGAGGTCGGGGTTGGGGGGTGGCGTCGAGGTCGAGGTTGGGGGCAGCATCGACGGCGTGCGGAGCGCAATGGGAGAGCGCACGCGGCGGCCAGGCGACGATGGTGGGACAGCAGACGCACGGGTTCAAATTAGGGGAAGTGGCCGCGGGGAAGAAGAACCACACATGGTTAAGTTAAAAGTAGCAGTAGCTCGTCCCAGGAAAAGCGCTACTGCTATGTTAGCTATAGCTAAATTAGCTATAGCGCTGGATGGCAACAAGCGCTACAGCTAAGATAGTTATAGCACATGTCCAGAAAGCCCGCTACTGCTACACCTTTCTCCTTTCTTTTTCTTTTTCATTTATCTTCATTCACATTTCCTTTTCTACCTTCCCCTTTTTCTATTTCTTTCATTTTAGTTTTCTATGTGTTTTTCATTTTATTTTCCTTTCCTTAGAAGTAACGCTTTCTGCGTAAAACACGCTACTACAATAGTCTTAGCAGCAGCGCGCTTTTCCTAAGCATGCTACTACTATTGCTAGCCTGTCGAGAACAGTAGGGGAATTATAGTAGTAGCACTTCTTTCGTGAGACGCGCTACTGCTACAAACTTTGTTGCAGCGCATTTATTCACACGTGCTAGTGTAAATTGTAGTAGCGCTTCTTTTTAGCCCCGCTACTGGTAAGTTTCTGTACATAAGGTTTTCCCTAGTGGTGTGATGATGCATGGGTCACACATAGATCAAGCAATGACAAGATGCATAACAAAATGCACATGATGGGCATGATGAAATGCAAAATGACAAGAGGCACTAATGCAATATGACAAAGGTGAGTATGGCAATGCAACAAGTAAATCAACAAAGCAAAGCAAATGAAGCCAACAAAAGAAGGACCCACATGGAATTACATGAAGATCAAATTGGATACATTGCCAAAATGGGAAGTGCTACATATGGGGTGTTTCAACTCTCCTCCACTACAAAAGGATTTCTTCCCGAGATCTAGGAATGAAACGGAAGAGGAAGAGGATGAGGTAAAACGAAGTTTCTTCTTCGACAAATGAGTGAATCCACAAACACTGAGAGGTTAACCAAATTGAAAGAACGAATTCAACGGAGATGAACGAGATTGCAAACACTCCGTTAGCAAAGAGGAACAAGGAACATTGTGAGAACCTTATCAATTGAAAGACATGAAAGACAAGCTTGATAAACTAGAAAAATATGAAGCCGCAATGGTACAACGAGATAGCATGGAACAAGATTGACAGAATTTGGCCAGCACTCCGATTGAACATGGAAGGAATTTAGCATAATCTTGACAAGATGAGATGATATTTGATGAGAGAAACAACATAATGCCTCCGAAAGGAAGAAAGAATGGAATAAAATGAACGGAGAAGAACATAATATTGTTCACCACAATGATGACTTGGGTGTCAGTGCAACAAACCCTAGGTCCGTTGCCCAGACTGCGCACAGGCACGAGTACAAGTTCACAGTATCCTGACCAACTCAAGCAAGATGGATCAATTCCCTTAAGGGATCCAAGCATAGATCAAGAAGGCCAAGACTATCCCGAGGGGCAAGATATTACTAAGAGAAAACCCTCCCCTGCCGGGCAAGCGAGCCTGGTGGAGACAAGGTTTTCCCCACAAGCTAGCCTCCCCTGAATCATTCCGGCAGGCCTGCCAAGACCAGCGAAGACGAACCACTTCACCACACCACCTCACCACTACATACATTGTTGATCAGTGCAGTGTCAAGCTCCAAGGTGACTAAGTGGCTGCTAAATGCAACATGGCAGCTACCTCCTACAGAAAATACCTACCAGCGGCACCCGTCCTGCAACGTGTCAAGCAAGCAGGCGCCAAGCTGGTGAAATGGCCAAGAAGAGCCTGTCGGGCAAGCTGTGATGTGACATTAAGTGACACATTTGATGCACTCTGTCAGCCTGCAGAGTTAGGTATGATAGCACTTTTCGCTATCTGATCAGTGCATAATGACTGATTTGCCACTGTGGTGACCCCTTGATCTATAAAAGGAGGCCCATGGCAACCATAGAAAGGATTCAGACCTCGTACACTCGTACGCGCGTAGTCGTTCTCGTCCACAGGCAACCCAGTAGGGCAAGAGCACTGCGCTTTTCCACCACCATCCACCATCAATCCACCAAAGTAGCAGTAGGGTTTTACGCCTCGCGGCGGCCCATACCTGGGTAAAAAATGCCCGTGTGATCTCTATCGTGATGTCTCATGCTCCTCCGCTCTTTGTGCAATGTGCCTGTCGGCGTTCTGGATACGGGGGTACCTAGACTTGCCTGCCTGCGGCCTGCGGCATGGCTCCACTAACAGCCTCGTACGGCCCAGTTTTGACATGGACAACCCAAGACCTTCGCGAGGGGCCAAGCCTCGCGAGGTGGATGACACCAAGACCTCAAAGGGGATCAGCCTCCTCAGGTTGGCTCCCAAGGAGTTGAGATTTATATGCAAGGCTCACCTCGTGTGGTTCAGGTGACGTGAGCCATGATAATTGAGGCCAGGTGGGCGCCAAGTGGGCGCAGTGTACTAGTTTCCTCTTTGGTGCAAAGAAGGCAAGCAGCAGGCGCGGAGTCCCGAGGAAGCAGCCAAAGGTGTCTATTCTCGTGCAACAAGACTAAGACCTCCAGGGCGGCAGGACGGAGGTCATCACTGAGCGCACCGCAGCGTCACGACCAGAGGCTTTTGTAGGCGAAGACCACTTTAGTCAGGATAGATGTACATGTTGTATCCCTTCAAATTTGGCCGTTGTGGATCCCTTCCCGCCTCCATTCGAAAAGAGGACCAAGGTCACTATAAATAGGACCTAGCCACCACCATGGAGGAAAAGGAACGACATCCACTCCACCCTCACCAGCTCACTTGAGCCCAAGAACACACCTCCTGAGGTTGTTCGCCACTGTACTAGTTCATCCTCAGCCCCTCGAGGCAAATCTACCACAAAGCAGGAGCAGGGTTTTACACCGCAAGGTGGCCCGAACCTGGGTAAATTGCCGTGTCCCATTTCCTTCGAGCTCGATGCGCTGGGTTGTGACATTCGCGAGTCGGCAGACTGGGGAGAGTGAGATCTTCGCACGCACCCCAAAGTTCGAACCTCTCAAGGGTTTGCTGTCGGATATCGGGTTCAGGCAAAACCATTAAGGTTCGAACTCTGGGGTGCACACGAAGATCTTCTCCCTACCGATACACGCCCCAAAACCTCACCGCGAAACTAAGCTAGCACGATGAACAACACAAGAGACAAAAGATTTATACAGGTTTGGGCCACCGTTGTGGTGTAATACCCTACTCCTGTGTGTGATGGTGGATTGCCTCTTGGGCTGATGATGAACAGTATAGAGGAAGGACAACCTTGCGAGAGGTGTTCTTGTGGTGGTGCGCTTGGAGAGGAATTGCTCCGTCTCTGTTTGCTCTAGGTGAGAACTAGATGAGATCTCCTCTACCGTGGTGGCTATCTCTATTTATAGTGGCCCTGGTCCTCTTCCCAAATATTGAGCGGGAAGGGAGCCAACAACGGCCATTTTGAAAGAGGACAACTAGTACAAGCTATACTCACTAAAGGTGGTCTTCGACTGCCAAAGGCTCTGGTGATGACGCTGTCTTGGGCTCCATGGTGACCTCCGTCCTGCCGGTCTGCTGGTCTAGGTCTCGTGGCACTGATATGGAAACCTTTGCTTGATGCCTCGGTACTCCGCGCCTGCGCTTGCCCCCTTTGCACCAAAGAGGAAATCAAGACACTACACAGGTTGGCGCCCGCCTAGTCTTGATCGTCATGGCTTGCGTCATGAGCACCTCGTGAGGTACCCCTTGCCTTGATATCTCCGCCTCCTCACGATCTTGCCTGCATAGGCTGCATCTAAGGAGGCCTTGTGTCGTCTGCCCCGCAAGGCTTGGCCCCTCGTGAGGGTCTTGACCATTTGTTGATGAAGACGGGCCGTACTGGGCCACTGCTGAGCCACGCTGTTGGCCGCGAGTAGGCAAGTCTGGGGACCCCCGTTCCCAGAACACCGACAGTAGCCCCGGGCCCAAGGCACGCTCGGACTTGGCTTAGCAGCAAAGCCAACGGGCAAGTGCGGAGCACCGCGGGCCCCAACAGCCTGCGGCCTTGGTCATTGCGTGGTAGTTGATTGGACATGGGCATCTCCACTTCCCCACGCTGCCTCGATAACCGCTCGATTTGACGAGTCCCTACTGCATGCAAAAAGAGTCATCATTACCTGTGATCGTGCAGGCCGGCGGTTGGCCTCCCTTGGGCTATAAGTACGAAGGGGAGAGAGTCCCCGTTGTCCAGCTCTTCTCGCTCCGCTTGCTTCTTCTCCCTCGCTCCGCCTCCATTCTTGACACCAATGTCACCAATCCGCCCGTTCTCAGCCACAGAGAAAGGAAATGATCCCTGGGAGGGGCCTCACCCGCTCCCGCTGAAGAAACGGCCGGTCCCGCGCTGTCGCGACGAGGTTGCGAGACTGGAGATGACGAGGCCCTTTTGCAAGCGGCCACCTCCTGGGTTCTCGTTACCCCTGTACGCCCAGGCCGAGGTCCCTGGAGAAGGAGATGACGAGCGACGCCGTCCGCGCCACCGGCTAGGCCGACGAGCTCTGGCGGTGCGTGTCGTTGCTCCTGGAGTCCACGTCACAGACTCCTCTCGCGAGCTCGTGCTCTATGCCGCGATGCCTCCAAGCTCCTGGATCCGCTTCCCACCATTATTTGCCTTTGAGATTCCGCCGAGGCAGCCCCTCGAGCTTTGGCTGCAGCACGCCGACTGCGGTGCTCCGGCGACCAGAGCGGAGGTTGAAGTCGTCACTCCAGGGAAGGTCTTCATGACCCGAGGCTGGGGCGAGATCGCCCGGGTCTGCCGAATAGGGGGTGCCCTCGTGATTCATTTCAAATACGACGACACCTCCTTGATGCTCTTCAAGGTCTTCGATGCAGAAGGCCGCCGACTGGAGTGCTGCCCTAGAGGAGGCAGCCGGGACATCGACGTGGCAAGGGCTAGGCCTGCCACCCGCTTCCCCAACGGCTCCTCTGGCAGCAGCGGCGATGCTTGGGAGTCCAGCGGCTCTCCCAAGCTCTTCGTGACTCCAGAGACGAGCGACGACAGCTATGTGCCCACGAGCTCGCGTCGTGCCCGGTGCAAGGTGGCCGCGTCAGGCCGCCGGCGCAGCTGATCTGGATGGGGTTGGCGCCGGCCTTCCGTGGCCCACTGTTGATGATGGCGTTAACCATGGAAGCGCGTGAAGTTACAGCTCCTTAGGACTCGCGTCTTTTGTTCCCTGCGAGGAATCGAGAAAACAACCCGTGGGGGCATGTAGAGGGTCCGTGATGTCTTTTGTTGATATTATCCTTATTATGAAGCGATGAAAATGCTTGTTCTGTCCCGGCTTGGTTCCCCTTTCTAGCCTCGCGACAACTTGGTGCTCTACGCAGATAGGTCCCGGTCCCCAAGCAGGCTTTAGCTGCCGTTGGTATGCCAGGTCGCGATGCCGTGGTCAAGGCCAGGAGGTTAGCGGCCCAAGGTCCAGTAAGAGCCCCTGAGGCGCGATGCTCAAGAGGTCCCCTTTAGCACTCAAGCAGCTGCCGAAAGGTGAGAAGGGAGGCAGCGTCACCGTCATAGAGCCGCATTAAGTGGAGATTTAGGGTCATGTCAATTAGCTGCTCCAGGCGCGAAACTTATCTGAAAACATGGAGCCGCTCCTTCGGGTTGCGCCAGACTTTGGCGTCGGCAGCTAGGATGTAGCTGGGTTAGGCCTTCACGAGCATCCCCTCTCTTACCCTCACTCTCCTTCATGCTCTACGTCCTTAGGTCCCTACCCTCGAGCGAGCTCAGCCGCCGCTGGTATGCCAGGTAACGATGCCGTGGACAAGGCCAGGGGTGAGGGCTGGAGAGCCAATAAGAGCTCCTCAGTCGCGATGCTCAGGAGCCCCCCTTTTAACGCGCAAGCGGATCACGCGGGAAAGAGAGATGGAACTCATGGCGCCACCCGCTGTTGACCTCAAGAGGTTCCTGCAAACCAACACGAGAAGAGATGGAGTTGACTTTATGATTGCCAACTGGCCATTGGTTGCTCCGAGAGAGTGGTGAGGGCACCGAGGGCCTGGTGAGGTGACGCTTGTAGGGCTGCCGCGGGCCAGAGCTCGGACGCTCAGATTTGTTAATGTTGCAGGGACGGACCCTTGCGCAAGCTCCGTGCCGGGGTAAGAAGCTTCAGAGGCAGGTGTCAATCGAGCAGGCGATAATCACAAGCAGGTTAAGCTTGAAAGGCAAGTCAACTTAGATAAATGTAGGAGGGATACATGCCACTGGGTCTGGCCCAAGCGGCTTGGGGATGATGCAGCCCGAGGGTCACCCCCAACAAGGTGAGCTACAGACATAAGAAAAAGGGATACACGCCACAGGGACGGACCCGTGTGGCCTGGGAATGATGCAGCCCTAAGGGTGCTCCCAGCTGAAATGAACTTCAAAAGATGTCACCTGGTACCATTGTAGAGGGGGTGCTGGAGTAGCTGAAGGTGCAAAGAGAAGAAGCCGGTCCTCATGAGCTACCGGAGCCCTGAGCCTCAGGAGGCTCTGGGGGCCCATGCGGTTCCTCGAAGGCCATCTCCATCTCCGCCAGGATTGCGTGGTACCTGGCCTCCCGAGCCACCAGAATGCTCCGCAGATGGTGCTAGTGAGTGGCTGTTGTGTTCGGCAGGCCAAAAGGCATGCGAATGTAGCTGTGCAGTGGACCCTCGCAATGTCCCACGCGCAAATGCCAGAGGCGCTCCTGAGACGCGGGTCGGCTGAGCCCTGGGTAGTCAATGCAGACGTGCAGCCCGCCATCCTTGCCTGGATGGGGAGCTACGCCAAGCAGGCGGCGATCCCCGTGTATGACTCTTGATTCCTGAAGCTCCTGAGTGGTCTTGGTGATGAACTCTTGAGGGTTGGGCCTTCCTTGCCCCATGCCTTCTTGAGGGAAACATGTTGTAAAGCATGCCTCTAAGTGGTGCCTGATCGCCTCCCTCGTGATCTTGGCAAAGCCTGAGGCCCTCCAGAAGAGAGCCCCCGAGCCCTGCCCGAGGAGGGCACCAGGCGCACCTTCCTATGCGATGGAGGGAGGCACTCCTTGCACGGGCGTGGATCCTGATGCGACACCTCCTGAGATGCCAACCTCCTGAGGCCTTGAGTTGGGCGATGTCTTCTTCTTCTTGGGAACTACCCTAGGAGGGTTCTCGCTTTTGTTGTTTGGGTCCTCAATTGATGCATCCTGGAAGGCGCGCTCGAGGGAGCACACCGCATCCTTCTCTTCGCAGCGGACTATGACGATTCCGCCGCTTCCTGGCATCTTGAGGATGTTGTAACCATGGTGGGTCACCGCCATGAACTTGGACAGGGCTGGATACCCGAGGATGGCATTGTATGGCAGGCGAATGTGGGCAACGTCGAAGTCGATGAGCTCGGTACGGTAATTGTTGCGCTGCCCGAAAGTGACAGGGAGGCGGACCTGTCGTATCGGGGTGGTGGAGCCGTCTGTAATTCCCGAGAAAGGCTTGGTATGCTGAAGTTGATCATATGGCACTTGAAGGTTGTTGAACATCTCAACGGACAAAACGTTGAGCCCTGTGCCGCCATCGATGAGGGTCCTGGTAACTTGCACGTTGCTGATAACTAGGGAACAAAGCATTGGAGGACGCTAGCTATAGCCACACACTTGAGTTGATCTACTGAGCTGAGAGTGATGGCACGCGTTGACCATCTGAGCGGGCGCGTGGCCTCGAGCTTGGGGAGGACTGCATTCACCTTGCGAGCAAACTGCTTGAAGATGCGCTGAGAGGCTGGGGCCTGGGCACCGCCCAAAATGCAAGCGATAGCACGTGGCTCCTGGAAGCCCCCAGCCCCCTCATCCTGGTGGTGGTCGTCATTCCTCCTTGGCGGTGGCAGTAGAGGAGGAAGGCCTGCGTTGCCCTCCGGGCAATCCTCGCGAGGCTGATCCCTCCAAGCTCCCTCGCGAGGCTAGTCTTGCCAGCGATCCTCGCGAGGTCGGTCACGCCACTCCTGGCGAGGGCCTCAGTCATCCCATCGTCCTCCACCTCTTCCTCCTCCTCGGCCGTAGCCCCAGCCGTTGCGCTCGGGGCATCAACCGATGCATCCTTCTCAAACAGCTCTGAGCTCCTGGCATTCGTTGGTGTTGTGGGTGTAGGGGTTGTGGTAGGCGCATAATCGGCAACCCATAGATGACTCCGGCTGGTCCCTGCCATCCTTCGTGTCTAGTTCAGCTGTGAGCATGGCTGCTCCTTTGCGCTTCACGTCCTTGGCCTTGGCCTTCTTCTCTTCTGGGTTAGCAGTTGGAAACTCGAGGAGGGAGAGGCGTCCCTCCTCAGCTCTTGCACACTTGGTCGCTAGGTTGAACAGCTCCAGAGATGTGCACAGGTCCTCATGGATGGCGAGCTCCTCCTTCATCTTTACGTCATGAACACCGTCAGAAATTGCTGAGATGATGGCCTGCTAACTCACCTTGGGGATTGTTGGTGTCAAAACCGGCGGATCTCGGGTAGGGGGTCCCGAACTGTGCATCTAAGCGGATGGTAACAGGAGACAAGGGACACGATGTTTTACCCAGGTTCGGGCCCTCTTGATGGAGGTAAAACCCTACGTCCGGCTTGATTGATATTGATGATGTGGGTATTACAAGAGTAGATCTACCACGAGATCAAGGAGGCTAAACCCTAGAAGCTAGCCTATGGTATGATTGTTGTTCGTCCTACGGACTAAAGCCATCCGGTTTATATAGACACCGGAGAGGGCTAGGGTTACACATAGTCGGTTACAGTGGTAGGAGATCTACATATCCGTATCGCCAAGCTTGCCTCCCACGCCAAGGAAAGTCCCATCCGGACACGGGATGAAGTCTTCAATCTTGTATCTTCATAGTCTTGGAGTCCGGCCGATGATGATAGTCCAGCTATCCGGACACCCCCTAGTCCAGGACTCCCTCAGTAGCCCCTGAACCAGGCTTCAATGACGATGAGTCCGGCGTGCATGTTGTCTTCGGCATTGCAAGGCGGGTTCCTTCTCCGAATAATTTATAGAAGATAGTGAACACCGGGTTGTGTCCGGCTCTGCAAAATAAATTCCACATACCACCGTAGAGAGAATGATATTTACACAAGTTCAATCTGCTGACGTATTTGCTGGCATCATGTCACACCACTACCAATCCTTTACTCGAACCGTTTTTATTGTACCACCTCAGCGTGTTTAGCGAAGCGGTTTCCTTGGCACGTCTTGTCGAAGCAGAGATCGTGTTCCCCTTATTCCGGGATTCTCATCAATACGGACGTGGGTAACCCAACCGCGCCCGTTGCCACGCCCCCTCTATCGAAGGCGGGTTCCAAACGGTCACGGGGACGGCTCTTGGTATTCTCCCTATTTATAATGAGACCAAGGCCCATTCTTTTTCTTCAATCCTCAATCGAATCCGCCCCTCACCCCGAGTTCCAACACCCAGGGCTCCAGATTTGGGTGCTTTCGACCTTCGACAATGTCCGGCTCCGACCTACGAGGCCGGTGGATCCCCTCCTCCGTCACGGAGGAGGTCGTGCTAAAGCTGAGAGACGCCAGGTACTTAACCTACGAGATTTCGCATAGGTTGCCTGCCCGAGGGCAAGTTATTCCTACTCCCGAGCCCGGCGAGAGCGTCGTGTTCGTGTCTCACCTCCGTCGGGGTTTAGGCTTCCCAATGGATCCCTTCGTGAGGGGGCTCATGTTTTACTATGGGCTGGAATTCCATGACTTGGCTCCGGAGTCCATCCTCCACATCTCATCATTCATTGTCATCTGCGAAGCCTTCCTCCGCACTACCCCTCACTTCCGCTTGTGGCTCAAAACCTTCAACGTGGAGCCGAAGATGATTGAGGGGCGTCAAGCAGAGTGCGGCGGGGCGGTTATAAGCAAGAGGGCCGATGCTCCATGGCCCGAGGGCTCTTTTCAGGAGGAGCTCGGCTCGTGGCAACAGGAGTGGTTTTATATCACCGCTCCCAGGGCAGCAGGCAGAGGCCGCCGCCTGTCTTTCGCCCGGGCCCTCCACAACGACTGACATCATGGGTCAACAAGGGGCTTGACTGGGGGCCATCTAAAGACGTACCCATGTTGCAGGACCGGATTCGAGGCCTCCAAGAAAGGGAGATCAATCTGGTCGTAGTGGCATAGGTTATGCTGATTCGGCGCCTTCTGCCCTGCAAACGCCGCCCCCTCCGCCTGTGGGAATTTAATCCGGAGGGGCTCTCCAACACTTCATGGGTTTAACACCTGTGGAGATGTTCAAACTGTTCTTCGGATCGCAAGAGATGCGTCCGGGCTTGACCGAGGACGCTGGCCTAAGCTGCAATCGCCCGGATACTCAAGTAAGTAGCCCTGTGTCCGGACACACTATCCATTTATTTATCATGGGTTTTGCCTTTTAACCAGCTATCCCTTGGACAGGAGTGGATAGCGCAAGCAAAACTTATACGGTGTCCGGCCCCCCTCCCTGAGACCATGCCGGATCCTGTGTTAATCAAAATGTTGGAGGTTGCACCTTCGGAGGAGGGCTAAGGGGGGCACAGGGGAACTACCTCCTTTGCCAAGGAGGCTTTTAGTAAGGGGGGAATTGAGAATCCCTCCTTCCAGGGGGAGAAGAGGACCGCTTTCGAAGACCCGGAGGCCAAGGTCTCAAAGTGGGGAAAGAAATCCGCACCGGAAGGTCCTGTGTAGAGGAGAGCCCTGACCGCACAGTCTCCCCAGAGGAATCAGCCCTCCAGCAAGCCGTAAGTAAAAAGGGGGAATTTTGTAATAGGGGATACCCCTATTTTATTTCTAAGGGTAACCGAAGTTTTCACCTTGTAGTTCGGATCTCAGCTCATCTCAGCAGAGCTCATCTTCGGGGGACCTTCGTCCGGAGATGATGGAGAGCGAGACGCCTCCATCTGCCGCCCCGTCGGGCGAGGCGAACGAACCTGAGGTGTCGTCACGGAGGGTCTCCCCGAGTACGGCGGGGCCAGGGAGTTCGGCACCCACTGGAGTACGGCCGGTGGAGCTGCAGGATTTGCTCAAGAGGGCGTCTATCTCATAAGATCACCGCACATTAATGAATATGGTGATTGAAAGGATCTCATCCGCCGAGAGCGGGATGTATGAGGGCGTTGGAAGTTTGCTGACGGGGTTTGAGGTACGCAAAAAATGACATACCTTTTGACAGTTTTGCACATGGAGTGCACCCTGTATAGATAGTAGCCCCTGAGACTTGGTATGCTGTCGAAAGCGACAGCGTGCCGAGGATCATAATCTCAGTTATAGGATGTTGCCTTTCCTATGCAGGTGGCGGAACGTTCGGTGGCCAGCTGGACTGATGGAATTGCCGAGCTAAAGCGGCAACTCGATGTTGCGGATGCGGATATCGCGCTAGTCAATAAACGACTTAACGAGTCACAAGGTAGGTGGTTGCTCCGCGGTCACTTAGTAAGGGAGCTGATGCCCGTTCCTTACAATTTGTATGCTTGATACATATGGTGCCGCTGCTGTGGAAGACCTTCAAGCAGAGCTTGCTCGAGCCAAGGAGCAAGCCAGGAAAAGTGATGCGGCTGCCTTGAAGGCAGCGGAAGAGCTAAATGCCGAAAAGGCTGCTCACTGCCGAAGCAGGGAGGAGATGGCTGGAATGGCCGTGAAATTAAAAGATGCTACCGGCCGCTATGAGGTTCTTGAAAGAGAACGCCGAGCGGAGCAAGAGGACCTGGAGAAGGCCACCGCCGAAGCCAAGGATGCCCGTAGTGCGATGCGGGCTATGAAGGGGGAACTGCGTCAGGCCGGAGATATTGCGGCTGGAAAGCCCTTTCTGCTGCATAGGAAGTTCACGGATCCGAAGTATGCTCAGTTGGGCCAATTGTGTGGTGCGGAGGTTCCTTATCTGGATCTGGCGGCGAGTGCGACGGACGCGGTCGTGCACTTCCGAAGCCAGAAGGATCACGAAATGGAAGAGCTTTTTTGGTCTCAATTCCATAGTCCGGAGCGTCCACTTCCGTTGACTGACCGGCTAGCTGAGTGGGCTGAGTTGAATAGATTGTCCGGACTTGCCATGACAGGTGTGGTCGCTCATCTGTGGCCGGAAAGGCCCAAGCGTGAGCGTTATTTTGGCTTGTTGCAGCGATTCCTTGGGGCGGTGCCGCATATCGAGGTGATGAAGCGGTCGGCATGCATAGAAGGTGCACGGATGGCTCTCGCCCGTGTTAAGACATACTGGGCGGAGATGGATGCCACTGCTGTTGCATCCCGGGGTTCGGACAAAGGCCGATTACCCGCCGATCACTATTTTGAGGAAGTCCTGCAGGGCGCTCGTTTAATAGAGTCGCAGTGCTCGAAAGATGTTATGTTCAAATGACGTGTATGATTTGTTAGATCATGTTTATAATGCAATAGCTTTTTATACTTGTGCGTTCAAGTATTGAACTATCTCCTGTGCGGCCGTGTATGTATAACCTGAAAGATAGCAGTCTTTGGCTTCAGCCCCCACGCACATGGTGTGGGGGTGTTTGCAAAAAGAAAAGCGCTTTTTCACACTTAATCCAACGTCTTGGTCCTTTGAAGGAGGTGATAGCGTAGCAAACTAGGCAACCGGACTATAATGCTTTATCACTTTCACTTAGCCATAGGAGCTCGAAGGTGGGGCTACTATATAGCCCCTAGAGGCACCGCGCTTCTCCGAGCTCGGGGCGCGTATGTGCCTGACCGGGAAGCGGTCCTTCGTCAAAGCGGAGGAATTCTAAACAATCCAGTAGTCGATCGAGTGGTTGACTAGTCTCTCGCTGTATCATGACAGTCAGTTTTCGGCTTTCTCTACTGAGGTGCTCACCCGGCCGAACCGGGGCACAATCGCAGTAGTTCTCCTGGTGCCGCGTTAGCCGATGGAGCGGAACGTAAGGCAGCAAAACACAGGAGCCGGGCAAACCCAACATTTGACCAAAGACATGATTCGGAGCTGATGCATATAAGGCCTAACTCGAGACGCCGAACACTCCCTGAGGTGTTCAATCTTTATGATACGAGGCAGAACAATGCCCTAAGCCCCTAGTGTCCAGGTACGGGCAGGAACTTCTGACGCGGCCGATGCCAAAACGCCAGCCTCCTTCTCGGTTATGGTAAGAAACCGGTGGATGTGTATCAACAAGAGACAGTAAGAAAGGTTTACGCATGGTCTTAATCTAAAAAGAATCCTTGTAACGGGTCCCTGCTGCCTGTCTGCGCCTGTGTCTCCGTTGTGCTGTATCCTGGACGGGTGTAGCACGTGCTTCATCTATAAAGGAGAAGAACTTAGTTTGGAAAAATATCATGCAAAAGGTGTAGTTAAAATAAAGTATGATGAATTTGAGCTTTATTGGCTCTCATTGTTTATACGTGCAGCCCCTTGTAAAGGGGTATGCGGCGGTGAAGCCCCTTGTTTATTTATGCCGGACTCGCCTAACCGTGTCCAAGGTCTGAATGACCTGTTTTTAGGGCTTTGACCAGCAAGGTCAGATTAGTGTGCAGCTGTCAACGTAGTCTCACGTTTTCCGTGGTCAAGGAACACTCAGATTTACCCTTTTGCTGAGATTATGCCGTATAGACCAGGCATTTTAAGCGTAAGAGACGCGTAATGCGTTATTGCGTTAAAGCGGGCGAATGCTTCGCGTCCCAGTAGTGCTTGATAGCTACTTTTGAATGGGGCGATATGGAAAATGAGCTTTTCGCGACGGAGGTTGTCGGATGAACTGAACACGACCTCTAGTAGTACAGAGCCTGTACATTTGGCTTAAAGGCCAGACGTCACTCATTTGAAGGAAGTGCTGCTATGGTGAATTTCAGCAGGGTCTATCCCCATTCTGCGGACGGTGTCCTGGTATAGCAGGTGCCGCACTATGTTTCCGTGTTATCACATGAAGTGAGTTCACTGTTTTGACTTCTAGTGGGAAGTCTTCTGTTTTCTGGTGTGCTGCTTGTGGGGTTCGTCGTCTTCGCTTGGTGTGTCGGACCCCTTGCGTTCGGCATTAAGTCGGTTGGACTGCTTGAAGACCCAACAATCTTTGTGGGTATGGTTTGTAGGCTTCCCGGGGATACTATGTATTTGACATATCCTATCCAAAATTTTGTTTAGGTTGATAGCTCGTCACTATTGTCCTTGAGGGGCAGTGTTTTATTATTCTGCCGAGAGCTTTTGAATCCGGCGTTGACCGCCGTGCTATTTGGGCCATTTTCCTTATTCCGGCGCTGATCTTTTCTGCGTCGTGATTTCCCATTTCCATCCCTGACTTCGGATGTACTCAGATCGCTGGAGTTGCGTCTAGCCAGCCAGCTGTCTTCCCCCGCGCAAAAGCGGGTCATGAGGCTTGTTAGTGTGACCATTGTTCTTGGTTTTTCCTGGCTGAGGTGTCTGGCGAGCCATTCGTCTCGGACGTTGTGCTTAAAGGCTGCCAAGGCTTCGGCGCCGGACAGTCGACTATTTGGTTCTTTTTGGTGAGGAACCTGTTCCAGAATTTTCGTGCTGACTCTCCGGGCTGTTGAGTTATGTGACTTAAATCGTCTGCATCCGGGGGGCGGACATAAGTCCCCTGAAAATTTGCTCGAAACGCATCCTCGAGCTCTTCCCCACTTCCAATGGTATTTTCTGGGAGGCTTTTGAGCCAATGCTGAGCTGGCCCTTTGAGCTTGAGGGGTAGGTATTTTATGGCATGGAGATCGTCTCCTCTGGCCATGTGTATGTGTAGGATATAATCCTCAATCCAGACTCCGGGGTCTGTTGTTCCGTCATATGCCTCTATGTTGACGTGTTTGAATCCCGCTGGAAATTCATGGTCCAGTACCTCATTGGTGAAACATGGTGGGTGTGCGGCGCCCCTGTATTTAGGTGTGCTGTTGTCTTCAAACACTCGGCGGGTTGTATTGCTCCCTGGAGTCTTCTTTTTTGGCCCATAAATGGACTTGACCGGGCCATCTTTTTTGCGAGGATCTTTATGTGGATCGTATGCCGGCTTGTGTGCGGCGCCCCTTGCCGGTCTTAGCCTGTCATCTGGTCGTCTATCCGGCCAGGAGGCGTCTTTGTTTTTTGACTGTGGGGGCTCTACGGCCTCCTCGTCAAATTCAGGCAACAACTTGCGCTTCGGGTAGCTCTTCGCCTGTTGACTATTGTCGTATTTATCTGCAGTATTCAGTACTTTGCTCCATCTCATTCTGAGTGTGTCCTCCACTGTTTTGAGCTTCTGCTTTTGCTTCTTCAGACTTCTTGCAGTGGCGACGAGCCTTTTATGAAGGTTCTTATGCTCCAGTAGTTTGTCGGGCGTGAGATCGCCTTTTTCGCTGGGGATGGGTTGCTTGCCCAATCCATCCTGTTCGGATGGTTGCTTGGTGGCATGTTCATCGTCCACTGCTTCACCCTGCTCTAAGGCTGGGTCAGTATGGGTGCCGTTGTTATCGAGGCGGGACTTCGGGCGGCGCTTGCGCCGCCGTTTTGGTTGTTTGTTGGGAGAGTTGTCCTTCGCCATGTCCCGTTGTTCCTCGTCGTCGCTTCCTTTTGGTGTATCCACCATGTATATGTCATATGATGAGGTGGCTTTCCAATACCCAGCAGGCGCTGGTTCTTGGTTGTCTCCGGCATCGTCGTTCATACCGTCGATGTCTTCGGAGTCGAAGTCTAGCATGTCGGTTAGATCGTCGACAGTGGCTACCAAGTGGGTGGTGGGTGGGCTTTGAATTTCTTCGTCGTCCGTATCCCAACCGTCCTGACCGCAGTCCGACCACGGCTCTCCTGATAACGAGAGATATTTTAGCGAACTCAAGATGTCGCCGAAAGGTGAGTGTTGAAAGATGTCCGCAGCGGTGAACTCCATGATCGGCGCCCAATCGGATTCGATTGGAGGGGGCGCGGGAGGTTCGGAGTCCAGCGAGGAATCCGGCACCTCGGAGTCAGGAGCTTCATGAGGGACAAGGTCAGTGTTCGGCTCTATCGCCGTAGAGGTTGCAGCCCCCGAGGCGGTGTCTAGCCACCAGTCCTCGATCTGCGCAGCCGGCTCCGAATTGAAGATCGGAGCGGACTCGTGTGCGGCCTCCAGGTTACTGTCCGGCTGCAGAGCTAAGTCATGCCCGTCGTGACAGTGCGGCGCGCTCGGCTGTGGCTCGAATCCATCGAATATCAAGTCCCCGCGGATGTCAGCCGTCAAGTTCAAACTTCCAAATCTAACCTGATGGCCAGGGGCGTAGCTTTCGATCTGCTCCAGATGGCCAAGCGAATTGGCCCGCAGTGCAAAGCCGCCGAATACGAAGATCTGTCCGGGGAGGAAGGTCTCACCCTGGACTGCATCGTTGTTGATGATCGAAGAAGCCATCGAGCCTATCGGTGACGACACAGAGGAACTCTCAATGAAAGCACCAATGTTAGTGTCAAAACCGGCGGATCTCGGGTAGGGGGTCCTGAACTGTGCGTCTAGGCGGATGGTAACAGGAGACAAGGGACACGATGTTTTACCCAGGTTCGGGCCCTCTTGATGGAGGTAAAACCCTACATCCTGCTTGATTGATATTGATGATGTGGGTATTACAAGAGTAGATCTACCACGAGATCAAGGAGGCTAAACCCTAGAAACTAGCCTATGGTATGATTGTTGTTCGTCCTACGGACTAAAGCCATCCGGTTTATATAGACACCGGAGAGGGGTAGGGTTACACAGAGTCAGTTACAATGGTAGGAGATCTACATATCCGTATCGCCAAGCTTGCCTCCCACGCCAAGGAAAGTCCCATCCGGACACGGGATGAAGTCTTCAATCTTGTATCTCATAGTCTTGGAGTCCGGCCGATGATGATAGTTCGGCTATCCGGACACCCCCTAGTCCAGGACTCCCTCAGGGATCTTGAGGCGGGCGCTATTGAAGCGCTGGATGTACTTCTACAGGGTCTCTCCAGGCTGCTGCTTGATGCGGCGCAGGTCACCCATGGCTGGAGGACGGTCGCGAGTGCCCTGGGAGTTGGCGATGAAATGGCTGCGCATCTCATCCCAAGAGGAGATCGACCCAGGAGGCAGGTTCAGGAGCCAGGTGCGGGCACCATCCTTGAGCACCATGAGGAACCAGTTTTCCATGACCTTTTCATCTACATTGTCCGCCTCGATGCCCAGCTCGTAGAGCTCCAGGAACTCCGCGGGGTCGGCAGTGCCGTCGTAGCGAGGAGGCAGATCTGGCTTGAACTTGCCTGGCCAGGCAATGCTGCGTAGCTCGATGGTGAAGGCACGGCAACCTGCGGTTGCCACCAGAGCTTTTGGCGGACGTGGGGCTTGCTCTTGATGGTTCCCGCGTGCCGCTGCTAGGGGCAGCACGGGGTCTTGGTGTGCTGGCGCAGGGATGCGGTCTTGATGTGCTGGAGCCGGGAGCACGTGTGTGCCTTCTTGAGGCTGAGGGATTTCTTGGCAGCTCCTTTCTTGTCGTGCTGGCGCTGGACGCGGTGGGTAATGTCCAGGAGCCGCGTGCCTTGGAGTCAGAGCGCCTTCTTGGGGAGGAGGTGGACACCCCCTGAGCCGCATCGCCCATGCAGGACGGAGGGCGAGACAATGAGGGGGACAGCGCAGGGGAGCCCCTACGGCACTGACGAGCTCGGTGATGCGAGCGAGCCACTCCTCGTGGAGGTCGTCAACGGGGCAGTAGTGCAAGAGCTCACGTGCCAGGAGCAACGCGGCTTGCGCGTCCATGGGGGCGCGACGAGCGTGAGACGACGAACCAGCTGGAGTCAGCGACGGAGCGGCGGTGCGGCCTTCCCGCCGCACCGAGGGGTGCAGCGAAGATGCTTGCTGCTCGTTCCCCACCGGGCCGGTGGCGGCGTTGGTGGAAGGAGACAGAGAATGACGAGGGGGCCCACCGACGGGAGCCGTCTGGGCGACGCGGGCGGCGAGAGCAGCCCGGCGCTCGGCGCGAGCTCGGCGAGCATTTGACATGGATGCGACGAAGCGATGGGTCACAGATTAGCGGAGAAAAGATTTCGGCGCACCCCTACCTGGCGCGCCAAATGTGAGATATCGGGTTCCAGCAAAACCCTTAAGGTTCGAACTCTAGGGTGCGCACAAAGATCTTCTTCCTATCGATACACGCCCCAAAACCTCGCCGCAAATCTAAGCTAGCACGATAAACAACACAAGAGACACAAGATTTATACAGGTTCGGGCCACCATTGTGGTGCAATACCCTACTCCTGTGTGTGGTGGTGGATTGCCTCTTGGGCTAATGATGAACAGTATAGAGGAAGAACAACCTCGTGAGAGGTGTTCTTGTGGTGGTGCGCTTGGAGAGGAATTTCTCCGTATCTGTTGGCTCTAAGTCAGAACTAGATGAGATCACCTCTACTGTGTGTGGCTATCTCTATTTATAGTGGCCCTGGTCCTCTTCCCAAATATTGAGCGGGAAGGGAGCCAACAACGGCCATTTTGAAAGGGGGCAGCTAGTACAAGCTATGCTGACTAATGGTGGTCTTCGACTGCCAAAGGCTCTGGTGATGATGACGTCTTGGGCTCCACGGTGACCTTCGTCCTGCTGCTCTGCTGGTCTTGGTCTTGTTGCACCGATATGGAAACCTTTGCTTGATGCCTCGGTACTCCACGCCTGCGCATGCCCCCTTTGCACCAAAGAGGAAACGAGGACACTGCGTAGGCTAGCACCCGCCTGGCACCCGCCTGGTCTTGATCGTCATGGCTTGTGTCATGAGCACCTCGCGAGGTACCCCTTGCCTTGATCTCTCCGCCTCCTCGCGAGCTTGCCTGGTGAGGCCGCCCCTGAGGAGGCCTTGTGTTGTCCGCCTCGCGAGGCTTGTCCCCTCGCGAGGGTCTTGAGTGTTTGTTGATGAAGACGGGCCGTACTGGGCCACTGCTAAGCCACGCTGCAGACCGAAGGCAGTCAAGTGTGGGGACCCCCATTCCCAGAACGCCGACATTTGCGAAACCTGAAATCCGACATTTGGCGTGCCAGGTAGGGGTGCATCGAAGATCCGCCACTTCGTTCACTGCGCTTCGCTGCCGGCTCCCATGGCAGCCGCTCCACTGTCCACTGGATCGTCGCGCACCTTGGGGGAAGCCATGGGCCTCCGGGCTTTAACCCCCGCCCTACGGCGGGTGCAGTGGCCACCCAAGTTCGAGCCAGAGTTGCCGCCCCGCTACGACGGCACGACAGATCCGGTTGGCTTCCTACAACCGTACGAGGAGGAAGTTTGGTCAGCGGGCGGGGACGACAAGGTCATGCCAACTGGCTCCCCATGGCCCTCGTGGGTGTGCAACACACCTGGTTGCTCAACTTGCCAGAGTCTTATGTGGCCTCTTGGGAGGAGTTACGCGGCTTCTTCATCATGCACTTTGTGGCGCCAGCGCCCCCCACCATCGCAGCCCTCCTCGGTGGCTCACAAGCGCCACCATCGGGCTGCCATGTCAAGCAGTTCTTCCACCAAGTGGGTGCCGCCTACGCGTAGCCGGGTCCTCCCCCGGGCTGGGCAGCGCCCAAGGCCAATCTGATATCGGGTTCCGGCAAAACCCTTAAGGTTTGAACTCTGGGGTGCGCACGAAGATCTTCTCCCTACCGAAGCACGCCCACAACCTCGCCGCGAATCTAAGCTGCACGATGAACAACATGAGAGACACAAGGTTTATACTGGTTCGGCCCACCATTGTGGTGTAATACCCTAATCCAGTGTGTGGTGTGGTGGATTGCCTCTTGGGCGGATGATGAACAATACAGAGGAAGAACAACCTTGCGAGGGGTGTTCTTGTGGTGGTGCGTGGATGTTCTGCCTAGCCAGGATCCGATCCCTTCCTACTGTGGTGGCTATCTCTATTTATAGAGGCCCTGGTCCTCTTCCCAAATATTGAGCTGGAAGGGAGCCAACAACGGCCATTTTGAAAGGGGACAGCTATTACAAGCTATCCTGACTAAAGGTGGTCTTCGACTGCCAAAGGCACTGGCGATGACGCCGTCTTGGGCTCCATGGTGACCTCCGTCCTGCCATCCTGCCATCTTGCTGGTCTCGGTCTCGTTGCCCCGATATGGAAACCTTTGCTTGATGCCTCGGTACTCTGTGCCTGCGCTTGCCCCCTTTGCACCAAAGATGAAATGAGGACACTACGTAGCTGTCGCCCGCCTGGCGCCCACCTGGTCTTGATCATCATGGCTTGCGTCATGTGCATCTCGTGAGGTACTCCTCGCCTTGATCTCTCCGCTTCCTCATGAGCCTGCCTGGTGAGGCCGCCCCTGAGGAGGCCTTGTGTCGCCCGCCCCGAGAGGCTTGGCCCCTTGCGAGGGTCATGAACTTAGGTTGATGCAGACGGGCCATACTGGGCCACTGGTGAGCCACGCTGCAGGCCGCAGGCAGGCAAGTCTGGGGACCCCCATTCCCAGAACACTGGCAGTAGCCCCTGATCCGAAGGTGTGCTCGGACATGTCTTAGCAGCGAAGCCAAAGGGATAGTGCAGAGCACCGCAGGCACCAACAGCCTGCGGCCTTGGTCGCCGCGTGGCGGTTGATTGGATGTGGGTGTCTTCGCTTCCCCATGCTGACTCGACAACTACTCGATTTGACGAGTCCCTGCTGCATGCAAAAAGAGTCATCATTACCTGTGACCGTGGAGGCCGACGGTTGGCCTCCCTTGGGCTATAAATGGGGAGGAGCGGAAGCCCCTGTTGTCCATCTCTTCTTGCTCCGCCTGCTTCTTCTCCTTCCTCACTCTGGTTGCTTGCAGCGTCCCATGGCGCCCGTGAAGAGGTTCTCGGTCGCGGAGAAGGGGAAGGCTCGCCAGGAAGGACCTGGCTCTCCTCCGCCCAAGCGCGTTCGTGGCCGCCCCCGCAAGCGTCATGTGAGTCCCGTCGCGGCTCCTCGTGGATGCGGTGGTGGCCCTTCATGTGGTGGTCGCCGCCCATATCGAGGCAGCCCAGTCGCTGGAGGAAGGTGTGTCGTGGCTGCGCGGCCTCCCCATCTGCGCTTCCATTCGGCGGAGGTGCTGCCGGAGTTTGTTGTGTGGTCGGACCACCTGGCAGGCAACTTGCTCTGCTCCCTCACTTCTTCGTCGACGAATTGCCGGCCGCTGGCCCTAGCAGGCTCTGGCTGCAGGCGAACGGCTCCTGCAGCAGGGCCTCCTGGGTCGCGGTAGAGATCTCCGTTGCCGGGAACGTGGCCCTGGCTCGTGGCTGGTAGACGTTTTCCCACGCGCGTGGCCTGGGCCAGTGGTGCACCCTCCACTTCAAGTACGACGACGATGCGACCCTCTACGTGAGGGTGTTCGGGGAAGACGGCCGCCGTGCTGGGTTCTGCCCTGAAGACGATGACGGTGACGAGGTGCTCAGCCTTGGCGATGGACGTGACAGGGGCGAATGCGAACCCGCTCCTTGCGGCGACCCTCCTCCAGCGGTGGCTGCGACCAGCCACCACGCCGCCGTGCCCGCTTCGAGGGTGGTAGTGGGTCGTCCCATCACCGCGCCCCGGTGAAGCACGAGGCAGAGTTCGACTGAGCTCAGGAGGATGACACAAATCCCTTCTCGCGAGTTGTGCGCTGTTTTTATTTTGTTTTTCTCCTTTCCTGCATTGAGAGAGAGAAGTATGGAGCCTCCTGGGGCGTGCAACTGACTATGATCCCCTAATTATCGTGTTATTCTCATTGTCAATGTGCTATGTGATGGTGTCATGGTTATGTGCCTGCGCATAGGAACAACTTAGCTTGGGGTGTTTGCGGTAGTTTCCACCTCGCGAGGTGCCTACTTGAGGCCTCGCCGGGCGCCTTAAGAGATGCAAAAATCAGTTGGGGGGGTCATTTCCGAACCTTAGTCGCGAGGGTCGCCGGCTATGGCCCGGTGCTCTGCGTCGCGATGCCCGAGGGGCATGGACCGGGACGGGTGCTCCCGTTGTGAACATGAACGTGGGAGCCTCGCGAAAACCAGGCAAGAAAGGGCTCACGAGGGCGCTCGCGCAGCCCCCTCACGAGGTTTGCGGGAGAGAGAGAGAGACGGAGGGAGAGAGAGAGAGAGAGAGAGAGAGAGAGAGCCAAACAAAAGCCGAAAACAGAGAACAGGGGCAGAAGACGGCAAACACCACTAGAAGCAACTACAATAAAGGTTCAAACAAGGGAGAACAAGCCAACTGCGGAAACCAAATGAAAAGCCACGTCCGGCACCTAGTCTAGTCTTCGACGTCTTCTCACCAGCGCGGAGATAAGTGCTGCCACTGGGCGTGGGCAGGAGCCCCTGAGGCCCAAGGGCGGCACTCCGGAGACTCCGAAACGTGTACAGCCCCAACTCATTATTACGTGAGAGTGTCATGGGCGGCGAGCTTCACAGGCACTGGGCCTTCTTCATAGGCACCGGGCCTTTGTTGGGGTGGCGAGCTTCACGGGCACCAGGCCTTCTTCACAGGCACTGGGCCTTTTTTCAAGGGTAGAACTTCTGGAGGTGCTGAATGTTCCAAGCGTTTGGTATGGGCACCCCTTCCTGAGTCTCCAGGCGCGCGGCGCCAGGTATGGAAACATGGACAACCTTGAACGGGCCCTCCTACATGGGCGAGAGCTTATGCAGCCCTTCCCTGGAGAGCACCCGCCTGAGTACGAGGTCACATACCTTGAGAGTCCTGGGTCGGATGTTGCGGCAATGATACCACCGCAGCGCCTGCTGGTATCTTGCTGCTCGTAGTGCAGCTTCTCGACGGTTCTCCTCCCCCGGCATGAGGTCCGTCCCCCACATGGTGTCTTATTGCGCTTCATCAAACGCTAGGACCTGCCCGAAGCGACGCCTGACCTCATGTGGGAGGACCGCCTCTGCTCCGTATAAGAGGAAGAGCGGGGTCTCGCCAGTCGACTTGGTGGCGGTAGTGTGGATGGACCACAGCAGGGACTGGAGCTCATCGTACCAGCCCCTGCCACAGGCCTCCAGCTTTTTCTTGAAGGTCCTGGTTTTGAGGCCTTTCAGGACCTCTGCATTGGCACGTTCGGCCTGGCGGTTACTCCGGGGGTGTGCCACCGAAGCGTAGCATATCTGTGTTCCAAGGTTAGCGTAATATGTTTTGAAGAGATTGTTGGTGAACTGCGAACGGTTGTCGGTGATGATGCGATTACGGACCCCGAATCGGCTCACGAGGCACTTGATGAACTTGACTGCAGAACCATCTCGGATGGTGTGGATGGCTTCCACCTCCGCCCACTTGGTGAACTTGTCGATGGCAATGTAGAGGTAGCAGTAGCCCCCAGGCGCTCGAGGGATCGGGCCCAAGATATCCAGCCCCCAGACCGCGAACGACCACGAGAGTGGGATGGCCTGCAGGTGTGGGGTCCCCGACTCATAGATCGGAATCACCGAATGCACGTGTACAATGATCCCAGAGATCAATGCTCACTGAACAGACATAAGCTGAATAACAAGAGTCTTACATCCATACATACCGTTTTGCACAAGTAGGACCATTATGGTCAAGTCTTGAGTATATAATCGCAGCGGAAATCTTCGTCGATAACTTGGACCCATGCAATTTGCCTTAACCTTAGAGGCATTCTGACTGGGAAGCGTCCTAGCTCGCATGTTCGTCACCGAAGTGTTCTTCATCACATCCAGTTCTTTCATGCCTGGCCAATAAAATAACCAGTGGCAAGCCAGTGAGTCCTTTGAATGTACTCGCAAGCAACCCAAGAGTGATAACAGAATAATTATGCAAGGCTCTACTGCTAATTTGGCATTTTCACGGAAAGCCAGTTTTTCTCATGCAAGTATGATCATCATTTGTCAAGGAGATGAATGTGTCTTCAACAAGAATCAGGATGTTACAGATATCAACATCGAGGAAAGAGTTATGAACGACTCATTATCAGGCTCATCGTGACTTCCTCACGAATCACATCAACATATTTACCAAACCGTGGTGTTTGTCAAAAACATATGGACATGGTCTAAGCAGCACCGCCCAACTGTCCTTGACCGTGGACACGGCTATTCGAATAGTTTTACACTCTGCAGAGGTTGCACACTTTACCCACAAGATCCGGTGAACTTCCGTGTCATCCATGACCCGTGGTACCTCAAGTACCCGGGGTAAGCACCCGATCACTATCTTTCCCTAGACGACACTAACATGGAGTCCACTATGAGTATTAACCCCCGTGCCTAACATTTCACATCATAAAGTTGTGGAGCCTCGCTCCCATATTCATCACATACCACAAGCACGGGGTACCAACGGTGTGTCTGGTGCCCTGTGAAAACAGTCATGGCCGCCCTACCTGGCACGACCCCGTCCCGAGAGAGCGCACCAACAACTCTCCCGTCGCTAGTAATGCGGGCTCCAAGCTAGTATCGTCCTAGGTAATCAATAATGCCCCCGAGAGAGCGCACCAACAACTCTCCCGTCGCTAGTAATGCGGGCTCCAAGCTAGTATTGTCCTAGGTAATCAACAATGCCCTTTCCCATATAAGGGTAGAGTGGTTGCGCATGTAAGGTTGGGATAGTCGACAAATCTTAAATCTAATCCGTCTATGTAAACAACACTTTTATCAAACCTCGTTACACTACTTCTCCACCAAGTAGTGACCTAGTTCATCATAATCTCCCAGGGGCATCAGTGGCACCCACTGGGGCTGTTTGCAAGTATGTCAAACCACACTTGTTTCTTTCCATGCATAACCCTGACCCACTTTGCGTAGCCATCTACTATAGCATATTTCTACAACCCACCAACACAACTCTAGCAAGGGCAGAGTCATGAACTATGCAAGTATCAATGGAGTATGCAACGGAGGCAAGCCTAGCAAGGTTGCCATTCAAGGTATAACATGCGCTCAGTGAAGGAACGAAAATGCTATTATGATGTAAAATGGTTCATCATGGTCAAAGGGCTGCTTGCCTGGTTCATCAGAGTCTTCAAATCTTCTGGTCCTTCTCCAAGTATTTCGTCTACTTCGTCAACTAACGTTGGAAACAATTATAGTAAGCAACACAACAAGGCAGAAAATAAAAGTGCTCTAAACATTTGAGTTGGACTTTTCTAGGATGCCCTTGGTCATATGGGGAATGACCAAAGTGATTTCAGTGGAATTGGATAAGTGTATATTTCTTAACATTTCAATATGTTGGAAACAAGGGATTTAATGGACCTGCAAGTTGTCTACAGAATGCGTTTTTATAAAAATGAGTAAAAGCACTCATTAAATTAGGCATGATTTTAGAAACATTTAGAAATTGGTTTCACTGGATTTGGAGTTGAAATGAATATAATATGGGTTTTTGAAGTGGACTTATGTGGATAAATGACCTTTTTAAAGGATCCAGTGAAAACCAAGGACAACAAAAATGTTCAATTTGCCCCATTAAATAGACCTTGATTTATGGAGTTGGTAGAAATTTGATTCATCAAATTTGGATACTATTTGAACTGTTTATGGATTTCTGAAGTTCACTTTAAAAGAAAAAGATAAAGGATTTACCGAAACGGGACGGATCTGGGCGGCGGCGGCGTGCACTGGGCGAGGTTTAGCAGCAGGGCGCCACTGGGCCGTCCCAGTGGCTCGGCCACATGCGCGCAAGGGCCACATCGGAGGCGGTTTTACTGGAATAAGCTTCCACTTGCCAGCGTGGCCTGGAGGCTGGGCCACTGACGAGCGGGGCCTGCCTGCAGGTCCATCTCCAACCTCCCATGCAACGCGACGGGAGACAGAGGGTGCAAGGACGAACGGCGCCGCCGCTCTTCCCGGTGACTCCGGACGTCCCCGGCGACGTTCGGCATACCGACGGACTCGGGAGGCCGAGACACACCCATCCATGGGCCTCATGCTGGCTGGGGAGGACCGAGACAATGGTGGCCTTGACGCCAGTGGACGGGGCTTTGGGGGAAGATGGTTGCGGAGCAATGGGGCACCAGAGCAGGAGAAAAGGAGGGGGAGAGCTCCGCCGGTCATCTGCGGTGCTACTGGTGGCCAAAGGAGGGGCGGGGAGGCTTCAGGTTTGCCGAAGCCGTGTGGAGGCCGACGGCGACCATGGCGGTGATGGAGAGGCAAGGAGAGCACTAGGGGGAGAGAGAGCTTGTCCGGGAGGTTGATGGGGGAGAGATATAGCCAAAGGAGTAGAGAGAGGGCTCGGGGTGGCCTTATGTAGCCGACTCATGGCTCACCGTGGACGCGGCACACGGGTGGCCACGACAACAGCTCGGGAGGCCAGGAGGGAGGGGGAGGGGCTGTCTACGGCGCTCGTGGGCGTGGTCCAAGTCAAGGGAGGAGGAGAGGGAGAGCAGGGGAGTGGCAGAGCACCACACGTGTGGGCTTACCCATTGGGGCTCTCGGGCGGCTCTGGCGCGCGTGCTGCTGGAGGCGAGCGAGAGGGAGAGAGGAGGGGGCCAGCATGGTGGCGTGTTGCGGACATCGAGGCACCTCGACTGGCACGAGGGTGAGGTTTGAGGTGGTGGGGGGCGTGGCGTCAACACTCGGGAGCATGCTGACGTGCTTGAGAGCGCGCAAATGGCCGGCACCTGCGGCTTATTCTCGCGTCCTCACGCGCCCACTTGTGTCTGGCAGCTGCAGGGGGAGTAAACAATGTGACAATGGCATTGGATGCCCTGGGGATCCATCGGAGTGAGGAGGGAGGTTGAGAGAGAGAGAAATGGGCTGTCCAGAGAGGGAAAAAGAGCTTTTCACCCCCGTCATCATGGCTCCTCGGGCAGGGAAAGATGCAGGGGTTAGAGGAGGACCAGATGGGGCTGTGGGAAAAAGTTGAGCTCATGGAGATTAGTGGAAATGGACAAAACATGCATTTTAAGTTTCTGCCAGAAGGTGTTTGATGGTGGTTTGGGAAATAAAATGGATTCCAAATGATATGAAGATTAACAGGATCAAGTGTAATATAGAAATGAGGTTGATCACCAAGTTGGAGCTCATTTGAAGAAAGTTGACAATGCAACTTTGGTAAACCCTAGAAATCAACAGAAATGGACTTTCCAAGATTTAGGCATGCAAATCTATTCTCCTTGATGCACCACCTGGTTTAGTGTCATCATTTGAGGTCCTGAACATGTCCACAAAAGTTGAGATCAAAAGGAGAAAGTTTCCAATGTAGAGTTGTTCAAATTTGGTTCTGGACACGAAGGGTTTTGGGGCACTTTGATCAATATAACATTTCAACAACTTGTGCCATTTGGTCTAGATGAATGATTAGACCATTTGAGCATGTTCACAAGGTTTGAGAACATTTGGACATGTTTGGCAATGTAAAGTTGCTCAAACTTCAAAATGAACAGAAATGGTTTTGAGGGCATTTCATGGGGTTATACTATTCTCCATGACATGATACTTGTCAAGATCATCAAACATGTCATATGTGACATGCTCGAATTTTCTTGGAATTTTTGGAGAATATTTCCTTTGTAAATATTTCAAAAGCTTGAAATATCCAGAAATGGTTTTTGAGGGATTTGACCAATATTTTGAACATGACCATGTGCTGAAACTCTTATATATGAAAAAATATAAGTCCACTGAGTTTCCCTGATTTTTCTCAAATATTTTTGAAGCTTTAAAATAATTTTAACCTATTAAAGACCATTTCTGTACTTAAGAAAAAGGCCTTTCAATAAAATAGGAAAATAAATTTTAAAATTATATTTTTATGGTTTCTGGGTGTCCTATATCTAATAGGAGTCAAATATATTTTTGGAAAGATTTTTACTGCCCTTAATTAAGTACTTGTAGTGCAAATCTCAATTCAGGGGTTTTTGGAAAAACTAATTTTTGAAAATACTATTTGGCCAAAATATTTTTACAAGAAATCATTTTTATGTCCTACACACATGGCATGATTATTGGGCAAGGTTTTCGGATCAAGGAGAAGGAGTATAAGAGTTGGAGGATTTATTTGATTTTTAGAGAACTAGTAAAAAATAGACAAAGATCAAATCAAGCAAAGACCAAAACACTCAAAAGTTTTTGTCAAACCACAATTTATCATGATTTATTAGCTTAAGTGTTGTGGCATGAAAATCAGGGAATGACAGACAGACCTACCCCCTCTTACAAGAATCTCGTCCCCGAGATTCCCAAACTAGGCGTGGAAAGGAATACGGAACTTAGATGCGGGGCAGTCTTCACGTCCTCATAATGCTCCTGCTTCCATGTGGCGCTCCATTGAATCTTGAAGTACCTGGTGTTGTAGCTTCGTGTATGACGCTCTCGGTTGATCCAGGTTGCTAAGGTGTCTTTCGCGTTAGGTCAGGTTGGATCAGGCTAGAGGTTGAAGGCTCGGTGATCGATGTCCTTGTAGAGATCGGACTAGTTAGAAAGTCAGAAACATTTTCGGAGTGGTGTCGTGTGGAAAAATGTTGTGCACAGTGGGTGACTCAGGTGGTAATCCTAGCTGGTAGCCGTTTGCTCTTCGTCTTATAGTGATCTTGGAGAAGGCCGATAAATCTTGGTGTGAGCTTCCCTTTGACATGGAAATGATGGGTTCCTTGGAGAGAAGTGGCTTGGAGATACACTTGGTCTTCGACGAGGAAGTTCACTTCTTGATGATGGTGGTTGGTATAGTTCTTCCTCCTTGACATGGCAGTCTTCAGAAATCCCCTAACCAGCTGAACAGTTCTTCCTCCGTCTTTGGGTAGACAAGTATGTCATCAAATAACGATGACATCCACCTGGTTCGAGTACTCCGTGAAGAGTTGCCCACGTGGTACATAGGGTATAGGTTGGGGTATCGGTGGTGGTCACGGTTGAGTATTGGTCAGGGTCTTCTCGACCTAGAGTCAAGCCCAAGGTCATGATCTGACCATGATGTGGCTTGGTAAGACGTAAGGGTTTCAAGGATTCTAGTGTGCGAGTGAATGTTTATCATCCCATCCTTGAGCACAGTTCCTGAGATGCCAATTGTTCTATCTAGTCCTACAAATAGATCACCTTATACCACCGAAAGTACCAACTTGTGTAGGTCAGCTCCAATCATTACTCATGTATTATTATTCCTCATGACTCTTGAGAGGAGGTCTAACAAAATCATATATGTCTACAACCCCCTAACTCATATGTATGTCTACCCCTAAAAATCCATGGGTAGAATATACAAGCTGCTAAGCTTGAACGTGACAATACAAGTGCTCAACCTATTCTTCCAAGGTCTAAGATAAAGCATCTCTATCCTAAGGAAACACGTCGTAAGCCACTCCAAGATCTTGTTTCCATCCTATGAATCAACTTCAACAACCCATTAACTACATGAATCACTACATGATCTGGTAGTTCTACAAATTCAATCTGTATGGTGTTCCACAAAATCTTCTAATATCCTATAACTATTGAATCCTTGAAAAGGTCTAGCCTTACTATAGTCAGTCCACCAATTTCCATTACCATGGTCTAGTAAACTCCAAAGTCAGGCGTATTTAGATCCCTAAATCAACTCCGACAATTAATCCAATCTCCTAGTTTTATAGTCCACCGAGAAACATGGTATCATGATCGAGATCATTAATCTAAATCCAATTTACTCCGAACCATGTAGACATACTCAGCAACTATTCAACTAGAATCACTTAATTAAATCCTAATCTCATGTCCAACGAGAATTTCTACACTTTTCCCCAAATCATTATCGTAATATCAACTATCTCTTATCAATATCCCCTGGCTAAGTCAAATCCTTATACTTCCAAGAATTTCAGCTTGCGATCATAATTGTCCTATTAAATCCATTTTAGTCAGGGGCATTGAAAGTTATGTTATTCTATTAACTGATCCTACCAAGTTCATCTGCCAACATGGAAGCCTCGTGATCTACGAAAGTCTCCATAACTCCTCAAGGTCACTGATATAAACTCATCAAGTCATTTGTCCTCTGTTCATATATCCTCAATTTGGTCCACCCTATGGCATCACCAGTTCTTGTACTATCTTAGGATGATAATGTGGTCGTTCACTACGTCCACTAGTTCCATAATGAACCCATTGTTGTGCATTGTTATTAAGCACATGATTAAGGGTTCGTGTTGGAGTATCTCGTGAAGTCTCGAAGGGTCTAGGAATGGGTTTCTAGTCTGGAGGGTTAAACATAATTCTACGGGGTTGCACTTGGTCATGGAGGTTGTAGCATAAGTCTTCATTGCTAGTCGGTTGCAGAGGCAGAATCCTTGGTGCATCTTGTCTTGCTGGTCTTCAGTTGATGAGAGAGATGAGAGGGAAAAGTAGCATAGAGGAGGGGGATGCCTAAAGGGGATTCTATAGTGCAAGTGCAAACAAACGGGTGCAGAAAGTGCCAAACACAAACAATAAAATAAGGCAGGTGATATAGCCGCGTACTAGTTGCCTAGGGCAAAAAGGGCGACTGATATCAAAACACAAACAAATAAAAACAATCGACACTCAATCATAGTTCTATTCAAACCATCGTACGGACTCGACTGCGCATAGCGGGTACATGACTCATCCTACCCTAGGGTTTCTCGGATTCAGTAGTCGTGCTTTGCTCCATGCCTTGTGCAGTCTTTTGGGTTTTCCTCAGGTGTCGCTACTGTTGGGGAACGTTGCAGAAAATTAACATGTTTCCTACGGTTTCACCAAGATCCATCTATGAGTTCATCTAAGCAACGAGTCAAGGGAGTGAGTTTGCATCTACATACCACTTGTAGATCAAGTGCGGAAGCGTTCAAGGGGATGGTGATGATGGAGTCGTACTCGTCGTGATTCGGATCACCGATGACCAAGTGCTGAACGGACAGCACCTCCGTGTTCAACACACGTACGGTACGGGCGACGTCTCCTCCGTCTTGATCCAGCAAGGAGGAAGGAGAGGTTGAGGAAGACAGCTCCAATGGCAGCACGACGGCGTGGTGTAGTTGGTGCAGAAGTACTCCGACAGGGCTTCGCCGAGCATGTACGGAGGAGGAGAGGTGTTGGGGAGGGGAGGGGCTGCGCCTTGAGTTGGGGTGTAGCAGCCCTCCCCTCACCCCTCTATATATAGGGGAAGGGGCTAGGGGGGCGGCCCTCTAGGGGAAACCCTAGAGGGGGGCGGCGGCCAAAGGGAGAGGGGAAAGAGGGGAGGCTTGCCCCCCAAGCTAGGGGGGCGCCCCCTTTAGGGTTTCCCCTCCCCTTGCCCTAGCCGCATGGGCCTAGGTGGGGAGGCGCGCCCAGCCCACTAGGGGCTGGCTCCCACTCCCACACAGCCCATGTGGCCCCCCGGGAGGGGTGGCCCCAACCGGTGGACCCCCGGAACCCTTCCGGTGGCCCCGGTACAATACCGGTATGCCACCGAAACTTTCCGGTGTCCGTTTAACCACTTTCCTTATATAAATCTTTACCTCCAGACCATTCCGGAACTCCTCGTGACGTCCGGGATCTCATCCGGGGCTCCGAACAACATTCGGTAATCACATACTTGTCTTCCTGATAACCCTAGCGTCACCGAACCTTAAGTGTGTAGATCCTACGGGTTCGGGAGACATGCAGACATGACCGAGACGACCTCAGGTCAATAACCAACAGCAGGATCTGGATACCCATGTTGGCTCCCACATGCTCCTCGATGTTATCATCGGATGAACCATGATGTCGAGGATTCGATCAAACCCCGTATACAATTCCCTTTGTCAATCGGTACGTTACATGCCCGAGACTTGATCGTCGGTATCCCAACACCTCCTTCAGTCTCGTTACCGGCAAGTCACTTTACTCGTACCGCAATGCATGATCCCGTGATCAAACACTTGATCACCTTGAGCTCATTATGATGATGCATTACCGAGTGGGCCCAGAGATACCTCTCCGTCATACGGAGTGACAAATCACAGTCTCGATCCGTGTCAACCCAACAGACACTTTCGGAGATACCTGTAATGCACCTTTATAGTCACCCAGTTACGTTGTGACGTTTGGTACACCCAAAGCACTCTTACGGTATCCGGGAGTTACACGATCTCATGGTCTAAGGAAGAGATACTTGACATTGAAAAAGCTCTAGCAAAACGAACTACACGATCTTGTGCTATGCTTAATATTGGGTCTTGTCCATCACATCATTCTCCTAATGATGTGATCCCGTTATCAACGACATCCAATGTCCATAGCCAGGAAACCATGACTATCTGTTGATCACAACGAGCTAGTCAACTAGAGGCTCACTAGGGACATATTGTGGTCTATGTATTCACACGTGTATTACGATTTCCGGATAATACGGTTATAGCATGAATAAAAGACTATTATCATGAACAAAGAAATATAATAATAACACTTTTATTATTGCCTCTAGGGCATATTTCCAATAGTCTCCCACTTGCACTAGAGTCAATAATCTAGTTACATTGTGATGAATCGAACACCCATAGAGTTCTGGTGCTGATCATGTTTTGCTCGCGAGAGAGGTTTAGTCAACGGATCTGCGACATTCAGATCCGTATGTACTTTGCAAATTTCTATGTCTCCATCTTGAACATTTTCACGGATGGAGTTGAAACGACGCTTGATGTGCCTGGTCTTCTTGTGAAATCTGGGCTCCTTCGCAAGGGCAATAGCTCCAGTATTGTCACAGAAAAGTTTGATCGGCCCCGACGCATTGGGTATGACTCATAGGTCGGTGATGAACTCCTTCACCCAAATAGCTTCATGTGCTGCCTCCGAGGCTGCCATGTACTCCGCTTCACATGTAGATCCCGCCACCACGCTCTGCTTGCAACTGCACCAGCTTACTGCTCCACCATTCAACATATACACGTATCCGGTTTGTGACTTAGAGTCATCCAGATCTGTGTCGAAGCTAGCATCGACGTAACCCTTTACGACGAGCTCTTCGTCACCTCCATAAACGAGAAACATGTCCTTTGTCCTTTTCAGGTACTTCAGGATATTCTTGACCGCTGTCCAGTGTTCCTTGCCGGGATTACTTTGGTACCTTCCTACCAAACTTACGGCAAGGTTTACATCAGGTCTGGTACACAGCATGGCATACATAATAGATCCTATGGCTGAAGCATAGGGGATGACACTCATCTCTTCTATATCTTTTGCTGTGGTCGGGCATTGAGCCGAGCTCAATCTCACACCTTGCAATACAGGCAAGAACCCCTTCTTGGACTGATCCATTTTGAACTTCTTCAAAATTTTATCAAGGTATGTGCTTTGTGAAAGACCTATGAGGCGTCTCGATCTATTTCTATAGATCTTGATGCCTAATATATAAGCAGCTTCTCCAAGGTCCTTCATTGAAAAACACTTATTCAAGTAGGCCTCTACATATAATATGAGAAATGCTACAGAGCTCCCACTCACTTTCTTGTAAACGCCGGCTTCTCCATAAGTCTGCATAAACCCAAATGCTTTGATCATCTCATCAAAGCGAATGTTCCAACTCCGAGATGCTTGCACCAGCCCATAAATGGATCGCTGGAGCTTGCATACTTTGTTAGCATTCTTAGGATCGACAAAACCCTCCGGCTGCATCATATACAGTTCTTCCTTAAGATGACCGTTAAGGAATGCCGTTTTGACGTCCATCTGCCATATCTCATAATCATAGTATGCGGCAATTGCTAACATGATTCGGACGGACTTAAGCTTCGCCACGGGAGAGAAAGTCTCATCATAGTCAATCCCTTGAACTTGTCGATAACCCTTAGCGACAAGTCGAGCTTTATAGATGGTAACATTACCATCCACGTCCGTCTTCTTCTTAAAGATCCATTTGTTTTCTATCGCTCGCCGATCATCGGGCAAGTCAGTCAAAGTCCATACTTTGTTTTCATACATGGATTCTATCTCGGATTTCATGGCTTCTAGCCATTTGTTGGAATCTGGACCCGCCATCGCTTCTTCATAGTTCGAAGGTTCACCGTTGTCTAACAACATGATTTCCAGGACAGGGTTGCCGTACCACTCTGGTGCGGAACGTGTCCTTGTGGACCTACGAAGTTCAGTAGCAACTTGATCCGAAGTACCTTGATCATCATTATTTTCCTCTTCAGTTGGTGTAGGCATCACAGGAACATTTTCCTGGGCTGCACTACTTTCCGGTTCAAGAGGTAGTACTTCATCGAGTTCTACTTTCCTCCCACTTACTTCTTTCGAGAGAAACTCTTTTTCCAGAAAGGATCCGTTCTTGGCAACAAAGATCTTGCCCTCGGATCTTAAGTAGAAGGTATACCCAATGGTTTCTTTAGGGTATCCTATGAAGACACATTTTTCCGACTTGGGTTCGAGCTTTTCAGGTTGAAGTTTCTTGACATAAGCATCACATCCCCAAACTTTTAGAAACGACAGCTTAGGTTTCTTCCCAAACCATAATTCATACGGTGTCGTCTCAACGGATTTAGACGGTGCCCTATTTAAAGTGAATGTAGCTATCTCTAGAGCGTATCCCCAAAATGATAGTGGTAAATCGGTAAGAGACATCATAGATCGTACCATATCTAATAGAGTGCGATTACGACGTTCGGACACACCGTTACGCTGAGGTGTTCCAGGCGGCGTGAGTTGTGAAACGATTCCACATTTCCTTAAGTGTGTACCAAATTCGTGACTTAAGTATTCTCCTCCACGATCTGATCATAGGAATTTTATCTTTCGGTCACGTTGATTCTCTACCTCATTCTGAAATTCCTTGAACTTTTCAAAGGACTCAGACTTGTGTTTCATTAAGTAGACATACCCATATCTACTTAAGTCATCAGTGAGAGTGAGAACATAACGATATCCTCCGCGAGCCTCAACGCTCATTGGACCTCACACATCGGTATGTATGATTTCCAACAAGTTGGTTGCTCGCTCCATTGTTCCGGAGAACGGAGTCTTGGTCATCTTTCCCATGAGGCATGGTTCGCATGTGTCAAATGATTCATAATCGAGAGACTCTAAAAGTCCATCAGCATGGAGTTTCTTCATGCGCTTGACACCAATGTGACCATGGCGGCAGTGCCACAAGTATGTGGGACTATCGTTATCAACTTTACATCTTTTGGTATTCATGCTATGAATATGTGTAGTATTACGCTCGAGATTCATTAAGAATAAACCATTGACCATCGGAGCATGACCATAAAACATATCTCTCATATAAATCGAACAACCATTATTCTCAGACTTAAATGAGTAGCCATCTCGTATTAAACGAGATCCAGATACAATGTTCATGCTCAAACTCGGCACTAAATAACAATTATTAAGGTTCAAAACTAATCCCGTGGGTAAATGTAGAGGTAGCGTGCCGACGGCAATCACATCGACTCTGGAACCATTCCCGATGCGCATCGTCACCTTGTCCTTTGCCAGTCTCCGCTTATTCCGCAGCCCCTGCTGTGAGTTACAAATATGAGCAACGGCACCGGTATCAAATACCCAGGAGTTACTACGAGTACTGGTAAGGTACACATCAATTACATGTATATCAAATATACCTTTACTGTTGCCGGCCTTCTTATCCGCTAAGTATTTGGGGCAGTTCCGCTTCCAGTGACCCTTCTCCTTGCAATAAAAGCACTCAGTCTCGGGCTTGGGTCCATTCTTTGACTTCTTCCCGGCAACTGGCTTACCGGGCGCGGCAACCTCTTTGCCGTCCTTCTTGAAGTTCTTCTTACCCTTGCCCTTCTTGAACTTAGTGGTCTTATTGACCATCAACACTTGATGTTCTTTCTTGATTTCAACCTCTGCTGACTTCAGCATAGAAAATACTTCAGGAATAGTCTTTACCATCCCCTGCATATTGCAGTTCATCACAAAGCTCTTGTAGCTTGGTGGGAGCAACTGAAGGATTCTGTCAATGACTGCCTCATCAGGGAGGTTAATATTCAGCTGGGTCATACGGTTGTGCAACCTAGACATCTTGAGTATGTGTTCACTGACAGAACTATTTTCCTCCATCTTACAACTATAGAACTTGTCGGAGATGTCATATCTCTCGACCCGGGCGTGAGCTTGGAAAACTAGTTTCAGCTCCTCGAACATCTCATATGCTCCATGATGCTCAAAACGCTTTTGGAGCCCCAGTTCTAAGCTGTAAAGCATGCCGCATTGAACGAGGGAGTAATCATCAGCACGAGACTGCCAAGCATTCATAATGTCTTGGTTCTCTGGGACAGGAGCGTCACCTAGCGGTCCTTCTAGGACATATTGTTTCCTGGCAGCTATGAGGATGATCCTCAGGTTCCGGACCCAGTCCGTATAGTTGCTGCCATCATCTTTCAGCTTGGTTTTCTCTAGGAACGCGTTGAAGTTCAAGTTGACATGAGCGTTGGCCATTTGATCTACAAGACATATTTGCAAAAGGTTTTAGACTAAGTTCATGATAATTAAGTTCATCTAATCAAATTATTGAATGAACTCCCACTCAGATTAGACATCCCTCTAGTCATCTAAGTGTTACACGATCCGAGTCGACTAGGCCGTGTCCGATCATCACGTGAGACGGACTAGTCATCGTCGGTGAACATTCTCATGTTGATCGTATATTCCATACGACTCGTGTTCGACCTTTCGGTCTCCGTGTTCCGAGGCCATGTCTGTACATGCTAGGCTCGTCAAGTTAACCCTAAGTGTTTTTGCATGTGTAAAACTGTCTTACACCCGTTGTATGTGAACGTAAGGATCTATCACACCCGATCATCACGTGGTGCTTCGAAACGACGAACTTTAGCAACGGTGCACAGTTAGGGGGAACACTTTCTTGAAATTGTTATAAGGGATCATCTTATTTACTACCGTCGATCTAAGTAAACAAGATGCATAAACATAATAAACATCACATGCAATTATATAAAGTAGTGACATGATATGGCCAATATCATATAGCTCCTTTGATCTTCATCTTCGGGGCTCCATGATCATCTTGTCACCGGCATGACACCATGATCTCCATCATCATGATCTCCATCATCGTGTCTTCATGAAGTTGTCACGCCAACGACTACTTCTACTTCTATGACTAACGCGTTTAGCAAATAAAGTAAAGTAGTTTACATGGCGTTCTTCAATGACACGCAGGTCATACAAAATAAGGACAACTCCTATGGCTCCTGCCGGTTGTCATACTTATCGACATGCAAGTCGTGATTCCTATTACAAGAACATGATCTCATACATCACAATATATCATTCATCATTCATCACAACTTCTGGCCATATCACATCACATGACAATTGCTGCAAAAACAAGTTAGACGTCCTCTAATTGTTGTTGCATCTTTTATGTGGCTGCAATTGGGTTCTAGCAAGAACGTTTTCTTACCTACGAATAACCACAACGTGATCTTGTCAACTTCTATTTATCCTTCATAAGGACCCTTTTCATCGAATCCGCTCCAACTAAAGTGGGAGAGACAGACACCCGGCAGCCACCTTATGCAACTAGTGCATGTCAGTCGGTGGAACCGGTCTCACGTAAGCGTACGTGTAAGGTTGGTCCGGGCCGCTTCATCCCACAATACCGCTGAAGCAAGATAAGACTAGTAGCGGCAAGCAAGTTGACAAGATCTACGCCCACAACAAAATTATGTTCTACTCGTGCAAAGAGAACTACGCATAGACCTAGCTCATGATGCCACTGTTGGGGAACGTTGCAGAAAATTAAAATTTTTCCTACGGTTTCACCAAGATCCATCTATGAGTTCATCTAAGAAACGAGTCAAGGGAGTGAGATTGCATCTACATACCACTTGTAGATCAAGTGCGGAAGCGTTCAAGGGGATGGTGATGATGGAGTCGTACTCGTCGTGATTCGGATCACCGATGACCAAGTGCTGAACGGACAGCACCTCCGCGTTCAACACACGTACGGTACGGGCGACGTCTCCTCCGTCTTGATCCAGCAAGGAGGAAGGAGAGGTTGAGGAAGACAGCTCCAACGGCAGCACGACGGCGTGGTGTAGTTGGTGCAGAAGTACTCCGACAGGGCTTCGCCGAGCACGTACGGAGGAGGAGAGGTGTTGGGGAGGGGAGGAGCTGCGCCTTGAGTTGGGGTGTAGCAGCCCTCCCCTCACCCCTCTATATATAGGGGAAGGGGCTAGGGGGGCCGGCCCTCTAGGGGAAACCCTATAGGGGGGCGGCGGCCAAAGGGAGAGGGGAAAGAGGGGAGGCTTGCCCCCCAAGCTAGGGGGGCGCCCCCTTTAGGGTTTCCCCTCCCCTTGCCCTAGCCGCATGGGCCTAGGTGGGGAGGCGCGCCCAGCCCACTAGGGGCTGGCTCCCTCTCCCACACAGCCCATGTGGCCCCTCGGGAGGGGTGGCCCCACCCGATGGACCCCCGGAACCCTTCTGGTGGCCCCGGTACAATACCGGTATGCCACCGAACCTTTCCGGTGTCCGTTTAACCACTTTCCTTATATAAATCTTTACCTCCGGACCATTCCGGAACTCCTCGTGACGTCTGGGATCTCATCTGGGACTCGGAACAACATTCGGTAATCACATACTTGTCTTCCTGATAACCCTAGCGTCACTGAACCTTAAGTGTGTAGACCCTACGGGTTCGGGAGACATACAGACATGACCGAGACGACCTCAGGTCAATAACCAACAGCGGGATCTGGATACCCATGTTGGCTCCCACATGCTCCTCGATGTTGTCATCGGGTGAACCACGATGTCGAGGATTCGATCAAACCCCGTATACAATTCCCTTTGTCAATCAGTACGTTACATGCCCGAGACTCGATCGTTAGTATCCCAATACCTCGTTCAGTCTCGTTACCGGCAAGTCACTTTACTCGTACCGCAATGCATGATCCCGTGATCAAACACTTGATCACCTTGAGCTCATTATGATGATGCATTACCGAGTGGGCCCAGAGATACCTTTCCGTCATACGGAGTGACAAATCCGAGTCTCGATCCGTGTCAACCCAACAGACACTTTTCGGAGATACCTGTAATGCACCTTTATAGTCACCCAGTTACGTTGTGACATTTGGTACACCCAAAGCACTCTTACAGTATCCGGGAGTTACACGATCTCATGGTCTAAGGAAGAGATACTTGACATTGAAAAAGCTCTAGCAAAACGAACTACACGATCTTGTGCTATGCTTAATATTGGGTCTTGTCCATCACATCATTCTCCTAATGATGTGATCCCATTATCAACGACATCCAATGTCCATAGCCAGGAAACCATGACTATCTGTTGATCACAACGAGCTAGTCAACTAGAGGCTCACTAGGGACATATTGTGGTCTATGTATTCACACGTGTATTACGATTTCCGGATAATACAGTTATAGCATGAATAAAAGACTATTATCATGAACAAAGAAATATAATAATAACACTTTTATTATTGCCTCTAGGGCATATTTCCAACAGCTACGTCTCCTGTAGTTGCTTGATGAAACGATCCAGGTTGAGCCTGAAGAGCCTTCAACAACTTCTCGCCTATTGAAGTGATGGGGTGACGGTGGCTCCTCGTAGCTGGCATTGACTTGGTCTCCTTTTGTCTTCTTAATCATGACGATCCCTCTTACCTTCTAAGGCATCGAGTGTACCAGGTAGGCAATCCTTTATGTAGTGACACAAACAACGCATAGTAGAGGTCCAATCTTCCGGACACATTGTTGCCAGTATCATCACAAAGAGCGGGGGATGAAGAGAACCGTTTTCCTCCTCACTATAGTGAGGCAGACCAAATGGCGAGGTTCTCATCCACCGGTGGTTGCCGACACAACAATGATAAGGACAGGGTTGCTCTACTAGGGATGTATACCATGACATTGCATATCCTATGGCCTGGTCATCATAGGCCAAGGTTGCATAATCCTGGGGTAATTTCAAAGGTGTCACCATCCTCTGTGTCTTCATGTCCTCATTCCTTGAGGGCGTACCTTCTGTTGGCATCATCTTGCTGTGGTGTTGCCAATCTTGTGTTCAGAAGAGGTGGGTGAGTGTCTGGCAAGGCGTCCTCCTTCTAGTTTACCCACGAGCATTGCAAGGAATCCCGTGGTCAGGGCATAAGGATTCTAGCGACCATTTAAAATTTTGAAGGGGAAGAGGAAAGTATATCTTAGTTTTCGAAAAACTGAGAAGGGAAGAGAAGTATAGATGGGTTTGAAAACTAGTAATAGTTTTGGAATAGTTTTACCCTAACTAAAGACCATGCTAACTAAGGCTTCCTACAGTCAGGATGGCTCTAATACCAGCTCTGTGGGGTCCCCGACTCATAGGTCGGAATCACCGAATGCACGTGTGCAGTGATCCCAAATATCAATGCTCACTGAACACACAGAAGCTGAATAACAAGAGTCTTACATCCATACATACCGTTTTACACAAGTAGGACCATTATGGTCAAGTCTTGCGTATATCATCGCAGCGGAAATCTTTGTCGATAACTTGGACCCATGCCATCTGCCTTAACCCTACAGGCATTCTGACTGGGAAGCGCCCTAGCTCGCATGTTCGTCACCGAAGTGTTCTTCATCACATCCTGTTCTTTCATGCCTGGCCAATAAAATAACCAGTTGCAAGCCAATTAGTACTTTGAATGTACTCGCAAGTAACCCAAGAGTGATAATAGAACAATTATGCAAGGCTCTACTGCTAATTTGGCATTTTTGCGGAAAGCTAGTTTTTCTCATGTAAGTATGATCATCATTTGTCAAGGACATGATTGTGTCTGCAACAAGAATTAGGAGGTTACATACATCAACATCAAGGAAAGAGTTATGAACGACTCATTATCAGGCTCATCTAGACTTCCTCACGAATCATATCAACATATTTACCAAACCGTGTTGTTTGTCAGAAACATATGGGCATAGTCTAAGCAGCACCGCCCAACTGTCCTTGACCGTGGACACGACTATTCGAATAGTTTTACACTCTGTAGAGGTTGCACACTTTACCCACAAGATCCGGGGAACTTCCGTGTCATCCACGACCCGCGGTACTTCAAGTACTCGGGGTACGCACCCGATCACTATCTTTCCCTAGACGACACTAACATGGAGTCCACTCGATTGGTAGTAACCCCCGTTCCTAACATTTCACATCATAAAGTTGTGGAGCCTCGCTCCCATATTCATCACATACCACAAGCACGAGGTACCAACGGTGTGTCCGGTGCCCTGTGAAAATAGTCATGGCCGGGCTACCTGGCACGACCCCGTCCTGAGAGAGCGCACCAACAACTCTCTCTTCACTAGTAATGCGGGCTCCAAGCTAGTATCGGCCTAGGTAATCAATAATGCCCTTTCCCATATAAGGGTAGAGTGGTTGCGCATGTAAGGTTGGGACAGTCGACAAATCTTAAATCTAATCCGTCTCTGTAAACAACACTTTTATCAAACCTCGGTACACTACTTCTCCACCAAGTAGTGACCTAGTTCATCATCATCTCCCAGGGGCATCAGTGGCACGCACTGGGGCTATTTGCAAGTATGTCAAACCACACTTGTTTCTTTCCATGCATAACCCTGACCCACTTTGCGTAGCCATCTACTATAGCATATTTCTACAACGCACTGTCGGTGTCAAAACCGGCGGATCTCGGGTAGGGGGTCCCGATCTGTGCGTCAAGGCTGATGGTAACAGGAAGCAAGGGACACAGATGTTTACCCAGGTTCGGGCCCTCTCGATGGAGGTAAACCCTACTTCCTGCTTGATTAATATTGACGATATGGGTAGTACAAGAGTAGATCTACCACGAAATCATAGAGGCTAAACCCTAGAAGCTAGCCTATGATGGTATGATTGTAATTGTGATCGGCCTTCTAAGGACCAACCTCTCCGGTTTATATAGACACCGGAGACGGCTAGGGTTTACATGGAGTCGGTTACAAGAAAGGAAACACAATATCCGGATTGCTAAGCTTGCCATCCACGTGAAGGAGAGTCCCATCTGGACACGGGCCGAAGTCTTGAGTCTTGTATCTTCACGCTTCAATAGTCCGGACGTTGTACACAGTCCGACTGTCTGGATACCCCCTAATCCAGGACTCCCTCAGTAGCCCCTAAACCAGGCTTCAATGTCGATGAGTCCGGCATGCAGTATTGTCTTCGGCATTGCAAGGCGGGTTCCATCTCCGAATACTCCAAAGTACATGTTACGACGAATAGTGTCCAACCTCCAATCAATGTTGTGCTCCTCGGATTCAGTGCCTCAATAATGACCACCTCCACATGTCGAGCGAATGTGAGGAGCCGAGGCATTTTTGCATTTGACACCCTCGATCCTCCGGGCTGACCGCCTATTTGAAGCAACGGGGATTCTCAGATCCAAACCTCACTCACTCTCCCCGAGCAAGCATCCCGTAGAGCGCTCCGCGAAAAACCATTCCAACATGGTCGGGCGTCGCAGCTCTTCTGCTTGCCCTCCTCGCTCTAAGTCGGGGGATTGGGGAGAGTGTTCAGTTCCTCATAGCCATTTGATAAAGCTACAAACCCAAGGGTTTCTCCCACCGGCGTTCATGGTCCCCGTCCGAGCCGGAATAGCTACTTATGATGGAGGGGAACAAGCGGAGGGATCCCCAAACCCATCTCTAGAGGAGCGCGTATGCCTCATCCCGCATCTACTAAGGGGCGTCGGGTTTCCTATCCACCCATTTCTTCGCGGGCTCCTGGAGTTCTACGGCCTCCAGTTGCATGACCTCACCCCTGCCTCCATTCTCCACATCGCGGGGTACGTCGCACTTTGCGAGCTGTTTTTAGGATGCAAACCTCACTTCGGTTTATGGAGGACGCTATGCCAAGTGGGCGGGGCCGAAGTATGGCGTATTGCCGAGACCGGATACCTGTCCGACACTCCCGAGAAGGCACCAGAAAACTGGCTTTCAGAATGGTTCTACATTGATGATGTTTCCCTTCCGGATCCAGTCCGGACAGGTCTCCCCCAGTTCAGTAACGCCCCGCCGAAGGCACGCCTAAGCTGGCGCCCCTGGGGCCCTCAAGAAGGGGATACGAGGGAAATACACTTCCTGATGAACAAGATAAAGTTACTAGCCAAATCCGGACTAACGATAGTCGAGGTCATGGCGATATGCAAAGGCAGGGAGTGCAACCGCTTCAATATCGGGGGAAGTCCATGTGGCACTTCAACGGGGAAGACGACGCCACCCGCTGCGGTCGTAAGGGTCCGGACTCCGCCAATGATTTGGCAAGGATATTGTCCGATTTATACAAAGGAGAAGAGGAGGAATTCCTTCGCATTAAAACGCGAGACGGATTCTCCATGTACAACCCCCTAGAGTGGGTAAGTTGCCATTCTTTTCCCTGCTTCACTTACTTTAGCGTCCTTCTGCTAAGATTACTTACATCAATGCTTCCGAGCAGGAACTGAGGAGGGCCGTAGAAGGAATCTTCAGCACCTCCCCGCAACCAGAGGAACCCGGAAGGGCCCTAGATCCGGGACTCAAAGAAGATCCAGATATCACTGTGGAGCTTGTCAACGGGCTATTTGATCAAGCGAGTTGGGATGGCGCCTTAGTGGCCATTATGGCCGACTATCCTGGACTGCTCCCTGCGTCGCGTCTAAGCCGAACTAAAAACCCTATCTTGCGAAGAGGACTCACCTCAGGTATTATGATTTACCCTCGAGGCGTCGTACTATTTGCAGAGACAATGGTCGGAGCGAGGGGCCGAGCCCCTAGGGACTCGTCAACCACGGCCATCCGGATCGGGTAGGCTCACGAGGAAGGCGGTGAGGGTTGACACACCGCTGCAGAGGTAAAGTAATAACATGTCCTGCGATTATAGAATTTGAAATATGACAACGCCCTTTGTGTCTGGCAGGAAGAGGAACAACAGGACTATATCCGGGGATCCCGCCAATCATGCCTGCACTAGCCGGTTTCCAGAACCGGCTTCGAGGGCGGAGGCAGACACGGGGCTAGTACCGCATAGTTCCCCGACGGAGGATGGAGATATGTGTTCGGCCACCAACTCCGAAGTGGAGAGCACCATGAATCACCGGCGTCGGAGGGCCGTGCTTCGGAACAACATCTTTTCCGAAGAGGCTTTTAATGCCTTCAGTTCGGCGGACGCATATGTCCGAGCTACTCGAGGCCGGCTTGCCCAAGTGACGAACCAGTATACCAAAGATATACGGGTAAGAATTTTTTGATAAGTATGTATAGGAGTAGCCCCTGAGACTTGGAATAGTTGGGACAACTGTTTGAAGGATCAATATATGCACAGGTCCTTGTGGACAAGAATGTACAATTGGCTCGGGAGCTGGAGACATGTAAGGCCCAGCTGATGGACGCGGTTTCTCAGTTAGAGGAATCCCAGAAGCTCCCCTCTGGTAGTATTTGTCTCAATTGTACGCAGATGTACCAGTTAGTAAATGGCTGGTGTGATTAGTCTAACAGAAAATTCTGCAGACAATCCCGGGGTGAATCCGGAGGGCGTAACAGATGACGAATCGCATCTCAAAAGGCAACTAAAGGCTAGCGAGCGCATCCTTACGCAAGTGATGCAAGAGAAGAACAAGCTACAAGATGCCAATATTCGGCTGGACGTGGAATTAAAGGACTTCCGTACTCAACTGGCGGACTCCGTGAAGGAGAACAAAAGGCTTTGGCACGGCATATATGGTATGTGCTCAAACGAACTGTATGATAGTTCGGCGAGGAAGTATGTTGAAAGGATTTATCTTGCAGGAATGTTAACGGGTCACCCTGAACAGGAGATGCCCGCATCTGCAAGTGATTTGCTGCAAGAACTTTTGCAGTTGCACGAGCGCACTCGACGGGTGATGCACGGTGTTGCTCCGGCCTTGTGGCCATCAAGCCTCCAGCCGAATGGCATGGGGGAGCTTACGTACCTGCTTCAAGGAGCCTGGCGGCGCTTCTGTCTGTGGAAGATATCAGCCTGCCGGCAAGGTTCGAGAGAAGCCTGGGCGATGGTGAAGACGCGCTACACCAAGCTGGACCCAAACCATATGGCCGAAGTAGGACCGGCGGGGCCCGATGGGCAAGAAATTCCCGTGAGTCTGGTATATGACTAGGTAGTGTTAGCCGCTAAGTATTCTCAATAGGATTGTAGGCTAGATAGCCTGTTAGATGGTATAGAGGAGGAATATAGTCAGTCCCAGTGACTGTGTAATTTAATTTGCATAAGTAGTCCCTAGCCGGATTAAAATTATTTGTCATGGCGGACCTTTTCGCTTCAGCCCCCGGATCCTACAGTCCGGGGTGTGTCCGAATACCCGCTCAGTTATACAAAAACCAGGGTATGCGTGGAGACTAGGCGTAGCGGTCATAAGTGCTTGAATAGACAAGTACCCAACTAGTTACGTTGTATTACATGGATAGCAAGAAACATCTTCCAGGGAGAATAGTTCCGTTAGGGGTTCCTTTCCCTGGGTATGCATGTGTCGAAGCACATGTCCGGACTGCGACCGATGGCGCAGGATACAAAACATCTTGGCTTTTTTGTTGTATCCAACGAATACATCCTTTGTTCACCGATCGAATATTCTCTTAAGGAAACTAGCTTTCGGCTTCACCCAGTCTGAGGTACACATCCGGCTGAACCGGTAGTAACAATCGCAGAGGTGCTCCCCCTATGCCCTAGCCGAATTAACGGGAACGTAGGGCATAAACACAAGAGCCAGGCAACCCAGCTTGGCCACATCTTAGGTCCTATCGATGCATATAATGGTGAAGAAAAGGCACATATGGGAAAAGAACGCATATGCGATGGGCAAAAAGCCATTTAAAGTAATTATGTCTAGCTTCCGAATAGGAAGCCCCCAGGTATAGCTTCCACGCATAGTACGGCCGGAGTGATCCGGGAGTCCGCACTATATTAAATACTTTGTGTGAAGAGAAAAAAGGGTCGAGAAAGGAGAGAAAAAGGGTGGAGCGTAATTAAAAAGGAGGGGTAAGGAGACGAACACTGAGTTCGGTGTTAGGCGTAGAATCTCTGGAGTCTGGCCCCGTTCCATGGGTTCGGCTCGAGTCTGTTATCGGATGCATTACGTAAACGGTATGCTCCTCCGGTGAGAACTTTGTCAATGACGAAGGGACCTTCCCACTTGGGTTTGAGTTTGTCCTTCTTCTTCTCCGATAGGCATAGAACGAGCTCGCCAATATTGTAAGTTTTGGCCCGCACTTCTCTGCTTTGATATCGTCGAGCATGCTGCTGATACAATGCGGAACGGGCTTTTGCGACATCGCGCTCCTCCTCCAGGGCATCCAAGTTATCCTGCCGATCTAACTCAGCTTCCTTCTCTTCGTACATGCGTACATGTGCTGAATCATGTATTATGTCGCAGGGTAGTACTGCTTCCGCACCGTACACCATAAAAAATGGTGTATATTCGGTGGTGCGATTCGGTGTGGTCCATAGCCCCCAGAGTACGGAGTCGAGCTCCTCTACCCAGTGCGTATCCGATTCTGTTAAAGATCCCATTAGTCTGGGTTTGATGCCGCTCATGATGAGACCGTTTGCCCGTTCGACCTGGCCGTTTGTTTGGGGGTGGTAGACGAAAGCGTAGTCGAGCTTAATGCCCATTTTGCCGCACCAAGTTTTCACTTCATCGGCTGTGAATTTTGAGCCATTATCAGTGATGATGCTGTGGGGGACACCGTATCGGTGTACGACCCCGGATATGAAGTCTATCACAGTCCGGATTCAGCCGTTTTAACTGGTTTGGCTTCTATCCATTTGGTGAACTTGTCCACCATGACCAGTAAGTATTTTTTCTTATGGCTTCCCCCTTTAAGGGGTCCGACCATATCCAGCCCCCAATCCGCGAAGGGCCAAGTTATGGGGATTGTTTGAAGAGCGGTAGGGGGCATATGACTCTGACGGGCGAAGAGCTGGCAACCGGCGCAATGTTGGACAAGGTCCTGTGCGTCTGCTCGGGCCGTCGGCCAATAGAAGCCTATACGGAAGGTTTTGCTGACTAGCGCTCGAGCCGCGGCATGGTGTCCGCCTAGTCCGACATGGATTTCAGCCAAGAGTTGCCGCCCTTCCTCTTCGGAGATGCACCTTTGGAGCACTCCGGTCGCGCTTTTCTTATAGAGTTCCCCTTCATGGACCATGTAAGCTCTAGAACGTCTGACTATGCAGCGTGCTTCATTTTGGTCTTCGGGGAGCTCCTGCCTATTTAGGTAGGCCAGGAAACGCTCAGTCCACGGGGTAATTACGGCCATGATTTCATGGGCCGAATATGTTAATTAGGTGGTAGAGCCTCCGATTGTGTCGGATGGTTCGAAATCTGGGGGTGTGTTCGGATCCGTACTGGTGTTGCTGGACTCCGCTTCCCATACTACGGACGGCTTGAACAACCTTTCCAGGAATATGTTAGGTGGGACAGGGTCGTGTTTGGCGCCAATGCGGGCGAGGACGTCCGCCGCTTGATTGTTTTCTCGAGCCACATGGTGGAATTCGAGCCCCTCGAACTGAGCTGACATTTTGAGGATGGCATTGCGGTAGGCCACCATTTTCGGATCCTTGGCATCAATGTCTCTATTTATTTGTGATATTGCGAGGTTTGAATCCCCGCGCAATTCTAGGCGTTGGATGCCCATAGAGACTGCCATCCGAAGACCATGCAACAGCGCCTCGTATTCGGCTATATTGTTAGAGTCTGTGTATAATATTTGAAGGACATACTGGACCGTGTCTCCGGTGGGAGACGTCAGGACTACCCCTGCTCCCAATCCGGCCAGCATTTTGGAGCTGTCGAAGTGCATGATCCAGTTGGAGTACGCGCCGTACTCTTTAGGGAGTTTGGCTTCTGTCCATTCAGCGACAAAGTCAGCCAGTACTTGCGACTTAATGGCTCGCCGTGGTTTGTATATTATGTCGAACGGCAGGAGCTCGATAGCCCATTTAGCAATCCGGCCCGTAGCGTCGCGGTTATTAATTATGTCATTGAGTGGTACTTCGGAGGCCACCGTAATCGAACACTCTTGAAAGTAGTGTCGCAGTTTCCGGGATGCCATGAAGACCGCGTATGCTATTTTTTGATAGTGTGGGTATCGGGATTTGCATGGGGTGAGGACCGTGGATACGTAATAAACCAGCTTTTGATGCGGGAATTTGTATCCGTCCACCTCTCGCTTGACGACGAGCACTGCGCTTACCACTTGATGTGTTGCAGCTATGTATAATAGCATAGGTTCGCCGGTATTTGGTGCTGTTAGGACTGGATTACTGGCTAATAAGGTCTTTATTTCATCTAGTCCGGTCGCGGCTGCATCCGTCCACACGAAGTGTTCGGTGCGCCGAAGGAGGCGGTAAAGAGGCAATGCCTTTTCTCCAAACCTGGATATAAAGCGGCCACGCATCTAGCTAGTTTCTGGATGTGCTTGAGGTCTGTTGGTATAGCCAACTACGACAGAGCTCGCATTTTTGCCGGATTCGCTTCAATTCCTCTATTGGAAACAATGAAGCCCATCAGCTTCCCCGAAGGGACGCCAAAAACGCATTTTTCCGGATTCAACTTGATGTCGTAGGTCCAGAGGTTATCGAATGTAAGCCTCAAGTCGTCTATTAGGGTGTCGACGTGTCTTGTTTTTATGACCACGTCATCCACATCTGCTTCTACTGTTTTGCTGACTTGTTTTTCCAGGCATTTTGAATCATGCGTTGATAAGTTGCGCCGGCATTCTTAGGCCCGAAAGGCATAGTGTTGAAGCAAAAAGGGCCATATGGCATTATGAAGGCTGTTGCAGCTTGGTCGGACTCTGCCTACTTTATTTGATGGTATCCAGAGTATGCGTCGAGAAAACACAGCGAGTCGTGTCCAACTGTGGAATCGATGATTTGATCGATGCGAGGGAGGGGAAAGGGATCCTTGGGGCAAGCCTTGTTGAGATCTTTAAAGTCAACGCATAGGCGCCAGGATTTGTCCTTCTTTGGTACCATCACCAAATTTGCCAGCCAATCCGATGTTTAATATCTCTGATGAATCCGGCCTCGAGTAGCTTGGCTAGCTCTTCCCCCATTGCTTGTCGTTTGGGCTCTGAGAGTCGCCTTAGGGTCTATTTGACAGGTTTGTATCCCTTTAGTATGTTAAGGCTATGCTCGGCCAATCCATGCGGGATACCCGACATGTCCGATGGGTGCCAGGCAAAAATATCCCAATTCTCGCATAAAAAGTCTCATAGTGCGGCGTCTATTGCGGGGCTCAACTGTGTCCCGATGGAAGCTATCTTCATGGGGTCCGTTGGATGGACATGGAATTTGACTATTTCATCTGTGGGTTTAAATGAGGTGGACTTGGGTCGCTTGTCGAGTATCACGTTGTCCCTGTCCACGGTGGCCCGTAGCATTGTTAATTCTTCGGCTGCCAGGGCTTCGGATAATGCTTCCAGAGCCAGTGCTGCGGTTTTATTTTCGGTGCGGAGTGCGACGTCTGGATCACTGGCTAGAGTAATGATTCCATTGGGCCCGGGCATTTTAAGCTTCATGTACCCGTAATGGGGTATGGCTTGAAAGCTTGTGAACGCATCCCGCCCCAAAAGGGCGTGGTATCCGCTGCTAAAAGGGACCACTTGGAATGTGATTTCTTCGGACCTGTAATTTTTCGAGTGCCGAACACCGAGTGTGATTTTTCCCGCACATCGTGCTTCCCGACTGGGGATGATTCCCCTGAAGGTGGTGCCGCTTGGCTCAATGTGGCTTTTATCAATTTCCATTTTGTTGAGCGTTTCTTCATAGATTAAGTTCAATCCACTTCCGCCATCCATGAGTACCTTAGTGAGCCGGAAGCCGTACACGATTGGGCTAAGGACCAGGGCGGCCGGTGCCCGGACAGTCTGGAATCGAGGCTCATCACTGGCATTGAAAGTTATAGCAGCGTCGTTCCAGGGGTTTGTCTTTGCCACCTGGCAAATTTCGGCTGAGCTTTGATGAGCTCGCTTGCGCCTATTGTTCAAGGCGAAATTCTCGAAGACAGTCAATACTGCATTGTGTTCGTTGGCGGGATGTTGTTCTGCTTTATGTCTTGCGAGAAGGTCCTCGCCACTTTTTGCAACCTGCCGGAGTATCCAACATGCTCTAAGGCTATGAGTTGGTGTCATGTCCAGAGTGCTGTGGAGTTTACATGGTCCATTGAGCCATTCTTCCAATACGGTTCCCTGCCCTAGGGTGTACTTTGGTCTCTTGGGGACAGGATTGGCCGGCTTACGAGAGTTCGCCCGTTTAGTTCGGACAAAGGTCTTGGTGAGAGCTGTACTATCCCAAAATTCAGTTTGGGTTTTGTAGGCGCTTTCCATCGCATAGTACTTCTATACTATGATTGCCAAATCTGCGACGCGTACTATGTCACGGCGGCTTATAGCATTGAGGAGTCCTTTATCTGTGCAGTTTTTGCAGAAGAGTAAGACTATATTCTCCTCCTGGCAGTCCTTGACCTTGTTAAGCACAAGGAGGAATTTGGCCGAGTAGCGATGTACAATCTCCTGGGGCTCTTGTCGGATGCGGGAGAGGCGGTTTATGTCCTTGTAGGTGCTGTTAGCTGAATCCGGATTCTGATCCGATCTAACACCCAGGGGCGCGGGAAGCTCTGAGACTGACAGCTCGGGATTCGGGGTATCGCCCCATTTCTTCAGCCCAATGCCCGATTCTAAGTCCGGGACCTGGGTCATGTCTCCCTCTAAGCAGGTTTTCGGCTCAAAGAGTCCGATGATCCGGGCATGATTCATCCTCATAGTCGAGGGACGGTCCATGTGAGTCTCCTCCACTATCGCTATCTCATGGGTGGCCGGCGGGGATCTAATGTCCCTCTGATCGGGTTTGAGCCCGATCTGGTCGTAGTCTGTAGCGACTCCCAGAGCGGCGATGCGATCCAAGAGCTCATTGAGGGAGGAGAGCTCCATTGGATCCATCTATTCGGCGAGTTCCGAACTAAAGCGAAGGTTATGATTGATGACTTGAGAGGCCATCGTCGGCGCTACCGCCGACGGGGCGGCCATGATAAAGTCGCCAAGTCGGCGAGTTTGGCCTACAGCCAGAGCTCCTTCTGAGGTGATGTCGTCCTTGATGACGAGACGAGCCATCGAGCCTTGCTGCAACGACACAGAGGAACTCTCAATGAAAGCACCAATGTCGGTGTCAAAACCGGCGAATCTCGGGTAGGGGGTCCCGATCTGTGCATCAAGGCTGATGGTAATAGGAAGCAAGGGACACAGATGTTTACCCAGGTTCGGGCCCTCTCGATGGAGGTAAAACCCTACTTCCTGCTTGATTAATATTGATGATATGGGTAGTACAAGAGTAGATCTACCACGAGATCGTGGAGGCTAAACCCTAGAAGCTAGCCTATGATGGTATGATTGTAATTGTGATCGGCCTTCTAAGGACCAACCTCTCCGGTTTATATAGACACCAGAGAGGGCTAGGGTTTACATGGAGTCGGTTACAAGAAAGGAAACACAATATCCGGATCGCCAAGCTTGCCTTCCACGCTAAGGAGAGTCCCATCCGGACACGGGCCGAAGTCTTGAGTCTTGTATCTTCACGCTTCAATAGTCCGGACGTTGTACACTGTCCGGTTGTCCGGATACCCCCTAATCCAGGACTCCCTCACCCACCAACACAACTCTAGCAAGGGTAGAGTCATGGAAATGCAAGTATCAATGGAGTATGCAACGGAGGCAAGCCTAGCAAGGTTGCCATTCAAGGTATAACATGCGCTTAGTAAAGCAACGAAAATGCTATTATGATGTAAAATGGTTCATCATGGTCAAAGGGCTGCTTGCCTGGTTCATCAGAGTCTTCAAATCTTTTGGTCCTTCTCCAAGTATTTCGTCTACTTTGTCAACTAAAGTTGGAAACAATTATAGTAAGCAACACAACAAGGCAGAAAATAAAAGTGCTCTAAAAATGTGTGTTGGACTTTTCTAGGATGCCCTTGGTCATATGGGGAATGATCAAAGTGATTTCAGTGGAATTGGATAAGTGTATATTTCTTAACATTTCAATATGTTGGAAACAAGGGATTTAATGGACTTGCAAGTTGTCTACAGAATGCCTTTTTATAAAAATGAGTAAAAGCACTCATTAAATTAGGCATGATTTTAGAAACATTTAGAAATTGGTTTCACTGGATTTGGAGTTGAAATGAATATAATATTGGTTTTTGAAGTGGACTTATGTGGATAAATGACCTTTTTAAAGGATCCAGTGAAAACCAAGAACAACAAAAATGTTCACTTTGCCCCATTAAATAGACCTTGATTTATGGAGTTGGTAGAAATTTGATTCATCAAATTTGGACACTATTTGAATTGTTTATGGATTTCTGAAGTTCACTATATAAGAAAAAGACAAAGGATTTACCGAAACGGGCCGGATCTGGGCGGCGGCGGCGTGCACTGGGCGAGGTTTAGCAGTAGGGCGCCACTGGGCCAGCCCAGCGGCTAGGCCACACGCGCGCAAGGGCCACGTCGGAGGCGGTTTTACTGGGATACGCTTCCACTTGCCAGCGTGGCCTGGAGGCTGGGCCACTGACGAGCGGGGCCCGCCTGCGGGTCCATCTCCAACCTCCCGCGCGGCGCGACGGGAGACAGAGGGAGCAAGGCCGAACGGTGTCGGCGCTCTTCCCAGCGACTCCGGCCGTTCCCAGTGACGTCTGGCATACCGATGGACTCGGGAGGCCGAGACGCATCCATCCATGGGCCTCACGCTGGCTGGGGAGGACCGAGACAATGGTGGCCTTGACGCCAGTGGACGGGGCTTTGGGGGAAGATGGTTGCGGAGCAATGGGGCACCAGAGTAGGAGAAAAGGAGGGGGAGAGCTCCGCCGGTCATCTGCGGTGCTACTGGTGGCCAAAGGAGGGGCAGGGAGGCTTCGGGTTTGCCAGAGCCGAGTGGAGGCCGACGGCGACCATGGCGGCGATGGAGAGGCAAGGAGAGCACTAGGGGGAGAGAGAGCTTGTCCGGGAGGTTGCTGGGGGAGAGATAGAGCCAAAGGAGTAGAGAGAGGGCTTGGGGGTGGCCTTATGTAGCCGACTCGTGGCTCACCGTGGACGTGGTGCACGGGTGGCCACGACAACGGCTCGGGAGGCCAGGAGGGAGGGAGAGGGGCTGTCTACGGCGCTCGTGGGCGTGGTCGAAGTCAAGGGAGGAGGAGAGGGAGAGGAGGGGAGTGGCAGAGCGTCGCGCGTGTGGGCTTGCCCATTGGGGCCTCTCGGGCGACTCTGGCGCGCGTGCTGGTGGAGGTGAGCGAGAGGGAGATTGGAGGGCACCAGCATGGTGGCATGTTGCGGACATCGAGGCACCTCGACTAGCGCGAGGGTGAGGCTCGAGGTGGTGGGGGAGCGCGGCGTCAATGGTCGGGAGCACGCTGACGTGCTCCAGAGCGCGCAAATGGCCGGCACCCGTGGCTTTTTATCGCGTCCTCACGCGCCCACTTGTGTCTGGCAGCTACAGGAGGGAGTAAACAATGTGACAATGGCATTGGATGCCCTGGGGATCCACTGGATTGTGGAGGGAGGTTGAGAGAGAGAGAGAAATGGTGTTGTCCAGAGAGGGAAAAAGAGCTTTTCACCCTCATCATCATGGCTCCTCGGGCAGGGAAAGATGCAGGGGTTAGAGGAGGACCAGATGGGGCTGTGGGAAAAAGTTGAGCTCATGGAGATTAGTGGAAATGGACCAAACATGCATTTTAAGTTCCTGCCAGAAGGTGTTTGATGGTGGTTTGGGCAAGCAAATGGATTCCAAATGATATGAAGATTAACAGGATCAAGTGTAATATAGAAATGAGGATGATCACCAAGTTGGAGCTCATTTGAAGAAAGTTGACAATGCAACTTTGGTAAACCCTAGAAATCAACAGAAATGGACTTTCCAAGATTTAGGCATGCAAATCTAGTCTCCTTGATGCACGACTTGGTGTAGTGTCATCATTTGAGGGTCTGACCATGTCCACAAAAGTTCAGATCAAAAGGAGAAAGTTGCCAATGTAGAGTTGTTCAAATTTGGTTCTAGACAGGAAGGGTTTTGGGGCACTTTGATCAATATAACATTTTCTCCAACTTGTGCCATTTGGTCTAGTTGAATGATTAGACCATTTGAGCATGTTCACAAGGTTTGAGAACATTTGGACATGTTTGGCAATGTAAAGTTGCTCAAACTTCAAAATGGACAGAAATGGTTTTGAGGGGATTTCATGGGGTTATATTATTCTCCCTGACATGATACTTGTCAACATCATCAAACATGTCCTATGTGACATGCTCGAATTTTCTTGGAATTGTTTGAGAATATTTCCTTTGTAAATATTTCAAAAGCTTAAAATATCCAGAAATGGTTTTTGATGGATTTGACCAATATTTTGAACATGACCATGTGCTGAAACACTTATATATGAAAAATATATGTCCACTGAGTTTCCCTGATTTTTCTCAAATATTTTTGAAGCTTTAAAATAATTTTAACCTATTAAAGACCATTTCTGGACTTAAGAAAAAGGCCTTTAAATAAAATAGGAAAATAACTTTTAAAATTATATTTTTATGGTTTCTGGGTGTCCTATATCTAATAGGAGTCAAATATATTTTTGAAAAGATTTTTACTGCCTTAATTAAGTACTTGCAGTGCAAATCTCAATTCAGGGGGTTTTGGAAAAACTAATATTTGAAAATACTATTTGGCCAAAATATTTTTACAAGAAATCATTTTTATGTTCTGCACACATGGCATGATCATTGGGCAATGTTTTCGGATCAAGGAGAAGGAGTATAAGAGTTGGACGATTTATTTCATTTTTAGAGCACTAGCAAAACAACAGACAAAAACCAAATCAAGGAAAGACCAAAACACTCAAAAGTTTTTGTCAAACCACAATTTATCATGATTTATTAGCTTAAGTGTTGTGGCATGAAAATCAGGGTGTGACAGCAGGCCCTGAGCTGGCTGGTGGATCTGCTTGGCATGGAATTGGCAAGCTTCGCAGGCCTTCACCAACTCGATTGCATCGTTGAGTGCCGTAGGCCAGTAGAACCCGCTACGAAACGCCTTGCCGATGAGGGTCCGCGATGACGAGTGGTGTCCACAATCTCCACCGTGTATGTCAGCCAGCAACTCCTTCCCCTGTTCCCTAGAGATGCAACGCGGGCAAACATCATTTGGCCGCTTTCGGTAGAGCTCTCCGTCTTGGATGCAGTAGGTCGTGGCCTGCCGGGCCACGCATTCCGCGTCCTCCTCTTTCTCTGGTAGCATCCCTCGGATCAGGTAGTCCTTGAATTCTGTATTCCAGCATCCCTCCTGAGGCTCCAGCGCCAAGAGTAACGTGCTCCCGAGGTCGGGCCACAAGCCGGGGCTCTTGTGGCAGGTGGCTGAGGGAGTTCCTCCCGAGGTTGAGCCGTGCTTGTCAGTGACGGTGCCGCTGATGGCTTGAAGATCCGCTCCTCAAAAATGCCAGGCTCCTGCGGCAGCCGCCTGGATGCCCTCTTGGTGATGTCATCAGCCTCCTGGTTGGTGTCGCGGGGTACTTGCTGCTACTCCAGCCCCCAAAACTGCGTGTCCATCCTGCGCACCTCCGCAAGATACACCTCCATGTGCTCGTCCTTCGACTCGTACACCTTGTTGGAGAAGTTGACAAGGAGCTATGAATCACCCTTGATGATGAGGTGCTTCACCCCCAGAGCTGTTGCAGCCTTCAAGCCTGCTATGAGGCCCTCGTATTCTGCTATGTTGTTGGAGACCTTCTCGCCATGCTGGAAGCAGAGCTGCACAACATAATAGAACTTATCCCGAGTGGGGGATAAAGCACCGCGCCAGCCCCCGTGCCGTGCCGCGAGAATTCTCCGTCGAAGTACATGACCCAGCCATCTGGTGCCTCACTTCATGGGGAAAGTGACCGATCTTCACCTGCTTCGAGCCCTGGCGCCTCTGTCCATTCTGCCACAAAATCTGCAATTACGGCTCCCTAGACGACCCTGGTTGTGTTGAATTCCAACTGAAACGCTTGCAGCTCAATGTTCCACTCGGCGACCCTTGCAGCAGAGCTGAGACTCCTGAGTACCCTTTCCAATGGGTAGGCCTAGACGACCTTAATGGGGTGACCTTGAAAGTAGTGCTATAGCTTACGCGAGGCCACCAGCAGTGCAAGCAAGAGCTTCTGAGGCATGGGGTATCGTGCCCTTGCATCCCACAACATTTTGCTGACGAAATACACCGGATGATCGACGAGGGTGGGTGTGCTGACGAGGTCCGTGCCCTCCTGAGGGTTAGGTTCCTCCTGAATCAACGGAGCCTCCAGCACCAGGCCGCCCGGTGTGGCCTCTTCATCCCTAGGGGCGTCTTCCATTGAGGCTGGTCTCCATCTGCCGAGGCCTTGGTCTTTGTGAGGCCTTCTTGGTTTTGGGGGTGTCCGTGCCGGCAGGCTGCGCTGTTGCGGCTGTCTTGAGGGCCAGCGACGGAGTCCTGGATTAGGGGGTCCTCAGACAGCCGGACTATGTACTTATGCCGGACTGTTGGACTATGAAGATACAAGATTGAAGACTTCGTCCCGTGTCCGGGTGGGACTCTCCTTTGCGTGGAAGGCAAGCTTGGCAATTCAGATATGTAGATTTCCTTCTCTGTAACCGACTCTGTTTAACCCTATCCCCCTCCAGTGTCTATATAAACAAGAGGGTTTAGTCCGTAGGACCAGAACAATCATAATCATAGGCTAGCTTCTAGGGTTTAGCCTCTACGATCTCATGATAGATCAACTCTTGTAATACTCATATCATCAAGATCAATCAAGCAGGAAGTAGGGTATTACCTCCATAGAGAGAGCCCGAACCTGGGTAAACACTGTGTTCCCCGGCTCCTATTACCATTATCCTTAGACGCACAGTTCGGGACCCCCTACCCGAGATCCGCCGGTTTTGACACCGACATTGGTGCTTTCATTGAGAGTTCCACTGTGTCATTGTTGTAAGGCTTGATGGATCCTTCAATCATCCGCAACAATGCAATCCAGGGTGAGGTTTTCCTCCCCGGACAGATCTTCGTATTCGGCAGCTTCGCACTGCGGGCCAACTCGCTTGGCCATCTGGAGCAGATCGATAGCTACGCCCCTGGCCATTAGGTCAGGTTTGGAAGCCTGAACTACACTGCCGACATCCGCGGAGACTTGATCTTCGACGGATTCGAACTAATCATAGGTGCGCCCTACAGTCGCGATGAGCATGACCTAGATCTGCCATCGGACGGTGTTCAAGAGATCGCACCTATAGCTGTCCTAGCTTTAAATCCAGAGCAGATCGTGCCATCCGAGGATGGGTGGATGGACCCCTCCATTGAGGCCGCACACTCAGCGGCGATAGAGCCGAACACAGATCCCACTCCTAAGGTGGTATGTGTCTTTGGGCCCTCGGGCTCGTCTCCGACCAGGGGCTCCGAATCACGTGCATCCATGCCCATCGGACCTGACTGGGCACCGGTCATGGAGTTTAGCTCCGCGGATATCTTTCAGCACTCACCCTTGGGCGGCGTGCTAAGCTCATTAAAATCTCTCTCCCTGTCAAGAGACTCTTGGCTGAACTATGTCCGGCTTGAGTGGGAAGCATACGACGAAGAAATTCGTTTCCCACCCACCACCCACTTAATAGCCAATGTCGATGACTCAACCGACATGCTTGATTTCGACTCCGAAGACATCGACGGTATGAATGACGATGCCGGAGAAAAACAGCAACCACCGCCCATAGGGCACTGGATAGCCACCTCATCATATGATATATACATGGTGGACACGCCCAAAGAAAACAACGGCGAGGAATGGAAGTGTGCAACAGAGGATAATCCTCTTGAGAAGCAACCAAAGCGCCGACGTCAGCGGCGCCGCTCTAAATCCTGCCACAGCAAAAACAGCGATAACGGCACAAGAAAGATAATACCCCGGTCGACTCCAAAGGTAACGACAACCCCATGGACCTAGCTATGGTGCAGGATGAGCCAGGGGACGACAAACATAGTCCGGGGCCGCTGTCCGATCACAGCGATGCCGAAGATAAAACTTATAAACCTGTCTCCGGAGAGGAGAACAGTCCGGACGACGATGTACTCATCATCCCGGAAAAGCACTTGGAATAAGAGAACCTCCACAAAAGGCTTATCGCCACCGCGAGGAGCTTGAAGAAGCAGAAACAAAGGCTTAAGGCTGCAACGGATACGCTCAACCACAGATGGAACAAAGTGCTCGACACTGACGAAAAATACAATGGTGATCGCCACACAAAGTGCTACCCAAAGCGCAAGTTGTTGCCCGAATTCTACGACGAGGCTATAGAGCCCATACCACCAAAAAACAACATGGCCGATCTGCCGGACCAACCACCCCGTGGCTGAGACAGAGCAGCTAATGATGCCGCACACAAGTCAGCACACAATCTACATGAGCACCTGGACAAAAGAGCCAGTATGGCCAGGTCCATCTATGGATCTAGGAAGCGTGCTCCTACGCAGCATCACGGCCACCAAAATGACTATTTGGATCGAATACCAGCTCAGATCAACACCGAACACCACATCCTCGGAAGCATGTTGCGCCACATCCAAATATAGGGGTGATGCGCACCCCCTGTGCTTCACCGATGAGGTGCCGAATCATGAATTTCCAGAGGGATTTAAACCCGTAAACATAGAGGCATACGACGGAATGACAGACCTTGCAGTCTGGATTGAGGACTTTATTCTTCACATCCATATGGCTCGCGGAGACGATCTCCACGCCATCAAATACCTGCCCTTCAAGTTGAAAGGACCAGCTCCGCACTGGTTGAAAAGCCTCCCCGAAAACTCAATTGGAAGTTGGGAGGAACTTGAGGATGCTTTCAGGGCTAATTTTCAAGGAACCTATGTCCGACCTCCGGATGCAGACAATTTAAATCACATAATCCAACAACCCGGAGAGTCAGCCCGTAAGCTTTGGAACAGATTTCTCACCAAGAAGAACCAAATCGTCGACTGCCCAGATGCCGAAGCCTTAGTGCCTTTCAAACAAAGTGTCCGGGATGAATGGCTCACTAGACACCTCGGCTAGGAAAAACCGAGGACAATGGCAGCCCTAACAAGCCTTATGACCCGCTTTTGCGCGGGCGAGGACAGTTGGTTGGCCCACAGCGGCACCAGCGACCCAGGCACATCCGAAATCAGGGACGGCACTGGGAAGCCGTGACGCAATAAAAACAAGCATCGAAATAATGAAGACAACCCAGACAACACGGCGGTAAACACCGGATTCAGGGGCTCTCGACCCGGTCAACGGAAAAAGCCATCTAAAGGCAGAAGAGATGGACCGTCCAGCCTAAACAAAATTCTAGACAGATCATGTCAGATTCATGGCACCCCCAAGAAACCTGCGAATCACCAACAGAGAATGCTGGGTCTTCAAGCAGGCCGGAAAGCTAAACGCCGAACACAAGGGGAGGGAGCCGCCAAGTGAAGACGAGGACGAACGCGCCAGCCGAACACTGGGGGACAGAAAAAATTTCCACCAGAGGTCAAAACAGTGAACATGATCTACGCAACCCACATACCAAAGAGGAAGCGCAAACGCGCACTCCGAGACGTATATGTTGTAGAACCCATCGCCCCCAAATTCAACCCATGGTCGTCCTGCCCGATCACCTTCGATTGCAGGGATCATCCGACTAGTGTCCGGCATGGAGGTTCGGCTGCCTTGGTGCTCGACCCAAAAATTGACGGATACCATCTCACCCGAGTCCTCATGGACGGCGGCAGTAGTCTTAATCTGATATATAAGGACACTGTCCGCAAGATGGGGATAGACCCGTCAAGAATCAGCCAAAGCAATACTACCTTCATAGGAGTAATACCAGGCGTAGAGGCCCGCTGCACAGGCTCTCTAACATTATAGGTTGTATTCAGTTCTCCTGACAACTTCTGAAGCGAAGAACTAATCTTCGACATCGCTCCATTCCGAAGCGGCTACCATGCACTACTCAGAAGAACGACCTTCGCTCGTTTCAATGCAGTTCTACATTATGCTTATCTTAGACTTAAGATGCCCGGTCCACGTGGCGTCATCACAATTAGCAGAAATACAGAGCGCTCCCTGCGTGTGGAAGAATATGTGGCGGCTCTAGCAGCCGAAGCACTGACCGGCCTCGCCAACCCAAGTAACTAATCGGTCGTCGAAGACCACGAACACGGCTAGACATGTTCCACGCACCACTATTTGTACCAGCCCAGATAAACCTGAGCTTGACTAACGGCTATACCCCCATATGAGGTGCTAGGGGTTGCCCGCACAAAAAGAATCCATAGTTCGGCTGGATTCTATTTACACTCAAGAAATTGAATTCTCATGGTTCTTTAAGAGTAACCAACTTTCCGCACGGTCACACCAGAGTCTTTCACCTGGGCTTTTCCTTTTTTCTTTTCAGATGACCATGGTGCTACACCCTTCCAGGATACGGCACAACGTAGACAAAGGCGCAGACGTGCAGTAGGGCCCCATTCAAAGGTTTCTTTTTAGATTAAGAGCCTATGTAAACATTTTTTTTCATCTCTTGTTGGTTCAAACCCTCTTGGTCGGCGTTATTGGCAAGTTTATTATTCGCCGATCTAAAATAGACGTTACAAGGGCAGCAACCAATGTGTTTTGAGAACTATGCTCTCACCACAGCCGCTCTTTCGTCATGCCAGACTAATGCACATACCTGGAAATTCAGGGTTCATTATCGAGGGCGGTATGCAGCCCAGTATATGTTGTAAAGTCCGAATACCTTCGGGAGTGTTCGGCGTCGCGAGTTTGGCCTTATATGCATCAGCTTCGAATCATGTCTTTGGTCAATAGTTGGGTTTGCCCGGCTCCCGTGTTTTGCTACCTTGTGTTCCGCTCTATCGGCTAAGGTGGCACAGGGAGAAATACTGTGATTGTGCCCTGGTTCATCTGGATGAGCACCTCAGTAGAGAAAGCCGAAAACTGACTGTCATGAGAAAGTGAGAGACTGGTCAACCACTCGACGACCCAGCGGAATCTTCGCAATTCCTCTGCATTAATGAAGGACCGGTTTCCCGCTCACGTATGTACACGCACCGTATTCGGATAAGCACGGACATACCGGGGACTATATAGTAGCCCCACCGCCAAACTCCTATGGCTAAGTGAAAGTGTTAAAGCTATATAGTCCAATTGCCTTGTTCACCACGCTATCACCTCCTTAACGGACCAAGACGTTGGAACAAGTGTGATTACGCTCTTTGCCGAACACCCCCGCATCATATGCATGGGGGCTGAAGCCGACGACTGCAAACTTTCAGGCTATATACATACATACACGAACGTCCGCACGGAGGCACTACAATATTCTATGGGCAAAACTATAAATATAGCCTTTATTGTCAAAAGCATTGTTTTTACAATCAAGATACATGTCACTGGAACATTATATTCTTTGAGCACTGAGCCTCTATTAAATGGGCACCTTCTAGGACTTCTTCAAAATAGTGCTCGGGCTAGTCCTGAGCCCCGGGTGGACCCCTGGTTGCAATATCGGTGGCCTCCATCCTCGCCCAATATGTCTTAACACGAGCGAGAGCCATCCGTGCACCCTCTATGCACGCCGACCTATTAACAGCGTCGATATGCAGCACGACACGAAGAAATTGTTGCACCAACCAAAATAACTACCCGTGCTCGGTTCCTTCGGCCGGTCATGGCAAGCCCGGTCAACCTATGGAGCTCGGCCCACTCGGCGATTTGCTCATTCAACAGCAGCAGACGCTTTGGAGCGCTGAACTGCGACCAGAACAATCTTTCCACCTCACGATCTTTCCGATCCTTGAAGTACTCTGTCGCATCAGCAGCACTCTTTGCTAAATCCAAGTATGCGTCTGCAGAGCTCCACAATTGATCAAGAGGGGCATCTTTCAGATCGCTGAACTTCGTTCGCAATAAAAAGGGCTTCCCACCCGCGATATCACCGGCTTGCCGAAGCTCCTCCCGAGTCCCTCTGATTTCATAGCAAGTTTCCTTTGGTTCTTGCACGGCCTTCTCCAAGTCAGCCATTTTTGTTTGCTTTTCCCTTTTGAGAAGCTCATATCGGCTGGCGGCATTTTGTAGCTCAATAGCCATGTTGGCTATTTTATCCTCACTTTGGCGATGAGCAGCCTGTTCGTCTTTTAATTCCTCGGCTGCCTACAAGGCAGCCGCATCACTTCTCCTGGCTTGCTCCTTGGCTCGGGCAAGTTCTGCCCGAAGGGTCTCCACGACGGCAGCTACATCCGCAGTCAAAGCATACTATAGATACTAGCATCATGCTCTTCTTAATATTTGCTGACCACCCGAATATACATACCTTGTGCCTCGTCAAGCCGCTTGTTTACAAGTGGGATGTCTGCATCTGCCACGTCAAGTTGCCGCCTTAATTTGGCAAATTCAGCAGTCCGGTCAGCCGCCGGATCTGCAGCCGCGTGTGCACAAAAACAGCTCGATCATTACCTAAGGCTATGATCCTCTACTCGCGTTGTCTGGACAGCAACCAGAGTCTCAGGGGATACTATCTATACAAAGTACACCTTGTGTGTGACGTATGGTCAAAAAATATCACTTTGCTTACCTCAAAGCCTCTTAGCAGGCTCGTGAAAGCTTCATTCAACCCGCTTTTTGCGGATGAAATCCTCTCAACCACCTACCCGTTAAGGTACGATGTGCCACTGAGTTAGCCTCTTGCTCCAGAAGACCCATCAATATGTCTGGTTGTACACCGGACAATCCCGGGTTTTTTCTGTTGGTCTTCTTAGGAGTCGAGAACTCCGGACTTCGGGCGGCTGAAGAGTTACCTTCTGGCTTTTATGGATCAAGAGAAATCCTCTGTGACGACACCTAATGGCCGTCCGCCTCATGAGGTGGGGAAGCAGGAGAAGGCATTTCGCTCTCCATCATCTCCGGAAGAAGATCCCCCGAAGACGAACATTGTTGAGAAGGGCTATGAGCCAGAGTGCAAAACATATGTCTCGGTTGGTATTCTCAGGAAAAGAGCAGGGCGTATTTACTAAAGTACCTTTGTTCACTTACGGCTCGGTTGACCGCTGGCCCCCTTGTGGGCGCTGTGTAGTAAGGATGCACTCCGGGACAGGGCCCCCTGGTGAAGGTTTCTTCCCTCGTTTGGAAACCTCCGTTTCCAAGTCTTCAGAGGCGGTCCTTTTCTTCCCGTGCGGAGAGGGGATTCTAGATTCACCTCCCCGATCATCCTCCAATACGGAGGCACTAATTCCCCCGGGTAGGATGCGTAACGTATGAAGCCCGCTTTTGGCTTCTCTATTCCTCCCCTCGTCTTCTCCTGAGGGCACTTGATAAGGTGCGTGAGCCAGCATCCTGGTTAGTACAGGATCCAGCGAGCCTTCGGGAAGAGGGGCAGAACACCTGATCCTCTCCGCCTTTCTTATCCAGTCCTGGCCGAGGTTGATTTTTCAGAATAATGTTGTGATAAATATAATGACAGCATGTTCGGTCGCGGAGTTATTTACTTGGGTATCTAGACCGTTGCAGTTGAGACCCGCATCCTCGGTGGTATCCGGACACTTCATTCGTGATCCGAAGAATAATCGATACATCCCTTCAAGTGTCACGCTGAAGAAGTGTTGAATGGTTCGCGGTCCTTCTGGGTTGAACTCCCACATACGGATAGATCAACATTGGCATGGTAGGACCCACGAACTAACATTACTTGAATTACTTTTAACGAGACTGACATCCCTCTTGAGGAGATCTCGGATGCGGCTTTGCAATGTCAGCACGTCATTAACTGGTCCCCAGTCCAGCCCCTTGTTGACCATGATGCCAGTTGTGGTGGAGGGGCAGAGCGAAAGGCTGGGGAGGCTGCCCACTTTTTACCTCAGGGTTCTGTGATGTAAAACCACTCCCATTGCCATAGGTCGTACACCTCCGCGAAGGAACCCTTTGTCCATAATGCGTCGGCACCTTTCCTTATTATAGCACCTCCGCACTCCGCGTGTTGCCCGTCGATCATCTTCGGCTTCACATTGAAGGTCTTGAGCCATAAGACGAAGTGTGGGGTAATGCGGAGGAAGTCCTCATACACGACGATAACAATAAGATTTGAAGGAAGGAATCTGGAGCTAGATCATGAAAATCTAGCCCGTAATAGAACATGAGCCCTCTAACGAAGGGGTCAATATGAAAGCCTAGCCCTCGGAGGAAGTGGGAGACGAATACAACACTCTCGTTGGGTTCGGGAGTGGGGATAACCTGCCCTTGAGTAGGTAACCTGTGAAGGATTTTGGCGGTCAGATACCTAGCCTCCCTAAGCCTCTTGATGTCCTCCTCTGTGACGGAAGAGGCCATCCACCGGCCCTGAAGGTTGGATCCAGACATGGTTGAAGGCCCGGAGCGCTTAGACTGAACCTTGGGTGCTGGAACTCGATGTAGGTGAAAGTAAGGATCGGGCATGGAAAGAAAAGGACAGGCCTTGACCTCTTCATAAAGAGGGTGAATATCAAGCATCCTCCGCGTGGCCATTTGGAACTTGCCTAAAACCGAGGAGTCATACTAACGGCACGGTTGGGTTACCGACACCCGTATTGATTAGAATATCATGATAAGGGGAACACGATCTCTACTTCGACAAGACATGCCAATAAAACCGCCTCGCAAGACGTGCAGCAGCGGGTTGAGAAAAATGGTTCGTATAATGACCGGGCTGCGGCGTGATGCCACGCTATGAAAAGTTGTCAGCAGATTAGATTTGTCGAATATTGTGCTCTCTACGGTGGTACGTGGAATTTGTTTTGCAGAGCCAGACACGATTCGTGTGTTCAAAATCTACCTTGGAGTATTCGGAGAAGGAACCCTCCTTGCAATGTCGAAGACAATTTGCGCGCCGGACTCATCGTCAATGAAGCCCAGTTCAGGGGCTACTGAGGGAGTCCTGGATTAGGGGGTCCTCGAACAGCCGGACTATGTACTTATGTCGGACTGTTGGACTATGAAGATACAAGATTGAAGACTTCGTCCCGTGTCCGGGTGGGACTCTCCTTTGCATGGAAGGCAAGCTTGGCTATTCGGATATGTAGATTTCCTTCTCTGTAACCGACTCTGTGTAACCCTAGCCCCCTCCGGTGTCTATATAAACCGGACGGTTTAGTTCGTAGGACCAGAACAATCATAATCATAGGCTAGCTTCTAGGGTTTAGCCTCTACGATCTCGTGGTAGATCAACTCTTGTAATACTCATATCATCAAGATCAATCAAGCAGGAAGTAGGGTATTACCTCCATAGAGAGGGTCCGAACCTGGGTAAACATTGTGTCCCCCACCTCCTATTACCATTAGCCTTAGACGCACAGTTCAGGACCCCCTACCCGAGATCCGCCAGTTTTGACACCGACAGTGAGCTTGAGCGCCAGCAGATCATCCTTGGTATCTCCGGCTACGGTGAGGACGCCGCTGCTCCCGGGCATCTTCATGAGGTTGTAGGCCGGATCGGTTGCTGCCATGAACTGAGCCAAGGCGGGGTACCAGAGGATGGCGTTGTACGGGAGGCCGATGTGGGCGATGTTGAAGTTAACCAGCTCCGTGCGGAAGTTGTCATGGGTGCCGAAATTCACATGAAGGCGGATCTGCCCCAGGGAGCTGGAGGAACCACCTCTGACGCCTGAGAAGGCCTCCACCGAAAGCACGTTGAGGTCGGCGCCGCCGTCGATGAGGGTCTTGCTCACGGCCAACTGGCAGATGGTGGGCGTGCAAAGCATTGGGAGCGCACCCAAGCAGGCGGCGCTCACGGGGTGATCGTCCGAGTTGAAGGTCAGGTCGGCTTTGGGTGCCGCCCAACCCGAAGGAGCTCCTTGTTGTGCGAGAGCGGCGCCGATCTGGCGGAAGAATGGCTTGGCGTTGCGGTCTGAGTGATAGAGACAAAGGTGTCCCGTCTTTCGATGAGATGGTGGATTTTGCTTTGGTGGAAGTCGACTTTGACGATCCGACTACGAACGTGCGAGGACGTCGCACCTTAGCAATCGCTAAACCAACTCCGAGAGGTTATTGACCACGCCGGAGCACGATCAACCTGACCACGAGGGTCTGTTTCCTGCGAGCAAATGAAGAACAAGCAAGAAACTGAGATTGCAATCTGGATATTGCGAATATAAGATGAAAGCTTTATTGATCAAGGTGGGGTTCTGTGACGCCTTTGTCTGGTCGTTGAACACAAACGAAGTACGCGAAGTTGCAGCTATGGCGAACTTTTAATATAAACAAAACCCAAAGTCTAAACGATGCCCTAAGGGCTGTATATATGGAGGAAGAGGGGGGAATTTCGTGGCCCTTGGTGGAGGGGTCCAAAATCAACCCTATCTCTTGTTTCCCCACACATACGGACTCTAAAAATAGCCTATACTTATGTATTTCGAAATTACATGGGCCTGGCCCAATAATAAGGTGACGCAGCACCTAAAATAGCCTCGGGACGAAATTTATGAAGTGGCATCTTGTATATTTCGTCCAAGGCTTCATGCACCCATTATGGTGGCTTCAAAGTCCTGAAATCATCACTTGTAACTCCGTTATTGTTCCCCTTGTGCATGCCATCATCTCCATGCTTGTTCTTGCTCCAATGTTCATCCTTCTCCAAGCTAGGCCCTTCATTTGTAAGCAAAACAAATGTATCCAATTTAGGCAGCATCATATTCTCATGAACATTAAAATCATTACCAAGAAACGAAAGTACCTGGTAATTTAGCTGGCGTGCACGAGCTCTAGTAATTGGTCCAGTATGTATAGCAGCAGGGGTTGTGGGTGTAACAATTGTATTGATGTCCTCATCATCCTCCCCTTCTTGAAATGAAGTCGTCCTCGACGGAAGTTCATCTTCCTCACCCAAATAAGGCTTCAAATCTGCAATGTTAAAAGTGGGACTAACCCCAAAATCTGCAGGCAGCTCAAGTTTATATGCATTATCATTTATTTTCTATAACACCTTAAAGGGACCATCAGCACGTGGCATTAACTTTGATTTGCGCAAATCAGGAAATCTATCCTTACGCAAATGTAACCAAACAAGATCTCCAGGTGCAAACACAACATGTTTTCTACCCTTATCTCCAGCAAGTTTATATTTAGCATTCATACGCTCAATGTTTTCCTTAGTTAACTCATGCATTTTTAAAATCAATTCAGCATGTTGTTTAGCATCAAAATTAACCTTCTCCGAAGATGGAAGAGGCAACAAATCAATAGGTGCACGAGGTAGGAAACCATACACAACTTCAAAAGGGCACATCTTAGTAGTAGAATGCAATGAACGATTATAAGCAAATTCAATATGAGGCAAGCATTCCTCCCACATTTTCTTATTATTCTTCAAAACAGCCCTAAGCATAGTAGACAACGTTCTATTGACTACTTCAGTTTGTCCATCAGTTTGGGGGTGACAAGTAGTACTAAAAACAGTTTAGTCCCCAACTTAGCCCATAAACATCTCCAAAAGTGGCTAAGAAATTTAGTATCACGATCTGAAACAATAGTATTTGGCACACCATGCAAGCGAATAATTTCACGAAAGAACAAATCAGCAACATTAACAGCATCATCGCTTTTATGACATGGTATAAAGTGTGCCATTTTCGAGAATCTATCCACGACAACAAATATGCTATCCCTCCCCTTCTTTGTTCGAGGTAAACCTAAAACAAAGTCCATAGATATATCCTCCCAAGGAACACTAGGTACAGGCAAAGGCATATATAAACCATGAGGATTGAGTCGTGACTTAGCTTTTTGACATGTAGTGCATCGAGCAATAAAACGCTCAACATCCCGTCTCATCTTTGGCCAAAAGAAATGTGTAGCAAGTACGTCCTCCGTCTTCTTCACGCCAAAGTGTCCCATTAATCCTCCTCCATGCGCCTCCTGCAACAACAAAAGACGAACGGAGCTAGCTGGAATGCATAGCTTGTTAGCACGAAACACAAATCCATCGTTAACGACAAACTTGTTCCACATTCTTCCTTCTTTACAATTCTGCATTACATCTTTAAAATCAGCATCATGCACATATTGATCTTTGATGCTCTCCAAACCAAATATTTTGAAGTCAAGTTGTGAAAGCATAGTATAGCGACGAGACAATGCATCAGCAATAACATTTTCTTTTCCCTTCTTGTGTTTAATGACATAAGGGAAAGTCTCAATGAATTCAACCCATTTAGCATGTCTACGATTCAGTTTAGCTTGACTTTTAATATGTTTCAAAGATTCATGATCAGAATGTATAACAAATTCTTTGGGCCATAAATAATGTTGCCATGTTTCTAAAGTCCGAACAAGAGCATATAATTCTTTATTATAAGTAGAATAATTCAGACTAGGCCCACTCAATTTTTCAGAAAAGTATGCAACAGGTTTGCCATCTTGTAATAACACACCTCCTAATCCAATTCCACTAGCATCACATTCAAGCTCAAAAGTCTTATTAAAATCAGGAAGTTGGAGTAAAGGAGCATGTGTCAACTTATCTTTCAATACCGTGAAGGCATCTTCCTGTGCGGTACCCCAAACAAAAGGCACATCCTTCTTTGTAAGCTCGTTGAGAGGTGCAGCAATGGTGCTGAAATCTCTCATAAAACGCCTATAGAATCCAGCGAGGCCAAGAAAACTCCTCACTTGTGTGACCGTTTTGGGCTGCGGCCAACTCTCAATAGCTTCAATCTTGGCTTTGTCAACTTCAATTCCCTGTGGAGTAACAACATAGCCAAGAAAAGATACTCGGTCGGTGCAAAAGGTGCACTTCCCAAGGTTACCAAACAAACGTGCATCACGTAGAGTAATATTATTAATGCCTCTACAATCAACACACATACGTGATGTACCATCCTTTTTCGGCACTAGAATAATAGGAACAGCACAAGGACTAAGGGATTCGCGTATATAACCTTTGTCGAGAAGCTCTTGTACTTGGCGCATAATCTCCTTCGTCTCCTCTGGATTGGTACGGTATGGTGCACGGTTTGGCAGTGAAGCACCGGGAATTAAGTCAATCTGATGCTCAATCCCTCGAATAGGCGGTAATCCCGGTGGCACGTCTTGTGGAAAGACGTCAGCGAACTCCTGCAAAATGTTAGTGACAGCAGGAGGCAAAGAGGAAGGCACGTCCTCGAATGAAAATAATGCCTCTTTGCACACAAAAGCATAGCAAACAGATTTGCTGAAATCTAGCTCATCAATATCAGATTTGGTGGCAAATAAACATGCACTTTTCAATTTAATTTCAGAAGCAACACTAGATGGTTTATTATTAGGCTTCATTTGTTGCTCAAATTCTTTTTCCACAATCTGATTTCCACTCTTATCCGTCTCCTGTTTTGCTTTATTAGCTCTATTAATATCATCTTTCAAAATGGAATCAGGAGTCATAGGAAGCAAAGTAATATTTTTATCCTTATGAACAAGAGTATAGTGATTGTTTCTACCATGGTGTACAAAATTTTTATCAAATTGCCATGGTCTACCAAGTAATAAGGAACATGCTTGCATAGGTACCACATCACAATCAACATAATCATCATATGTAGAGATACTAAAATGCACACGAACAGTACGTGTTACCTTAACCTTGCCGCTGTTGTTGAACCATTGGATGTAGTAAGGATGTGGATGTGGTCTTGTGGTGAGAGAAAGCTTCTCCACCATCTCCATGCTAGCCAAGTTGTTGCAGCTCCCTCCGTCTATTATGACGCGCATAGAACGTTCCTTCACAACTCCCTTGGTATGGAACAAATTGTGCCTCTGATTTTGCTCAGCTTGTGTGACCTGCACACTCAAAACACGTTGAGCAACTAAACATTCATGCCTGTTAGCGTCTTCAGGAGCCATGTATTGCGTCTCATGATCAGAATCATCTCCACCATGTTCTTCACGTGTAATAAGAGCCAATGTCTCCTCATCATAGTCACTAGCGGACTCATATCCACCATCCGCGGTAGCAATCATCACACGCGGAGATTTGCATTCCCTCGCATAATGACCTCCTCCCTTACAACGACGACAAATAATATCACTTGTGTGCCCTGTTGATGCCATGGAAGAAGAAAAACGTTGTGCAGGCCCCGCAGGTGCGCTCTTGGCAGATAATGGTGGTTGTGCCTGTTTTCTTGTATCACGGCTGGAGGTGGCACCGGATGGAGGTGCTGGTGCAGTTGAAGTAGAAGATGCACGTGGTGTCCATGATGAAGGTCGGCCTGCAGAAAAGTTAGTTCGCCCCAATGCTTGTCGATCCTGCACATCACGTTCAGCTTTACAAGCAAGATGGAATAAACAAGTGATATTAGTATACTCCTTATAGTCTAGAATGGTCTGAACCTCTCTATTTAATCCACCCAGAAAACGTGCAAGCATAGCTTCATTCTCCTCAACAATACCACATCTAATCATGCCAGTTTGTAATTCCTGATAATATTCTTCTACAGAATTTTTTCCTTGTCTTAAGCGCTGTAATTTTTGAAGCAATTCACGTTGATAATATGGTGGAACCCAACGCGTACGCATAGCAGTTTTCAAAGCGGCCCAAGTAGTTGGAATAGGATACAATCTACAATGTTCAGACCACCATACACATGCAAAACTAGTGAAAGCACAAACAGCAGCAGCAACTCGTCTCTCCTCAGGATATTGTAAACATGTAAATCGTTGTTCAGTTTCTAACTCCCAAGTAAGATATATATCAGGAACATATCTACCCTCAAATGGTGGAATATTCAATTTCAGTTTAGGAATATGGACATCATCTCGTACCTGAGGTGGTGGTGCAGGCCTACCATTACGAATATATACCTAAGGTCGACCTGCTGGTGGTGGTGCTGGTGGCTGCTCGTAGATCTGATTTTGATCAACCTCATCCTCATAATCGCCCGCATACTCATCATCCTCCTGGGTACCAGCAACAGCAGTAGCAGGAGCCACAGAAGTATCAACAGCAGCACCAACAGTTTGGCCAAACGCAAGAGGAACACGGCTCGCTCGGCGAAGGTCTATTTCGCGACGTGGAGGTAGTCGTTGTTGTTGTTGTTGGAGAGGTGCGTTAGGTGCAGCGGGTGGTGGTGGTGGAAGACGCGCGAGCAATTCATTAAATCTGTTATCGAGCTTTGTTTCGAACATCTTCTCAAGGCCAGTGATCTTCTCCATGGCCTCTTCAAAATTGTTCAGCACATCTTGCACCTGTTCAGTCATCATTTGCTGAAACTTATCATGAAGCTCCTTGTTCGATAAATTCTCCCAGTCAATCTCGTCGGCTTGTGATCCTGGCATGGTTAGCAGCAATAGAAACACACAAGATATGATCCTACAAACTACGAACAAGTGGTGGTGGTGGGTGTCACAAATCCGGCAAGCAAAACTCAAATTCTTACCAGCTCTTACCCAGCAACAGGCGGTGATCGGCAACCGTTGTAGTCAAAACTCTCAAAGCTTGGATAGAGCGATTACCAGGGAGAGTCAAACGCACGACGTAGATGTATGTGGAGCTGGGAAGGCTTATACTATGGTAGCAAAAAGGGTCAGCAATAATCAATTCAGAGATGCAAAGTTGAATAAACGCTCAACGACGGTACTGTGTTGGTCCTAGGCTAGACTGTGCTAGAGACGCGAGCCTAGAACACCAACAAAATCACGGCGCGGCACGTAAACAAGGGAAAAGCACACTCTGAAAAAAAAAATTCGCTTTTTTTTTGCGCTCTTTTTTTTGCGCTGCTTTTTTTTTTGCGAAAAATCACTATAATGGCGAGTGTCTCAAAACTCTTCCTAGCTCAAACTGACAGGATGGGCACGAAATTTTTCGACCATTTTTTTTTCGACTGCCCGGACCCAAAAACTGGAAACGGGTCAAAAAAAACTTCCTATAATGGCACCTGTCTCAAAACACTCAGAAACACCTAAAAATAGGATAGCCAGAATTTTTTTCGAAAAATGCGTTTTCGAAAAATTTTGGGCCTAAACGGAGCATGGCTACCCGACTCTTTTTTTTTCCGAAACCTACTCCGGCAAGGAAACACGAATCGGAATCTAGATGGATCTCGAAAACAACCCTAATAAGCAAGGAACTCGGATTGGTGGTGGATATATGGTGGTGGTATATGGCAGCGGTGTTGGTAGCGGTGGTAGTATATGGATATGGATCGGTGGTGGTATATGGACACGGATTGGTGGTGGTATATGGATACGGATTCGGAGCGGTGGTGGTAGATGGCAGGGGCGATGATGATGGTGCGGCGGCGGCGTGACAACTTATGACCAGAACTCGAAACTCTAAAAGACTAGACTCTAAGACCAGCAACTAGACACGACGATGCAACCGCAAATTCAACAAAGCAAAAACCCTAAAAAGATTATGCAAAGGCTCAGATTGGTTCGGATATGATGAACTAACCCTAATTTTTTTTTGTGCCTTTTTCGTGGACTGTAGGTATGAAGAACAGACTCGATCTAAACTACGAAAAACTGTAAAATCTCACCGAGCAACCTGGAAATCTGATACCACTTGATAGAGACAAAGGTGTCCCGTCTTTCGATGAGATGGTGGATTTCGCTTTGGTGGAAGTCGACTTTGACGATCCGACTACGAACGTGCGAGGACGTCGCGCCTTAGCAATCGCTAAACCAACTCCGAGAGGTTATTGACCACGCCGGAGCACGATCAAACTGACCACGAGGGTCTGTTTCCTGCGAGCAAACAAAGAACAAGCAAGAAACTGAGATTGCAATCTGGATATTGCGAATATAAGATGAAAGCTTTATTGATCAAGGTGGGGTTCTGTGACGCCTTTGTCTGGTCGTTGAACAAAAACGAAGTACGCGAAGTTGCAGCTATGGCGAACTTTTAATCTAAACAAAACCCAAAGTCTAAACGATGCCCTAAGGGCTGTATATATGGAGGAAGACGGGGGGAATTTCGTGGCCCTTGGTGGAGGGGTCCAAAATCAACCCTATCTCTTGTTTCCCCACACATACGGACTCTAAAAATAGCCTATACTTATGTATTTCGAAATTACATGGGCCTGGCCCAATAATAAGGCGACGCAGCACCTAAAATAGCCTCGGGACGAAATTTATGAAGTGGCATCTTGTATATTTCGTCCAAGGCTTCATGCACCCATTATGGTGGCTTCAAAGTCCTGAAATCATCACTTGTAACTCCGTTCTTGTTCCCCTTGCGCATGCCATCATCTCCATGCTTGTTCTTGCTCCAATGTTCATCCTTCTCCAAGCTAGGCCCTTCATTTGTAAGCAAAACAAATGTATCCAATTTAGGCAGCATCATATTCTCATGAACATTAAAATCATTACCAAGAAACGAAAGTACCTGGTAATTTAGTTGGCGTGCACGAGCTCTAGTAATTGGTCCAGTATGTATAGCAGCAGGGGCTGTGGGTGTAACAATTGTATTGATGTCCTCATCACTGAGGGTGGCACTTGTGAGCCACCCAGGAGAGCTGCGACGACCGGGGGCGCTGACGAAGCGTAGTGGGCGAGGAAGAGGTTGCGCAACTCCTACCAGGAGGCCACAGAAGATGTCGGCAGGTTGAGCAGCCAAACGCGCGGGACGCCGGTGAGGGCCATGGGAAACCAGTTGGCCATTACCTTGTCATCGCCTCCGGCCTGGAGGACGGCCTCCTCGTATGCCATCAGGAAAGCCAGCGGATCCGCCGCGCCGTTGTAGCACGGCGACATCTCTGGCTTGAACTTGTGCGGCCACTGCACCTGCCGCAAGGCAGGGGCCAAGGCTCGGAGCCCCCTGGCCCCAGCGCTGGCATCGGCCGCCGGAGCCAGAGGCGCGTTGTCCGCCATGAGGGCGAAACGCGGTGTTGGTGGAGAGCGAGCCGACGGATGGGAGAGCTCCGGTGCACCCCTACCTGGCGCGCCAAATCTTGGATATTGGTTTCCGGCAAAACCCTTAAGGTTCAAACTCTGGGGTGCGCACGAAGATCTTCACCCTACCGAAGCACGCCCACAACCTCGCCGTGAATCTAAGCTAGCACGATGAACAACACGAGAGACACAAGGTTTATACTGGTTCGGGCCACTGTTGTGGTGTAATACCCTAATCCAGTGTGTGGTGTGGTGGATTGCCTCTTGGGCTGACGATGAACAGTACAGAGGAAGAACAGCCTCGCGAAGGGTGTTCTTGTGGTGGTGCGTGGATGTTCGGCCTAGCCAGGATCCGATCCCTTCCTATTGTGGTGGCTATCTCTATTTATAGAGGCCCTGGTCCTCTTCCCAAATATTGAGCGGCAAGGGAGCCAACAATGGCCATTTTGAAAGGGGACAACTAGTACAAGCTATCCTGACTAAAGGTGGTCTTTGACTGCCAAAGGCACTGGCGATGACGCCGTCTTGGGCTCCACGGTGACCTCCATCCTGTCGTCCTACTGGTCTCGGTCTCATTGCACCGATATGGAAACCTTTGCTTGATGCCTCGGTACTCCGCGCCTGTGCTTGCTCCCTTTGCACCAAAGAGGAAATGAGGACACTGCGTGGCTGGCGCCCGCCTGGTCTTGATCGTCATGGCTTGCGTCATGAGCACCTCGCGAGGTACTCCTCGCCTTGATCTCTCCGGCTCCTCGTGAGCCTGCCTAGTGAGGCCGCCCCCGAGGAGGCCTTGTGGCGCCCGCCCCGCGAGGCTTGGCCCCTCGCGAGGGTCTTGAACTTGGGTTGATGAAGACGGGCCGTACTGGGCCGCTAGTGAGCCACGCTGCAGGCCACGGGCAGGCAAGTCTGGGGACCCCCGTTCCCATAACGCCGACAAGGCCGACCTCACCTTCGATTCGTAGGACCACCCCGCTTCCACAGCGGGCGTAGGCGCGCTCCTGATGCTCTGCACCCCCACCATCTGCAATGTGTCAGTCACCAAGACCCGCATCGATGGAGGAGCCAACCTCAATATGCTCTTTGTGGAGGCATTTGGCCTGCTTCACATGCCTTATGGTCGGCTCCGCCCTACCAAGCCCTTCTCCGGGTCGATGACGGCTCCACCAGCCCCCTGGGGCAAAACGCCTCCCTGTCACCTTTGGGACCCGCGACAACTACCGCACCGAGCTTATCGACTTCGGCATTACCCGGATCGGCCTCCCGTACAATGCCATCCTCGGGTACCCAGCCCTAGCCAAGTTCATGGCAGCAACTCACCCAGCCTACAACCGCATGAAGATGCCGGGGAGCAGCGGCGTCCTCACGGTGGCAGGGGACACCAAAGACGCACTACTGGACCTCAAGCTTACCTTCAAGACCGCGGCGGCCACGTAGTCAAGTGAGAAAGGAGCCCCGGAGGCCCTGGGGGCTGCGCCGGCTAAGAAGAAGCAGTTGTTTTCTCAAGATCGAGCAGGGCTGAAACAAGAACCAGTTGATGAAGACGGAGCGTCGGGCGCCACCTTCACCATAGGTGTCGGCCTCTCTCTAGACAAGGAAAAGGCGTCGGTCAACTTCTTGCGCGCCAACAAGGATGTGTTCGCATGGGAGCCCAAGGACCTGGTTGGAATCCTGAGGGGGATAATCGAGCACCACCTGAGGGTGTGCCCAAACGTGCACCCCATGAAGTAGAAGGCACGGCGGCAGTCCATAGAGAAGCAAGTGTTCATCGTCCAAGAGACCCACAAGCTGCAGGATGCCGGTGTCATTTGGGACGTGTGATACTCGACTGGCTAGCAAACCCGGTCATTGTCCCCAAGAAGGGTGGGAAGGAGCGCATGTGCGTCGACTTCAGCAACCTCAACAAGGCTTGCCCTCAGGACCCCTTCCAGCTCCCGCACATCGATCAGATCGTCGACTCCACCGCCGAGTGTGATCTTCTGTGCTTTTTGGATGCCTTCTTGGGGTACCACCAGATCAACATGGTTGTGCAAGATGTGGAGAAAACGGCGTTCCTGACCCCGTGCGGGGTGTACTGCTACACCTGCATGTCGTTCGGACTGCGTACTGCTGGAGCCACCTTTCAACGCCTAATGCATATCGCTCTAGGTCAATAGCTCGGGAGGAACGCTGAGGCTTACGTCAATGACATAGTAGTAAAGTCTCGGGAGGCAAGGACCCTGGTCGGGGACCTGGAGGAAACATTTGCCAGCCTGCGCAAGGTGGACCTATGGCTCAACCCTGAGAAGCGTGTGTTTGGCGTCCCCTCCGGCAAGCTGCTGGGTTTCCTGGTGTCACATAGAGGACTCGAGGAGAACTCAAAGAAAGTCAAGGCCATAGAAGACATGAGCCCACCAAAAACCCTTAGGAAGATGCAGAATCAAGCGGGCTGCGTGACCTCGCTGGGGTGCATCATCTCCAAGTTAGGGGAACGTGCCCACCCATTCTTCAAGTTGAGTAAAAGGAAAGGGCCGTTCGAGTGGACCCCTGAAGCTGACGCAACTTTCCAAGACCTCTAGAGATACCTCATGAGCCCATCGGTGATGGTGGCACCACACCCCCTTGAGCCCTTGGTGCTCTATTTGGCTGCCACGCCTCACTTCGCTAGCGCCGCTCTAGTGGCGCTAAGAGAAGAGTGCCCAACCGAGGTCCTATGGTGGGGCGCCTCAGTGCCGCACAAGCCGCTGCAGCCCCAGGATGGTTCTCCTGAGGCCTCAACTGCACCACCGAACAACATCACTCCTTAGGCCCCAGCCGACCCCCAGTAGGCGGGGCCTCTGAGGCCGTGGCTGATGCGGCAAACAAGAAGACTCCTGAAGGTCAGCACTCTCAAGAGATACAAGACCTCGCCAACGCCTCCTCCCTCGTCGAGCATCCGGTCTACTTCATCAGCCTGGTGCTACGGGAGGCATGGGCATGCTACCCCATGCCGCACAAGCTCTTGCTCGTGCTCCTCATCACCTCCCGGAAGCTGCGCCACTAATTCCAGGGCCACCCCATCAAGGTCATCTCAGCCTACCCACTGGAGAGGGTACTCCAGAGCCCTAACGCTGCAAGAAGGATCACAGAGTGGAACATTGAGCTACAGGCGTTCCAGCTGGAGTACAACACCACCAAGGACATCAAGGGTGCGACTGAGGGAGTCCTGGATTAGGGGGTGTCTAGATGGCCGGACTAAGACCTTTGGCCGGACTCCCGGACTATGAAGATACAAGATTGAAGACTCCGTCCCGTGTCTGGATGGGACTTTCCTTGGGGTGGAAGGCAAGCTTGGCGATACGATACGAAGATCTCCTCCCCATTGTAACCGACTCTGTGTAACCCTAGCCCTCTCCGGTGTCTATATAAACCGGAGAGTTTTAGTCCGTAGGACGAACAACAATCATACCATAGGCTAGCTTCTAGGGTTTAGCCACTCCGATCTCGTGGTAGATCTACTCTTGTACTACCCATATCATCAATATTAATATAGCAGGAGTAGGGTTGTACCTCCATCGAGTGGGCTCGAACCTGGGTAAAAACATCGTGTCCCTTGTCTCCTGTTACCATCCGCCTAGACGCACAGTTCGGGACCCCCTACCCGAGATCCGCCGGTTTTGACACCGACATTGGTGCTTTCATTGAGAGTTCTGCTGTGTCGTCACCATCAGGAAGGATGCCGCATCCCGTCTTTAAATACGGCGTCGTTGCTAAAGGAGCTTTGGCTGTCGGCCAAACTCTCCGGCTAGGCAGGTTTTTGATGACCGCCTGTCCGGTCGTCGCGCCAACGATGACCTCTCGGGCCATCGAAAGCAATCTTCACATCAGCTCGAAGCTTGCCGAGCAGTTAGATCCGATGGAGCTCTTCTCCCTGAACGAGCTCTTGGATCGCATCGCAGCCCTGGGAGTCGCTACTGATTACGACCAGATTGGGCTTAAACCCGATCAGAGAGAGATTGACTCTCCCAGATCACCCACCACATCGAAGTGGTGGAAGAACAATGTGGCGAATCTTCGCCCGCCCTAAGGACCAGATGCGTCCGGATTCCCGATCCCTCCAAGCCGGATACCCGCGGAGGGGAGGGTGTCGCCCAAAGCCTGAACCTAAAGTCAGGCAGCAGGCCCGATTCATTGAATAATATCCAAGGAAGCAAGCTTCCGAATTCGGAAACCGCTCGGCCCCTGAATCTTACATCGGGCAGGGTTCCGGATTTAACTCCACCCGCCCACCCAACTATAGGGGATTTATCCCTAATACGGCAAGAGTCCGGAGAAACAGTACACCACTATTGGGCCAGATTCCTCCTGGTTATGAATAGGATAAAGGACTGCCGTGAGAAAGAAGCAATTTCACTCTTCTATAACAACTGCACGGACATCGGAATCCTCAACGCCATAAGTCGCCGCGAAATTACGCGATTCGCCGACTTGACATCCATAGTACGAAAGTACTGTGCGACTGAAAGCGTTCGGAAAACCAAAGATAAACTCTGGGACAATCCGGCCCCGAATATAACACGAGTCCGAAACAAAAGGGCGCATTATCGCCAGGCATCTGAGCCAAACATCGAAAAACAAAAACCCTCTACATGGTACGGGACCGTACTGGAAGGATGGCTCAATGGACCCTGTAAAATTCATAATTCAGGGAAAGCCACACCAACGCACAGCCTCAGAGCATGTTGGATACTACGGCAGGTAGCCAGAAGTGGCGAGGAGCTTTTAACTCCAGCACCCGAAGAATACCTCCCCAGTACGGTGTCGACAGTCTTTGAGACCTTCACATCAAACAATGCAAGGAAACGAACGCTCCGCAACCTTGCCGAAGTCTACCAAGTAGCAATAATAAACCCATGGAGTGACACGGCTATCACCTTTAATGCCAGTGACGAACCTAAATTCCGGACAGCCCGAGCACCAGCTGCATTGGTCCTCAGTCCGATAGTGGACGGCTTCCAACTTACAAAGGTACTCATGGATGGTGGCAGCGGACTCAACCTCATCTACGAGGAAACCCTGCGAAAAATGGAAATTGACTGCAGCCGCATTGAGCGAAGCAACACAACTTTTAGGGGAATAATCCCAAGCCGGGAAGCGTGCTATTCAGGAAAAATCACACTGGATGTGGTGTTCGGCACACCGGACTATTACAGATCCGAGGAGGTCACGTTTCAAGTGGCCCCGTTCAGCAGCGGATACCACGCTCTGCTAGGGCGAGAAGCATTTACAATTTTCCAAGCCATACCCCATTACGGGTACATGAAGCTCAAAATGCCCGGACTCAACGGAATCATCACTCTCACAAGTGATCCGGACATAGCGCTCCGCGCTGAAAACAAGACAGCCGCACTGGCCCTGGAGGCATTATCTGAGGCCCTAGCGGCCGAGGAATTAACGGCGTTGCGCTCTACGGTGGGCAGGGACGATGTGATACTAGACAAGAGATCCAAGTCCACCTCTTTTAAACCAGCGGACGAAATAATCAAATTCCAAGTCCATCCAACGGACCCTACAAAAACGGCCTCCATCAGGGCACAATTAAAACCCGATGTAGACGCCGCACTCAGAGACTTCCTGTGAGAAAATTGGGACATTTTCGCCTGGCACCCCTCGGATATGCCAGGAATCCCACGCAGGCTGGCCGAGCACAGCCTGAACATCCTAAAAGGGTTTAAACCCGTCAAGCAGACCCTACGATGTTTTCCGAACCCAAGAGACAAGCCATGGGAGAGGAGCTAGCATAACTGCTGGAAGCCGGATTCATCAGAGACATAAAACATCCGGAATCGCTAGCAAACCTGGTGATGGTACCAAAGAAGGACAAATCTTGGCACCTATGTGTCGATTTCAAAGACCTAAACAAGGCCTGTCCAAAGGACCCTTTCCCATTCCCCCGAAATGATCAAATCATCGACGCCACCACAGGGCACGACTCATTGTGTTTCCTCGATGCATACTCTGGCTACCATCAAATCAAGATGGCAGAGTCATACCAAGCCGCAACGGCATTCATCACCCCATACGGCCCATTCTGCTTCAACATGATGCCCTTCGGGCTCAAAAACGCCGGCGCAACATATCAGCGCATGATTCAGACATGTCTGGCCAACCAGATCGGCAAAACAGTTGAAGCATACGTAGATGATCTGGTCGTCAAAACAAAACACGTCGATACTCTAGTAGAAGACTTGAGGCTCACGTTCGACAATCTCCGAACATATGACATTAAGCTCAACCCGGAAAAATGCGTTTTCGGCGTACCAGCCGGAAAGCTCTTGGGCTTCATCGTATCTGGTAGAGGAATTGAAGCAAACCCAGCCAAGATCCGAGCTCTCTCACAATTGGATACCCCAAAGGACCTCAAACAAATACAAAAACGGAAAGGATGCATGGAGGCTCTAAGCCGCTTTATCTCCCGCTTAGGAGAAAAGGCATTACCCCTCTATCGCCTCCTGCGGCGCACCGACCACTTCGAGTGGACGGATGCCGCCATGGCCGGACTCGCGGAAATAAAAGCCATACTGGCAACAAATCCGGTCCTGGCCGCGCCCAACACGGGCGAACCAATGCTATTATACATCGCGGCAACCCATCAAGTTGTAAGCGCGGTGCTCGTCATCGAACGAGAAGCGGACGGACACAAGTTCCCCCTCCAAAAACCAGTGTACTACGTGTCCACTGTACTAACTCCATGCAAGTCACGGTACCCGCATTCGGGTCCTTGATTTTTTTCGCTGCATCGGCTCGCAGTGCAGGGCACCGGTGCGAGATGTAGCAACAGTTGTCTTTACACCGGTTTTGGCATACATAGTGGACGCCTTAGTACTATTAGTTCCGTGTTACTAAATTTGTGCATGTACACACCTGTTAGTATCAATTTGCTGTCATCCAAACACTGTCGCTATGTTGTTGCAGTTACATTTACCTTCCTCTTAAAATGTATTTGTTATTTATAGTACATGAGTAAGAACTTGTACCATTGTTGTAGTTAATTATAGCTTCTGATGTTTCATAATTTGGTTGTTGTGTAAGTAGAAATTAATTCATTTGCACATTGAGCTTTTTGAGAAGATATGTCATAATTAACCTATTTCTTCAGTTTTTCAAAATAAGTGTTGGTGATTTTCTATGTTGCTGTAAACCCATTTTCCCTACAATTGTTACTGACCTAGTTTTAAATATTATAGGATGAATGGAAGTGTTCTTACTTGGAGTCGGTTGATCAATAGTGGCCACGGTCTTTGAGGATGTGCCTAGCAAAGCTCTGGAGCATGTATCAGGAAGAGAATAGATGTAGGCTTAGAGATAGTGTTGTCAACGTTGAAGAATATTTGAAGATGCGGGATAAAAAGAGGAAGGTGGAAAAGAAGCTCAGATTTTTTTAAATCAGACTTTGCTAAGATGGTGTTGGTGAAGGAGGAGGCACTTTCCTAGTTGGCCAGTGCAAAACAGGTTCTTATTGAACTGAAAGCAGAGGTGGATAACACGAGCCTGGATGATCTCGTTTAGGGAACTGAAAATATTGTTCTAATATTGTTCTTATGAAGTTGAACTATCTATATGTTGTACATTGCTGTTTTCTGGTAGCTATCGTACTGTGATGTTAAAATATATCTATGTGCTTGATATGAAATTGGCAAACAGTTGTTCGATATGAAATGTGAATTTGCGTATGTCAGCGTTCTAGGAATGGGGGTCCCCAGACTTGCCTGCGTGCGGCGTGGCTCAAGCGGAGGCCCAGTGCAGCCCAGCTTCATCAGCTCAAGCTCAAGACCCTCGCGAGGGGCCAGGTGATGCGGAGCATCCCTCGACTACTCGCACCAACACTCCATCACCAACGCAAGCTCCAAGTGGACCAATGACACGAGCACGTGCATGCGCCATCGAGAACGAGGTTGATTCTCTCCTCTTCGAGTTTCGCTCGGTTTCACATGAGAGTTGGATTCTACCATCATCGGAAACATTGTGCATGCTTAGGTACCAAGAAGACAATGGTGAGAAGGAGAGGAGGGAGACTCAAGTGACCTCGAGGCAAGGGAAGGAAGAGAAGGAAGAAGAGAATGAGAAGGATGAAGAAACAGGAGAAGGGGCCAACTCCCTGGACGCACCGGGTGCCTGGCCCCGACAGCCCCTGGGTTCCCAGGCCCCTGGCCACCTACAGCCGCGCCCCCGGGTGCCCGGGCCTAGGCTGGCCGGGTGCCCGGCCCTTGCTGCCCCTGCCGCCGGGCTCTTCCCCGGGTGCCCGGGCTTGAGGCCCCAGGTGCCCGGCCGAGCCGCTCGGCCATCTCCAGCGCCCCTCCCCGGGTGCCCGGGACTTGGCCCCCGGGTGCCCGGCCTTCTCCAGCACCACCCCCGGGTGCCGGGCACTTGGGCCCCGGGTACCCGGCCATAGGCCAGTCGGCCCCTGAGCAGCCCGGGTGCCCGGCCCCCTTCGTCCAACCGCACGTTGATGGCCTTTTTGGCCTTGTATCCCCCTCTTTTTGCCTAGTTCCATCCCAAGACTATATAAGTGCACCCCCTAGGTCATTTGGAAGGTTAGCAAAGATTAGACTACACATTTTGAGCCTTTGCTCATTGTATCCCCTCCTCCTAGGAGCTCAAGCCCCCATCTTGGGAAGAATCCATAGGATTATCAAGGCCTCCTCTTGGAGAAGATCATCAAGACCTCACATAGTGGGAAGAATTTTACCAAGTGCTACTCTCCGTGTATTGATCTTGTAATCATGTGGATCTTATGTGTGCCACTCTAGTGGATGTGATACTTGGTTTGTTTGAGAGATTTTTTTCTTGGTGTTCTTGAGTTTTTCCTCCTTTTCCCCCTCCAAGAGTGAAAAGGTCCTTCCTAGGGTTTGACCCTACAACATCTTGGTATCATGAGCAAGGTTTATTCACATCTCGGAGTCCCATCCCCCCATTTGCTAGCTTGATTTTGTTGTTTTTCGTCCAAATCCGAAAATCCCCACCAAAATAGCCCCAAAAAATTTTCTTGCAATTTGTTGGATCTTGTGAGATTTGGTTGTTTTGGTCCATGGATTTGATGTTTGGCAAGTGGATCTAGCCCCTCCCCAACAATCCCCACCCTTCCCACCACGAAATCCACCGAATTTGGCCTTTCCCCCAAAATTTCCACCCAAATCGACCACCACCGGGTGCCCGCACCTCGAACCACCGGTCACCCGCACCGCGCCCAGCTACCCCCAGGCACCCACACCTCACACCCCGGGTGCCCGCACCCCCCGAAATCAGCCCACTACCAACACCATTTTGGCCATAACATCCACCTCCCAAGCCTATTTTTCGTGTTCTTTAGCTCGTTTAGAAGCCCTTGACATCCCCCATCCACTCATCCCACTACCACCACCATTAAGCCCCATCCAAAAATCATCAAAAATACACCCACCTTCCACATTTGACCGGTTTTGTGTTGCCATTTGCGTTTCCTAAGGTGTTTCAGCTACTTAGGATTGTGTGACATCTTCGTCACCATCACGGACTCAGAGTCATCTTCATCGCTAACCATAAGAAGGGACGGTAACCTCGACGACACTTACTCGTTACCTTGCTTTTGCATTGATAGCCCGAGCCACTTTGTGTCGCTTACCCATTGAGACTAGCAAGTTGAGAATTGCCGGGCCACGCTATTGTGCACCGTAGTGATTGTGTTATCATCTTAGTGCCATAAGTCTCTCCCGTGCATATCATACATACTTGTCTCATATCTTACTCGGCTCGAGCAACAAGCATAGAAGAGAAAAAAAAGCTTTTAAGCAAAAGAGGAGCAACAAAGAGCTTGTAAGCAATAGAGTGAGCCATTTGCATACCTATATCATCTTGGTCATCGCATACATACCATAGTTGGGATTGAAGACGGCACGGTTCTCTCAGAGGTAGGTGCACAAGCGTATCTTGCCCATTTGAGCAATCGAGCTAGTGTCTCTCGAGCATTCGCACAACAAGAGCATTTTCCGTGGTTGCACATTTTGAGCTCACCCCTTGGTTGTGCGGATCCCATCTATCTTCCGTGCGTGTGTACCTAGTGATACCGTTGGGTTTGATCTATTTGCTTTACTTGCATTTTTGTGAACCTTCTCAACCTTATCGATATCTTGACTAACATTAGCTTGAAATTTTTTCCACCATCCTAACCGAGCTACTCCATAAGCCTCTTACGTGTAGGTGTGAGAAACAAACCCGGTTCCAATTCTCCTATTGTGGAATTACATTGAGTGACACTTGTTACATCTTCAATCCTCGGAGAAGTTAACTTTAGTATTGTTCTCTCACTTTCCTACTCACCCCACTTGGTTATGATGGATAGGCCAAGCGCGTCGTCGAACCCACTTTTCGAGGAGCAAGGTGATGATTCCGGATATGTCTCCAAGAACCACTTCTTCATCGCGCAACGAGCGCTTCATCAAGAAAACGTCGCATTGGGTCAACGCTTCGAACAACTCGCCTCCGAACTTTGTCAAAACATCGACGACAAATTCAACACACAAATGGAAGAGCTCCGCAACATGATCGTTCGACGCCCGTCTTCCTCATCGGCTTCTTCAAGACGGCGCCACTCAAGTCACCTTACAAGTCGGCAATCTTCGCACTACTCCTCTTATGATGCAAGTCCACCACAAGCTCGCCCTCCTCGACGTGATCATCATCAAGCTCACCAAGCTCAAGAAAATCCATTCCATGGCAATGGATTACAAGACCGAGTTCGAGCACGTGAACGGATGCGACACCAAGTCCCTCATGAAGCAATGGAGCAAGAGAAAATACCTCCACAAGTACCACTTCAAGCCCCTTAAGACGGTGATGCACTTCGACAAGCACAAGAGCAACATGAAGCACAAGCTCTCGACCGTGAAGCACAACAAGCTCTATGCGAGGCCACTAGAGCCGTTGAAGTCCGCAACCGCCAAGTGCGAGAACAAGAGGAAGCTCTTCGACGCGAGATACAAGAAGAAGCCGCCCGACGCGAAGAAGAACAAGAAAGGCGCAACCAAGCACACATTCCTCGACCTCCTCCAAGACAAGAGTGACACCAACTGGAACAGGTACTTCAAGACCCTCCTCCACGCCAAGAGCGACATCATGAGGAACGAGCATTTGAGGACTTTCCAAGGCAAGAGCGATATCACAACCGCTATCAAGATGAAGAACTCTGCTACGGCAAGCTCAAGTTCACCATGCCAAAGTTCTCCGGAAGCAATGATCCTAAAGAATACCTCTCTTGGGCATTGAAGGTGGACAAGATTTTTCGCCTCCACAACTACGATGAAGAAAAGAAGATAGCAATGGCCTCCCTCGAGTTCCAAGACTACGTCCTCATTTGGTGGGAACAAGTGATCGAGCGACAACATACAAGACGCGAACCACCAATCACAACTTGGGAAGCTATGAAGGAAGTCATGAGAGCCCGCTTTTTGCCTACTCACTACACTCGAGATCTTTTCAAGAAGTTGCAACTCCTCAAGCAAGGCACCAAGATGGTGGAATAATACTACCAAGAAATGGAGATTGCCATGATACGAGCCAATGTCAAGTAATATGACGAGCAAACAATGGCACGCTTCTTGAACGGCCTCAACCACCCAATCAAGCGGTCGCCGACTTCCAACCATACTCCAACGTTCTTGAGCTAGTTCATCAAGCGACCAAGGCCGAGCAACAAGTGCAAGATGACTTCAAATATGCCAAGTACTCGTCCAAGACCTACATCAACTCTCAAGCGCCCGTGACTTCGGCACCTCCTACATCAACTCGAGCATCACCAAGTACCGGCAACAAGTCAAGTTACAAGCAAGTGGCACCTTCCTCGACTCGTCCTCCGGCAAGCACCTACCAATCCAAGACTCCTTCATCTTCGGCGCCTCCCGATGATCCCGTCAAGACAAGTTCAATCAAGTGCTTCACATGTGGCGGCCGAGGCCACAAGTCCTTCCAATGCACCAACAAGCGAACGATGATCTTCAACGATGACAGCACATATGACTCAATGAGTGAAGAAGAAAGGGAAGCCATTGAGCACGTGTCCATGCACCAGCGCATGAATGAAGATGAAGATGACCAAGTCTTTTGTGACAATGATTCAAGTCCCTCTCTCGTGGTCTCCAAGGTCTTGACACTTCAACACCACCAAGAAGAAGACCAACGGTGCCACATCTTCGACACCAAGGCCGGCATCAATGGACGGTCTGTCAAGGTCATCATCGATGGAGGTAGTTGCCACAATTTGGCGAGTGAAGAACTATGCTCCAAGCTTCAATTGGTCAAGAGGAAGCATCCGCACCCTTACAAGGTTCAATGGCTAAGTGACTCTGGCACTATCCGAGTTGAGCATACGGTCCAAGTCTCCTTCAAAATTGGTGCATATGAGGACACTTTGGAGTGTGATGTGGTCCCAATGACCGTTTGCCAGCTCCTTCTTGGTCGACAATGGCAATTCGACCGTGGTGTTATCCACAATGGGCGTACCAATCACTATAGCTTCAAGATTAAAGGGAAGGAATATGTGCTATGACCTATGTCTCCTAGTCAAGTGATAGCCGACAAGCAAGCCACCCACCATGGAGAGAAGAGTGAGAAAGTGAGCCACCCAAACGTGAGTGAGAGCCACAGCCAAACTTGAGCGCCTCTTCGCCTAGAGAGAAAAACCTCATACTATTTGCCACAAAAAGTGAGATGAGAGAAGTGTGTGAGAACCCATAGAGTGTGATGCACTTTGTCCTTGTGTGCAAGGATGGAGAACCAAAAACTAACACCGCTCATGAGCTACCTTTGGTGTTTGAATCTCTTTTGCAGGAATTTCAAGATGTTTTCCCCGATGAGCTACCTCCGGGTCTTCCTCCTCTTCGAGGCATCAAGCATCGAATCGACCTCATCCCCGGAGCTCCTCTTCCAAACAAGGCTCCCTACCGTGTCAACCCCGAAGAGACAAAGGAGGTTCAACGACAAGTACAACAACTAATTGAGAACGGTCATGTACGTGAAAGCTTAAGCCCTTGTGCCGCTCCTGTTATACTTGTGCCCAAGCAAGATGGTAGTTTTCGCTTGTGTTCCGATTGTAGACCCATAAATGCTATTACCGTTCGCTATAGGCATCCCATTCCTCGCTTAGATGATATGCTTGATGAACTTAGTGGAGCCAACTTTTTCTCAAAAATTGATCTTAAAAGTGGCTATTATCAAATCTGCATACAAGAGGGTGATGAATGGAAAATTGCTTTCCAAACCAAATTTGGCTTATATGGATGGTTAGTCATGCCTATGGGTTTATCGGAAGCTCCCGGTACTTTCGTGCGTCTCATGCATCATGTACTTCGCCCTTATATTGGAGTCTTTGTTGTGGTTTACTTCGATGATATTCTTGTGTTTAGCAAAACCATGAAAGAGCATCTTAATCATGTTAGGGCTGTTTTGCAAACACTTCGCAAGGAAAGTCTTTATGCCAACATGAAAAAGTGCACATTTGGTGTTGACAAAGTGGTTTTCTTGGGTTTTGTTGTCTCTTCCAAGGGTGTCCATGTTGATGAAACTAAATTGAAGCAATTAAAAAATGGCCGCAACCCACCAATTTGCAACAAGTGCAAAGTTTTCTTGGTCTTGCAGGTTTTTATCATCGCTTTGTGAAAGATTTTAGCACTATCACCGCTCCTTTGCATGCTTTGACTAAGAAGAATGCTCCTTTTGTTTGGGGACCTTTGCAATCAACCGCTTTTGATGAGCTCAAATCTTTTCTTACACATGCTCCGATTCTTGCTTTACCCAACTTTGACAAAACTTTTGAGGTTCATTGTGATGCAAGTGGTACCGGAATTGGTGGAGTTTTGATGCAAGAAAAATGATCTATTGCTTATTTTAGAGAAAAACTTTTCGGTGCTCAACTTAACTATCCCATCTATGACAAAGAATTTTTTGCTTTAGTGCGTGTGTTACATGTGTGGGAGCATTACATTAGACCGCATGAGTTTGTCATACATACCGATCATGAAACACTTAAATACCTCAAAGGTCAAACCAAGTTGAATAAACGGCATGCTAAATGGAGTGAATTCATTGAATCTTTTCCCTATGTGATCAAGTACATTATGAGCAAAGAAAACATGGTGGCGGATGCCCTTTCCCGCAAATGCATGTTATTTAATCAACTTGAATTGAATGTCATACGATTTGATCATATCAAAGATTTGTATGAGGGTGATGTGACTTTTGCTACTCCTTACGCTAAGTGTGTGACGCATACTTCTTGGGCACGATATTATATCAAAGATGGTTACCTTATGATAGCTAACAAACTATGCATTCCCAAGTCCTCTCTTCGTTTGCTCCTTTTGCAAGAGGCTCATGGAGGTGGACTCATGGGACTCTTTGGACGCGACAAGACTTTCGCCACGCTCTCCAAGAACTATTATTGGCCCAAGATGTTTCGGGATGTTGCCCGCGTCACCAACCGGTGCTCTACATGTTGCAAAGCTAAGTCACACTCTACATCCCATGGTTTACATATGCCTTTACCTATCCCACATCAACCGTGGGAAGACATTAGTATGGATTTTGTGCTTGGATTACCTAGAACTAAGAATGGTAAGGATTTGGTTTTTGTTGTTGTGGACTGTTTCTCTAAAATGGCTCATTTTATCCCATGCAATAAGATAGACGATGCTTCACATGTCGCCAATCTCTTTTGTAGGGAAATCTTGAGGTTGCACGGCGTGCCAAAGACAATTGTGTCAGATCGAGACGTCAAGTTCTTAAGCTACTTTTGGAAGACACTATGCGCTAAGCTCGGGATCAAGCTACTATTCTCCACGGAATATCATCCTCAAATCGATGGCCAAAAGTCACCAACCGGACGCTTGCGACTCTCCTACGTGTGTTGATCAAGACGAACATCAAGCAGTAGGAGGAGTACCTACCAATCGCCGAGTACGCCTACAATCGTGCAAGACACTCTACAACCGGCAAGTCCCCCTTCGAGGTCATCTACGGTTTCAACCCTTTGTCGCCATTGGACATCCTTCCTCTACCGCTTCAAGAACGAGAAAACATGGACGCAAGTACAAGAGCCGCCTACCTCAAGAAGATGCATGAAGAAACACGTTCCACGATCGAGCGCCAAGTTCAACGCCTCTCCGCCAAGCTCAACATCAACAAGTCTCAGATGGTGTTCCAACCGGGTGATCAAGTATGGATACATCTCCGCAAAGACCGCTTCCCCAACGAACGCAAGTCCAAGCTACTACCACGAGCCGACGGCCCATTCAAGGTGATCGCACGCTACAACAACAACGCCTACAAGGTCGACATCCCATGCGACAAGTACAACGTTAGCGACATCTTCAACGTCAAAGACATGGCCAAGTACCATGGTGATGAAGAGCACGATCAGTGGACGGATCACCCCCAAGGGGGGGGGGGGAAGATGATGCGGAGCATCCCTCGACTAGTCGCACCGACACTCCATCACCAATGCAAGCTCCAAGTGGACCAATGACACGAGCACGTGCACGTGCCATCGAGAACGAGGTTGATTCTCTCCTCTTCGAGTTTCGCTCGGTTTCACATGAGAGTTGGATTCTACCGTCATCGGAAACATTGTGCATGCTTAGGTACCAAGAAGACAATGGTGAGAAGGAGAGGACGGAGACTCAAGTGACCTCGAGGCAAGGGAAGGAAGAGAAGGAAGAAGAGAACGAGAAGGATGAAGAAAGAGGAGAAGGGGCCAACTCCCTGGACGCACCGGGTGCCCGGCTCCTGCAGCCCCTGGGTGCCCGGCCCCTGCAGCCCCCGGGTGCCGAGGCCCCTGGCCACCTACAGCCGCGCCCCCGGGTGCCCGAGCCTAGGCTAGCCGGGTGCCCGGCCCTTGCTGCCCCAGCCGCTGGGCTCTTCCCCGGGTGCCCGGGCTTGAGGCCCCGGGTGCCCGGCCGAGCCGCCCGGCCATCTCCAGCGCCCCTCCCCGGGTGCCCGGGACTTGGCCCCCGGGTGCCCGGCCGCCTCGCCCGGCCTTCTCCAGCACCACCCCCGGGTGCCCGGCCACAGGACAGCCGGCCCCTGAGCAGCCTGGGTGCCCGGCCCAAGTTGCCCGGGTGCCCGGCCCCCTTCGTCCAACCGCACGTTGATGGCCTTTTTGGCCTTGTATCCCCCTCTTTTTGCCTAGTTTCACCCCAAGACTATATAAGTGCACCCCTAGGTCATTTGGAAGGTTAGCAAAGATTAGACTACACATTTTGAGCCTTTGCTCATTGTATCCCCTCCTCCTAGGAGCTCAAGCCCCCATCTTGGGAAGAATCCATAGGATTATCAAGGCCTCCTCTTGGAGAAGATCATCAAGACCTCACATAGTGGGAAGAATTTTACCAAGTGCTACTCTCCTTGTATTGATCTTGTAATCATGTGGATCTTATGTGTGCCACTCTAGTGGATGTGATACTTGGTTTGTTTGAGAGATTTTGTTCTTGGTGTTCTTGGTGTTCTTGAGTTTTTCCTCCTTTTCCCCCTCCAAGAGTGAAAAGATCCTTCCTAGGGTTTGACCCTACAACACCAGGCCTCGTTGGGAGGATGATAGGAAGCTTCCTCAAGGGCAGCCTCATCAGGCAGGCTCGCAAGGAGGCGGAGAGATCAAGGCAGTGTACCTCGCGAGGTGCCCTGATGCAAGCCATGGCGATCGAGACCAGGCGGGCGCCAGGTGAGCGCCGGCCTGCGCAGTGTCCTTGTTTCCCCCTTAGTGCAAAGGGGGCAAGCACGGGCCAAGGCATCACGCAAAGGTTACCGTTTCGGTGCAACAAGACCAAGACCAGCTGAACGGCTGGATGGAGGTCATCGTGGACCCCGGGACGGCGTCACCGTCAGAGTCTTTGGTGGTCGAAGACCAACTTTAGTTAGGATAAGTGTACTAGATGTTCCCCTTCAAAATGGCCAATTGTTGGCGCCTTTCCCGCTCATTATTTGGGAAGAGGCCCAGGGCCTCCCTCTATAAATAGAGCTAGCCACCACAAAGTAGGCATCGAGTTTTTGGGTAGACTAGAGAGAGAGAGAGGCGACTGAACTCACCCAAGCAGCACATCGCACCAGCCCAAGAACAGCCCCTCGCGAGGTTGTTCTCCCTTTGTATTGTTCATCATCAGCCCCTGAGGCAATCCACCAGACCACACACTGGAGTAGGGTATTACACCACAAGTGTGTCCTGAACCAGTATAAACCTCGTGTCCCTTGTGTGTTCTTCTTTCTAGCCTAGATTCCTTGCGAGGCTTTGAGACGTGAGTTGGTAGGGGAAAGATCTTCATGTGCACCCCAGAATTTGAACCTCAAGGGTCTGCCAGAACCTGAAATCCGACATTTGGCGCGCCAGGTAGGGGTGCGCCGAAGTTCTCCCTTCCGTTGACCCGCTCGCCATCAACACCGCACTCCGCCCTCATGGCGGACAACGCGCTGCCCGCTCCGGCTGCCGACGCCAGCACTAGGGCCAGGGGGCTCCGAGCCTTGGCCCCCGCCTTGTGGCAGGTGCAGTGGCCGCGCAAGTTCAAGCCAGAGATGCTGCTGCGCTACAACGGCGCGACGGATCTGTGGCTTTCCTACTGGCATACGAGGAGGCCATCCTCAATGCCGGGGGCGATGACAGGATCAAGGCTAACTGGTTCCCCATGGCCCTCACCGGCGTTCCGCGCATGTGGCTGCTCCACCTGCCAACGGCTTCTGTGGCCTCCTGGGAGGAGCTGCGCGGCCTCTTCCTCGCCCACTATGCTGCGCCAGTGCCCCCGGTCGTCGCAGCTCTCCTAAGCGGCTCACAGGCACCACCTTTGAGCCGCCATGTCAAGCCGTTCGCCCGCCAGATCGGTGCCGCCTTCAAGCGCCGAGAAGCCCCCCCCCCCTCGAGCTGGGTGGCGCCCAAGGCCGATCTGACCTTCAGCTTGGATGATCACCTCTCCAACCCCGCTTGTTCGAGCGCGCTCCGAATGCTATGCACCCCCACCATCTACCAAGTGGCCGTCACCAGAACCCTCATCGATGGTGGTGCAGGCCTCAACGTGCTCTCGGTGGAGGCCTTCAGCCTCCTCCACGTGCCGCTAGAGCGGCTTCAGGCCAGCAGGCCCTTCTCGAGTGTCGGAGGCGGCTCCACTGGCTCCTTGGGACAGATCCGCCTCCCAGTGACCTTCAGCACTCACGACAACTTCCGCACGGAGCTGATCCATCCTCGGCTACCCAGCCTTGGCCTAGTTCATGGCAGCAACTCACCCGGCGTACAACCTCATCAAGATGCCCGGGAGCAGCGGCGTCCTTACCGTGTCCGGAGACACAAGGGATGTACTGCAGGCGCTCAAGATTGCTTTCAAGACGGCCGCAGTAGCGCAGCCCGCCAGCTACGCCCTCGAGCCCAAGGGGGCTGCACCGGCTAAGAAGAAGCAGCTATTCACCCAAGACAAGGCGGAGACCAAGCAGGTACTGGTCGACGAGGACGGATCCACTAGCGCCACCTTCACCATAGGTGCCAACCTCGAACCCGAGCAGGAGGAGGCCTTGGTGAAGTTCCTGCACGCAAACAAGAAGGTGTTCGCATGGGAACCTGATCAACTAGCAGGGGTCCCAAGGGGTGTGTTTGAGCATCATCTCAACGTGTGCCCCAACGTGCGCCCCGTGAAGCAGAAGGCAAGGCGGCAGTCCACTGAAAAGCAAGCTTTCATCATCCAAGAGACCCGCAAGCTAGAGGCGGCAGGGGTTATTCGCGAGGTCCGCTACCCAGATTGGTTGGCTAACCCGGTTGTCGTGCCGAAAAAGGGAGGAAAGGAACGCATGTGTGTCGACTTCACCAACCTCAACATGGCCTGCCCGTAGGATCCATTTCCGCTCCCTCGCATCGACCAGATCGTCGACTCCACCACTGGGTGTGACCTATTGTGCTTCCTGGATGCCTTCTCGGGCTATCACCAGATCAAGATGGCAGTAGAAGACGTGGAAAAAATGGCTTTCGTGACCCCGTGTGGAGTGTACTGCTATACCTGCATGCCATTTGGGTTGCGCAATGTAGGTGCGAGCTTTCAGCGGCTGATGCACATTGCCTTGGGCCGGCAGCTCAGGAGGAACGCTAAAGCTTACGTCGATGGCATTGTGGTGAAGTCTCGGGAGGCAAAAACCCTGATACAGGACTTGGAAGAAACCTTCGCGAGCCTCAGTGAAGTGGACCTGTGGCTCAATCCGGAGAAGTGCGTGTTTGGAGTCCCCTCGGGCCAGCTCCTGGGCTTCCTCATGTCCCACAGGGGCATCGAGACCAACCCAGAGAAGGTCAAGGCAGTCGAAGATATGAGCCCACCGAAGACCCTCAGAGAAATGCAGAAGCTCACCGGGCGTGTAACCGTGCTAGGACGTTTCATCTCCAAGATGGGGGAGCGAGCACTGCCCTTCTTCAAGCTGATGAAGAAGAAGGGCCCCTTCGAATGGACTGAAGAGGCCGACAAGTCATTCCAAGATCTCAAGAGGTACCTTACCAGCCCTCCGGTGATGGTAGCTCCGCGCCCTTGGGAGCCCCTGGTGCTCTACCTTGCGGCCACCCCCTACTCCGCCAGCGCAGCCCTGGTGGCGGTTAGAGAGGAGCGCCGGACCAAGGCCGCAGCCACCACCTGGGCTGAAGTAGAGCAAAGCCAAGAAAGCCTCACGAAGACCGCGACCGCAGCCGAAAAGGATCAACCTCAGCAGGGGAGCGCACCCGGAGCGGAGGAGGCCTCTCCAAGCGACCAAGCGCTGGGGGCTCCGTCGTTTCAGGAGGCACCTCAACCTCCGGAGGACGCGAGCTGCGCCAGCACCCTCAACCTCGTCGAGCACCCTGTGTACTTCGTCAGCACGGTGCTACGGGACGCAAGGGCGCGGTAACCCATGCCCCAAAAACTCCTCCTCGTGCTGTTGGTGGCTTCGCGCAAGCTGCGGCACTACTTCCAAGGCCATCCCATCAAGGTCGTCGCAGCATAACCCTTGGAAAGGGTACTCAGGAGCCCCAACTCAGCTGGAAGAGTCGCCGAATGGAACATTGAACTGCAAGTGCTTCAGCTGGAATTCAGCACGACTAGAGTCATCAAGGGAAATCCACTTGCAGATTTCTTGGCAGAATGGGCAGAGGCACCGGGCCTCAAGGCAGGCTAGGACCGGTCGCTTTCCCCGGGAAGCGAGGCACCGGATGGCTGGGTCATGTACTTCGATGGGGCATTCTCCCGACATGGCGTGGGGGCTGGCGCAGTGCTCGTATCTCCTACTCAGGACAAGCTCTACTACGTCGTGCAACTCTGCTTCCAGCACGGAGAAAAGCTCTCCAACAACATAGCAGAATATGAAGGCCTGATAGCAGGCTTGAAAGCTGCAGTCGCCTTGGGAGTAAAGCACCTCATCATCAAGGGCGATTCGCAACTCCTCGTCAACTTCTCCAACAAAGTATACGAGCCGAAGGACGAGCACATGGAGGCCTATCTCGCGGAGGTTCGCAGGATGGAGAAACAGTTCTGGGGGCTGGAGTTGTAGCATGTGCCTCGCGGTACCAATCAAGAGGCTGATGACATCGCCAAGAGGGCGTCTAGGCGGCTGCCTCAAGAGCCTGGCACCTTCGAGGAGCGACTCTTCAAACCCTCGGCAGCACCATCACTATCAAGCACGGCACAACCTAGGGAGGAGCTCCCTCAGCTGCCTGCCTCGGGAGCCCCGGCCTGTGGCCCGGCCTCAGGGGCACGCTTGCTCCTGGCGCTTGAACCTCAGGAAGGATGTTGGACCGCAGAGTTCAAGGACTACTTGTCGCAAGGGACCCTGCCGGAGAAGGAGGAGGACGCGGAGCGTGTGGCGCGGTAGGCCACGGCCTACTACATCAAGGACGGAGAGCTCTACTGGAAGAGACCAAACGACGGGTCCTTACATTGCATTTCCACGGAGCAAGGGAAGGAGCTGTTGGCAGACATACACGGTGGAGACTGTGGGCACCACTCATCATCACGAACCCTCGTTGGCAAGGCGTTCGTAGTGGGTTCTACTGGCCCACAACACTCAACAACGCCATTGTGCTGGTGAAGGCTTGTGAAGCCTGCCAATTCCACGCCAAGCAGATCCATTAGCCGGCTCAGGGCCTGCAGACCATACCCCTCTCATGGCCGTTCGTGGTTTGGGGGCTGGATATTCTGGGCCCATTCCCTCGGGCGCCAGGGGGCTATCGCTACCTCTACGTTGCCGTGGACAAGTTCACCAAGTGGGCTGAGATGGAAGCTGTCCACACCATCCAAGCGGACTTCGCAGTCAAGTTCATTAGGGGCCTCGTGAGCCGATTCGGGGTGCCTAACCGCATCATCACCGACAACGGTTCGCAATTCACCAGCAATCTCTTCAAAACGTACTGTGCTAACCTTGGAACGCAGATATGCTACGCTTAGGTAGCACACCCCCGGAGCAACGGCCAGGCTGAGCAAGCCAACACGGAGGTCCTAAAGGGCCTCAAACTAGGACCTTCAAGAAGAAGCTGGAGGCCTGCGGCAAGGGCTGGTACGACGAGCTCCAGTCTGTGCTATGGTCAATCCGCACAACTACAACCAAGTCGACTGGCAAAACCCCGTTCCTCCTCATCTAGGGAGCTGAAGCAGTCCTCCCTCACAAGGTCAGGCATCGTTCCGTGCGGGTCCTGGCGTTCGACAAGGTACAGCAGGACGCTATGCGGGGGACGGATCTCGTGCTGGGGGAGTAATGCCGTCGAGAGGCCGCGCTGCGGGCGGCAAGATATCAACAGGCGCTGCGACGATACCACTGCTGCAACATCCGCCCCAGAACTCTTGAGGTAGGGGACCTCGTTCTCATACGGGTCCTCTCCAGGGAGGGGCTGCACAAGCTCTCTCCCATGTGGGAGGGCCCATTCAAGGTTGTTCATGTTTCCAGGCCCGGCTCCGCATGCTTGGAGACCCGGGAGGGGGTGCCCATCCCGAACGCATGGAACATTCAACATCTCCGGAGGTTCTACTCCTGAGCGAGGCCCAGTGCCTAACGAAAAGGCCCGGAGCCTGTGAAGAAGGCCAATGCCTGTGAAGCTTGCCGCTTTTGGGAAAAGTCCTGGTGCCTGTGAAGAAGGCCAATGCCTGTGAAGCTCGCTCCCCCCTCAAGAAAAGGCCCGGTGCCTGTGAAGAAGGCCAATGCCTATGAAGCTCGCCACCCGTTACACTCTCACATAATAATGAGTGGGGCTGTACATGCCCCGGAGTCTCCGTAGTGCCTCCACTGGGCATCGGGGCTCCCGCCCACGCCCAGTGGCAGCACTTAGCTCCGCGTTGGTGAGAAGACGTCGAAGACTAGATTAGGTGCCGGACGCGGCTTTACATTTGCTTTCTGCAGTTGGTTAGTTCTTCTTTATTCGAAGCTTTAGTTGGAGTTGCTTTCAGTGTTGTGTGGCGCCTAGCCTGTGCTTTGCATCTTTACCCTTTGCTTGAACCTACTTTCCTTTCGTGACCCTCGCGAGGGAGGCTGCGCGGGCACCCTCACAAGCGTCGTCTGGTTTAATTTCGCGAGGTTCCCCGGCCTAGGTTCGCAGAGGGAGCACTCCTCCGAGTCAATGCCCCCCGGGCATCACGACGCGAACACCGGGCTCAAGCTTGCCCTCCCCGCGGCCGGGGGCTGAAACCTAACCCTCCTACAAGTTTCTCCTTACAGGCCTCAAAGACCCATGACAAGGCCTCCGGCCGAAGCCTCCCGATGCTGGCGCCGCTACGAGTCCCTCCTACCGAGCCAAGTTGTTCCTACGCGTGAGCATGCAGCACCATAGCATGGCACAAAGATAGAAGGAATAGCATGATAATGAAAAGCAATAGTCTAGAATACCCCCGCGGGGCTCCATGCTTCTCTCTCTATGCAGATAAGGCAAAATAGGCGCGGCCTGGCCGTCTACAGCAGGAAGAAAATTTGTGTCATCTTCCGAAGCTCAGGCGATCTCCTCTTCAAGCTTCACCTGGGCATGACGGTGGGACGATCCACCTTCCCCCTCGAAGCGAGCACGACAGCGCGGTGGCTGGTCACGGTCGCCACTGGAGGAGCTGCCATCGGAAGCAGAGTCGCCAAAGCTTGAAGAGCTGCGGGCGCCGCCGAGCACACGCCCGACCTCGCCTTCGCCGTTGCCGTCGCCGAGGATGAGCGGACGACCGTCGTCATTACCTTCGGGGCAGCACCCAGCACAAACGTCTGCCAGCAGCGAGTCAACGCCATGTTCCCGGCAACGGAAACTTCCACCACCACCCAAGAGGCCCTGTTGCAGCAGCCATCCGCCTGGTGCCAGAGCCCGCTCGTGGCACCAGTTGGCAGCTCGCCGGCGAAGAAGCGAGGGAGCTGAAGCCAAGTACCGGCCGGATCCTCCGACCAGACGACAAACTCCGGCAGCACCTCCGCAGAATGGAATCGAGTGCAGGGAGGCCGCGCGGCCATGGTGCATCTCCCCCCACCGATCAAGCGGCCTCCGTCGAGGCCTCGGGTAGTCTTCGGGGGAGTCGCGGGATGCTTGCGGGGGCGGCCCCGGCCGCACTTGGCTGGAGGAGAGTTAGGCCCCTCCCGGTGGGCCTTCCCCTTCTCCGCGGCCGAAAACCTCTTCGTGGGTGCCATGGGGCGCGATGAGTCAAGGGGGAGAGGTGAAGAAGAAGAGGCGGAGTAGGGAGAGATGGACTGGAAGGGCTCGCGTCGTTCCGTACTTATAGCCGGAGGAGGCCAACCGTCGGTCACCATGATCGCAGGTAATCATGACCCATTTTTGCATGCAGGGACTTGTCAAGTCATGCGGTTGCCGAGGCGTTGTGGGGAAGCGGGGACGCCCACGTCCAATCAATCGCCACGCGGCTGTTGGAAATATGCCCTAGAGGCAATAATAAAAGTATTATTATATTTCATTGTTCATGATAATTGTCTTTTATTCATGCTATAACTGTATTATCCGGAAATCGTAATACACGTGTGAATACTTAGACCACAATATGTCCCTGGTAAGCCTCTAGTTGACCAGCTTGTTGTGATCAACAGATAGTCATGGTTTCCTGACTATGGACATTGGATGTCGTTGATAACGGGATCACATCATTAGGAGAATGATGTGATGGACAAGACCCAATCCTGAGCATAGCATAAAAGATCGTGTAGTTCGTATTGCTAGAGCTTTGTCAATGTCTAGTATCTCTTCCTTAGACCATGAGATCGTGTAACTCCCGGATACCGTAGAAGTGCCTTGGGTGTATCAAACGTCACAACGTAACTGGGTGACTATAAAGGTGCATTACAGGTATCTCCGAAAGTAGCTGTTGGGTTGACACGGATCGAGACTGGGATTTGTCACTCCGTATGACGGAGAGGTATCTCTGGGCCCACTCGGTAATGCATCATCATAATGAGCTCAATGTGACCAAGGTGTTGGACACGGGATCATGCATTACGGTACGAGTAAAGTGACTTGCCGGTAACGAGACTGAACAAGGTATTGGGATACCGACGATCGAGTCTCGGGCAAGTAACGTACCGATTGACAAAGGGAATTGCATACAGGGTTTGATCGAATCCTCGACATAGTGGTTCATCCGATGACAACATCGAGGAGCATGTGGGAGCCATCATGGGTATCCAGATCCCGCTGTTGGTTATTGACTGAGAGCGTCTCGGTCATGTCTGCATGTCTCCCGAACCCGTAGGGTCTACACACTTAAGGTTCGGTGACGCTAGGGTTATGAAGATATGTATATACAGAAACCCGAATGTTGTTCGGAGTCCCGGATGAGATCCCGGATGTCACAAGGAGTTCCGGAATGGTCCGGAGGTAAAGAATTATATATAGGAAGTGCTATTTCGGGCATCGGGACAAGTTTCGGGGTTATCGGTATTGTACCGGGACCACCGGAAGGGTCCAGGGGGTCCACCGGGTGGGGCCACCTGTCCCGGGGGGCCACATGGGCTGTAGGGGGTGCGCCTTGGCCTTCATGGGCCAAGGGCACCAGCCCCTATAGGCCCATGCGCCTAGGGTTTCCCCCTAGGAGGAGTCCTAGTGGTGGAAGGCACCCCTAGGTGCCTTGGGGGGGAGGGAAACCTCCCCTAGGCCGCCGCCCCCCCTAGTAGATCTCATCTACTAGGGCCGGCGCCCCCCCTGGCACCCCTATATATAGTGGGGGAGAGGAGGGACTTCATACACCAGCCCCTGGCGCCTCCATCTCCCCCCGTTACGTCTCTCCCTCGTAGTCTCGGCGAAGCCCTGCTGCTGTGACGCCCTGCATCCACCACCACGCCGTCGTGCTGCTGGATCTTCATCAACCTCTCCTTCCCCCTTGCTGGATCAAGAAGGAGGAGACGTCTCCCGTCCCGTACGTGTGTTGAACGCGGAGGTGCCGTCCGTTCGGCGCTGGTCATCGGTGATTTGAATCACGTCGAGTACGACTACATCATCATCTTGCCAGCTTCCGCACGCGATCTACAAGTGGTATGTAGATGCAAACTCTCTCCCTTGACTCGTTGCTTAGATGAACTCATAGATGGATCTTGGTGAAACCGTAGGAAAAATTTTAATTTTCTACAACGTTCCCCAACAGTGGCATCATGAGCTAGGTCTATGCGTAGTTCTCTTTGCACGAGTAGAACACAATTTTGTTGTGGGCGTGGATTTTGTCATCTTACTTGCCTCTACTAGTCTTTTCTTGCTCAACGGTATTGTGGGATGAAGCGGCCCGGACCAACCTTACACGTACGCTTACGTGAGACCGGTTCCACCGACTGACATGCACTAGTTGCATAAGGTGGCTGGCGGGTGTCTGTCTCTCCCACCTTAGTTGGAGCGGAATCGATGAACAGGGCCCTTATGAAGGGTAAATAGAAGTTGACAAAATCACGTTGTGGTATTTCGTAGGTAAGAAAACGTTCTTGCTAGAACCCAATTGCAGCCACATAAAAGATGCAACAACAATTAGAGGACGTCTAACTTGTTTTTGCAGCGATTGATCATGTGATGTGATATGGCCAGAAGTTGTGATGAATGATGAATTGTGATGTATGAGATCATGTTCTTTGTAATAGGATTCACGACTTGCATGTCGATGAGTATGACAACTAGCAGGAGCCATAGGAGTTGTCATTATTTTTTGTATGACCTGCGTGTCACTGAATAACGTCATGTAAACTACTTTACTTTATTGCTAAACGTTAGCCATAGAAGTAGAAGTAGTCGTTGGCGTGACAACTTCATGAAGACACGATGATGGAGATCATGATGATGGAGATCATGGTGTCAAGCCGGTGACAAGATGATCATGGAGCCCCGAAGATGAAGATCAGTGGAGCTATATGATATTGGCCATATCATGTCACAACTATATATAATTGCATGTGATGTTTATTATGTATTATGCATCTTGTTTACTTAGGACGACGGTAGTAAATAAGATAATCCCTTATAAAATTTCAAGAAGTGTTCTCCCCTAACTGTGCACCGTTGCTACAGTTCGTCGCTTCTAAGCACCACGTGATGATCGGGTGTGACGGATTCTTACGTTCACATACAACGGGTGTAAGACAGTTTTACACAACGAAAACACTTAGGGTTAACTTGACGAGCCTAGCATGTGCAGACATGGCCTCGGAACACGGAGACCGAAAGGTCGAACACGAGTCGTATGGAAGATACGATCAACATGAGAATGTTCACCGACGATGACTAGTCCGTCTCACGTGATGATCGAACACGGCCTAGTCGACTCGGATCGTGTAACACTTAGATGACTAGAGGGATGTCTAATCTAAGTGGGAGTTCATAATTTGATTAGAACTTTATTATCATGAACTTAGTCTAAAACCTTTGCAAATATGTCTTGTAGATCAATGGCCAACGCTAATGTCAACATGAACTTCAACGCGTTCCTAGAGAAAACCAAGCTGAAAGATGATGGCAGCAACTATACGGACTGGGTCCGGAACCTGAGGATCATCCTCATAGCTGCCAGGAAACAATATGTCCTAGAAGGACCGCTAGATGACGCTCCCATCCCAGAGAACCAAGACATTATGAATGCTTGGCAGTCTCGTGCTGATGATTACTCCCTCGTTCAGTGCGGCATGCTTTACAGCTTAGAACCGGGGCTCCAAAAGCGTTTTGAGCACCACAGAGCATATGAGATGTTCGAAGAGCTGAAACTAGTTTTTCAAACTCATGCCCGGGTCGAGAGATATGATGTCTCCGACAAGTTCTACAGTTGTAAGATGGAGGAAAACAGTTCTGTCAGTGAGCACATCCTGAAGATGTCTGGGTTGCACAACCGTATGACCCAGCTGAACATTAACCTCCCAGATGAGGCGGTCATTGACAGAATCCTCCAGTCGCTCCCACCAAGCTACAAGAGCTTTGTGATGAACTACAACATGCAGGGGATGGAAAAGACCATTCCTGAGTGTTCTTGATGCTGAAGTCAGCAGAGGCTGAAATCAAGAAAGAACATCAAGTGTTGATGGTCAATAAGACCACTAAGTTCAAGAAGGGCAAGGGTAAGAAGAACTTCAAGAAGGACGGCAAAGATGTTGCCGCGCCTGGTAAGCCAGTTACCGGGAAGAAGTCAAAGAATGGACCCAAGCCTGAGACTGAGTGCTTTTATTGCAAGGGGAAGGGTCACTGGAAGCGGAACTGCCCCAAATACTTAGCGGATAAGAAGGCCGGCAACACCAAAGGTATATTTGATATACATGTGATTGATGTGTACCTTACCAGTAATCGTAGTAACTCCTGGGTATTTGATACCGGTGCCGTTGCTCATATTTGTAACTCACAGCAGGAGCTGCGGAATAAACAGAGACTGGCAAAGGACGAGGTGACAATGCGCGTCGGGAATGGTTCCAGAGTCGATGTGATCGCCGTCGGCATGCTGCCTCTACATTTACCTACGGGATTAGTTTTGAACCTTAATAATTGTTATTTAGTGCCAAGTTTGAGCATGAACATTGTATCAGGATCTCGTTTAATACGAGATGGCTACTCATTTAAGTCTGAGAATAATGGTTGTTCGATTTATATGAGAGATATGTTTTATGGTCATGCTCCGATGGTCAATGGTTTATTCTTAATGAATCTCGAGCGTAATATTACACATGTTCATAGTGTAGATGCCAAAAGATTTAAAGTTGATAACGATAGTCCCACATACTTGTGGCACTGCCGCCTTGGTCACATTAGTGTCAAGCGCATGAAGAAGCTCCATGCCGATGGACTTTTAGAGTCTCTTGATTATGAATCGTTTGACACGTGCGAACCATGCCTCTTGGGCAAAATGACCAAGACTCCGTTCTCCGGAACAATGGAGCGAGCAACCAACTTGTTGGAAATCATACATACTGATGTGTGCGGTCCAATGAGCGTTGAGGCTCGCGGAGGATATCGTTATGTTCTCACTCTCACAGATGACTTGAGTAGATATGGGTATGTCTACTTAATGAAACACAAGTCTGAGACCTTTGAAAAGTTCAAGGAATTTCAGAATGAGGTGGAGAATCAACGTGACCGAAAGATAAAATTCTTACGATCAGATCGTGGAGGAGAATACTTAAGTCACGAATTTGGTACACACTTAAAGAAATGTGGAATCGTTTCACAGCTCACGCCGCTTGGAACACCTCAGTGAAACGGTGTGTCCGAACATCGTAATCGCACTCTATTGGATATGGTGCGGTCTATGATGTCTCTTACCGATTTACCGCTATCATTTTGGGGATACGCTCTAGAGACAGCTACATTCACTTTAAATAGGGCACCGTCTAAATCCGTTGAGACGACACCGTATGAATTATGGTTTGGAAAGAAACCTAAGCTGTCGTTTCTGAAAGTTTGGGGATGCGATGCTTATGTCAAGAAACTTCAACCTGAAAAGCTTGAACCCTAGTCGGAAAAATGCGTATTCATAGGATACCCTAAGGAAACTGTAGGGTATACCTTCTACTTAAGATCCGAAGGCAAGATCTTTGTAGCCAAGAACGGATGCTTTCTGGAAAAAGAGTTTCTCTCGAAAGAAGTAAGTGGGAGGAAAGTAGAACTCGATGAAGTACTACCTCTTGAGCAGGAAAGTGGCGCAGCACAGGAAACCGTTCCTGTGATGCCCACACCAACTGAAGAGGAAAACAATGATGATGATCAAGGTACTTCGGATCAAGTTACTGCTGAACTTCGTAGGTCCACAAGGACACGTTCCGCACCAAAGTGGTACGGCAACCCTGTCCTAGAAATCATGTTGTTAGACAACAATGAACCTTCGAACTATGAAGAAGCAATGGCGGGCCCGGATTCCAACAAATGGCTTGAAGCCATGAAATCCGAGATAGAATCCATGTATGAAAACAAAGTATGGACTTTGACAGACTTGCCCGATGATCGGCGAGCGATAGAAAACAAATGGATCTTTAAGAAGAAGACAGACGCGGATGGTAATATTACCATCTATAAAGCTCGACTTGTCGCTAAGGGTTATCGACAGGTTCAAGGGATTGACTACGACGAGACATTCTCTCCCGTAGCGAAGCTAAAGTCCGTCCGAATCATGTTAGCAATTGCCGCATACTATGATTATGAGATATGGCAGATGGACGTCAAAACAGCATTCCTTAACGGGCATCTTAAGGAAGAACTGTATATGATGCAGCCGGAAGGTTTTGTCGATCCTCGGAACGCTAACAAAGTATGCAAGCTCCAGCGATCCATTTATAGACTGGTGCAAGCATCTCGGAGTTGGAACATTCGCTTTGATGAGATGATCAAAGCGTTTGGGTTTATGCAGACTTATGGAGAAGCCTGCGTTTACAAGAAAGTGAGTGGGAGCTCTGTAGCATTTCTCATATTATATGTAGATGACATACTCTTGATGGGAAATGATATAGAATTTCTGGACAGCATTAAGGCCTACTTGAATAAGTGTTTTTCAATGAAGGACCTTGGAGAAGCTGCTTATATATTAGGCATCAAGATCTATAGAGATAGATCGAGACGCCTCATAGGTCTTTCACAAAGCACATACCTTGATAAGATTTTGAAGAGATTCAGAATGGATCAGTCCAAGAAGGGGTTCTTGCCTATGTTACAAGGTGTGAGACTGAGCTCAGCTCAGTCACCGACCACGGCAAAAGATAAAGAAGAGATGAGTGTCATCCCCTATGCTTCAGCCATAGGATCTATTATGTATGCCATGCTGTGTACCAGACCCGATGTAAACCTTGCCGTGAGTTTGGTAGCAAGATACCAAAGTAATCCCGGTAAGGAACACTGGACAGCGGTCAAGAATATCCTGAAGTACCTGAAAAGGACGAAGGACATGTTTCTCGTTTATGGAGGAGACGAAGAGCTCGTCGTAAAGGGTTACGTCGACGCTAGCTTCGACTCAGATCTGGATGACTCTAAGTCACAAACCGGATACGTGTATATGTTGAATGGTGGAGCAGTCAGCTGGTGCAGCTGCAAGCAGAGCGTCGTGGCGGGATCTACGTGTGAAGCGGAGTACATGGCAGCCTCGGAGGCAGCACATGAAGCGATTTGGGTGAAGGAGTTCATCACCGACCTAGGAGTCATACCCAATGCGTCGGGGCCGATCAAACTCTTCTGTGACAACACTGGAGCTATTGCCCTCGCCAAGGAGCCCAGGTTTCACAAGAAGACCAGGCACATCAAGCGTCGTTTCAACTCCATCCGTGAAAATGTTCAAGATGGAGACATAGAGATTTGCAAACTGCACACGGATCTGAATGTCGCAGATCCGCTGACTAAACCTCTCTCGCGTGCAAAACATGATCAACACCAGAACTCTATGGGTGTTCGATTCATCACAATGTAACTAGATTGGTGACTCTAGTGCAAGTGGGAGACTGTTGGAAATATGCCCTAGAGGCAATAATAAAAGTATTATTATATTTCATTGTTCATGATAATTGTCTTTTATTCATGCTATAACTGTATTATCCGGAAATCGTAATACACGTGTGAATACTTAGACCACAATATGTCCCTGGTAAGCCTCTAGTTGACCAGCTTGTTGTGATCAACAGATAGTCATGGTTTCCTGACTATGGACATTGGATGTCGTTGATAACGGGATCACATCATTAGGAGAATGATGTGATGGACAAGACCCAATCCTAAGCATAGCATAAAAGATCGTGTAGTTCGTATTGCTAGAGCTTTGTCAATGTCTAGTATCTCTTCCTTAGACCATGAGATCGTGTAACTCCCGGATACCGTAGAAGTGCCTTGGGTGTATCAAACGTCACAACGTAACTGGGTGACTATAAAGGTGCATTACAGGTATCTCCGAAAGTAGCTGTTGGGTTGACACGGATCGAGACTGGGATTTGTCACTCCGTATGACGGAGAGGTATCTCTGGGCCCACTCGGTAATGCATCATCATAATGAGCTCAATGTGACCAAGGTGTTGGACACGGGATCATGCATTACGGTACGAGTAAAGTGACTTGCCGGTAACGAGACTGAACAAGGTATTGGGATACCGACGATCGAGTCTCGGGCAAGTAACGTACCGATTGACAAAGGGAATTGCATACAGGGTTTGATCGAATCCTCGACATAGTGGTTCATCCGATGACAACATCGAGGAGCATGTGGGAGCCATCATGGGTATCCAGATCCCGCTGTTGGTTATTGACTGAGAGCGTCTCGGTCATGTCTGCATGTCTCCCGAACCCGTAGGGTCTACACACTTAAGGTTCGGTGACGCTAGGGTTATGAAGATATGTATATGCAGAAACCCGAATGTTGTTCGGAGTCCCGGATGAGATCCCGGACGTCACAAGGAGTTCCGAAATGGTCTGGAGGTAAAGAATTATATATAGGAAGTGCTATTTCGAGCATCGGGACAAGTTTCGGGGTTATCGGTATTGTACCAGGACCACCGGAAGGGTCCCGGGGGTCCACCGGGTGGGGCCACCTGTCCCGGGGGGCCACATGGGCTGTAGGGGGTGCGCCTTGGCCTTCATGGGCCAAGGGCACCAGCCCCTATAGGCCCATGCGCCTAGGGTTTCCCCCTAGGAGGAGTCCTAGTGTCTTTCTCAAAAAAAAAGGAGGAGTCCTAGTGGTGGAAGGCACCCCTAGGTGCCTTGGGGGGAGGGAAACCTTCCCTAGGCCGCCGCCGCCCTAGTAGATCTCATCTACTAGGGCCTGTGCCCCCCCTGGCACCCCTATATAATGGGGGAGAGGAGGGACTTCATACACCAGCCCCTGGCGCCTCCATCTCCCCCCGTTACGTCTCTCCCTCGTAGTCTCGGCGAAGCCCTGCTGCTGTGACGCCCTGCATCCACCACCACGCCGTCGTGCTGCTGGATCTTCATCAACCTCTCCTTCCCCCTTGCTGGATCAAGAAGGAGGAGACGTCTCCCGTCCCGTACGTGTGTTGAACGCGGAGGTGCCGTCCGTTCGGCGCTGGTCATCGGTGATTTGAATCACGTCGAGTACGACTACATCATCACCTTGCAAGCTTCCGCACGTGATCTACAAGTGGTATGTAGATGCAAACTCTCTCCCTTGACTCGTTGCTTAGATGAACTCATAGATGGATCTTGGTGAAACCGTAGGAAAATTTTTAATTTTCTGCAACGTTCCCCAACAGTGGCATCATGAGCTAGGTCTATGCGTAGTTCTCTTTGCACGAGTAGAACACAATTTTGTTGTGGGCGTGGATTTTGTCATCTTACTTGCCTCTACTAGTCTTTTCTTGCTCAATGGTATTGTGGGATGAAGCGGCCCGGACCAACCTTACATGTACGCTTACGTGAGACCGGTTCCACCGACTGACATGCACTAGTTGCATAAGGTGGCTGGCGGGTGTCTGTCTCTCCCACCTTAGTTGGAGCGGAATCGATGAACAGGGCCCTTATGAAGGGTAAATAGAAGTTGACAAAATCACGTTGTGGTATTTCGTAGGTAAGAAAATGTTCTTGCTAGAACCCAATTGCAGCCACGTAAAAGATGCAACAACAATTAGAGGACGTCTAACTTGTTTTTGCAGCGATTGATCATGTGATGTGATATGGCCAGAAGTTGTGATGAATGATGAATTGTGATGTATGAGATCATGTTCTTTGTAATAGGATTCACGACTTGCATGTCGATGAGTATGACAACCGGCAGGAGCCATAGGAGTTGTCATTATTTTTTGTATGACCTGCGTGTCATTGAATAACGTCATGTAAACTACTTTACTTTATTGCTAAACGTTAGTCATAGAAGTAGAAGTAGTCGTTGGCGTGACAACTTCATGAAGACACGATGATGGAGATCATGATGATGGAGATCATGGTGTCAAGCCGGTGACAAGATGATCATGGAGCCCCGAAGATGAAGATCAATGGAGCTATATGATATTGGCCATATCATGTCACAACTATATATAATTGCATGTGATGTTTATTATGTATTATGCATCTTGTTTACTTAGGACGACGGTAGTAAATAAGATAATCCCTTATTAAATTTCAAGAAGTGTTCTCCCCTAACTGTGCACCGTTGCTACATTCGTCGCTTCTAAGCACCACGTGATGATCGGGTGTGATGGATTCTTACGTTCACATACAACGGGTGTAAGACAGTTTTACACAGCGAAAACACTTAGGGTTAACTTGACGAGCCTAGCATGTGCAGACATGGCCTCGGAATACGGAGACCGAAAGGTCGAACACGAGTCGTATGGAAGATACGATCAACATGAGAATGTTCACCGACGATGACTAGTCCGTCTCACGTGATGATCGGACACGGCCTAGTCGACTCGGATCGTGTAACACTTAGATGACTAGAGGGATGTCTAATCTAAGTGGGAGTTCATAATTTGATTAGAACTTTATTATCATGAACTTAGTCTAAAACCTTTGCAAATATGTCTTGTAGATCAATGGCCAACGCTAATGTCAACATGAACTTCAACGCGTTCCTAGAGAAAACCAAGCTGAAAGATGATGGCAGCAACTATACGGACTGGGTCCGGAACCTGAGGATCATCCTCATAGCTGCCAGGAAACAATATGTCCTAGAAGGACCGCTAGGTGACGCTCCCGTCCCAGAGAACCAAGACATTATGAATTCTTGGCAGTCTCGTGCTGATGATTACTCCCTCGTTCAGTGCGGCATGCTTTACAGCTTAGAACCGGGGCTCCAAAAGCGTTTTGAGCACCACGGAGCATATGAGATGTTCGAAGAGCTGAAACTAGTTTTTCAAGCTCATGCCCGGGTCTAGAGATATGATGTCTCCGACAAGTTCTACAGTTGTAAGATGGAGGAAAACAGTTCTGTCAGTGAGCACATCCTGAAGATGTCTGGGTTGCACAACCGTATGACCCAGCTGAACATTAACCTCCCAGATGAGGCGGTCATTGACAGAATCCTCCAGTCGCTCCCACCAAGCTACAAGAGCTTTGTGATGAACTACAACATGCAGGGGATGGAAAAGACCATTCCTGAAGTGTTCTCGATGCTGAAGTCAGCAGAGGCTGAAATCAAGAAAGAACATCAAGTGTTGATGGTCAATAAGACCACTAAGTTCAAGAAGGGCAAGGGTAAGAAGAACTTCAAGAAGGACGGCAAAGATGTTGCCGCGCCTGGTAAGCCAGTTACCGGGAAGAAGTCAAAGAATGGACCCAAGCCTGAGACTGAGTGCTTTTATTGCAAGGGGAAGGGTCAGTGGAAGCGGAACTGCCCCAAATACTTAGCGGATAAGAAGGCCGGCAACACCAAAGGTATATTTGATATACATGTGATTGATGTGTACCTTACCAGTACTCGTAGTAACTCCTGGGTATTTGATACCGGTGCCGTTGCTCATATTTGTAACTCACAGCAGGAGCTGCGGAATAAACGGAGACTGGCGAAGGACGAGGTGACGATGCGCGTCGGGAATGGTTCCAGAGTCGATGTGATCGCCGTCGGCACGCTGCCTCTACATTTACCTACGGGATTAGTTTTGAACCTTAATAATTGTTATTTAGTGCCAAGTTTGAGCATGAACATTGTATCTGGATCTCGTTTAATACGAGATGGTTACTCATTTAAGTCTGAGAATAATGGTTGTTCGATTTATATGAGAGATATGTTTTATGGTCATGCTCCGATGGTCAATGGTTTATTCTTAATGAATCTCGAGCGTAATATTACACATGTTCATATTGTAGATGCCAAAAGATTTAAAATTGATAACGATAGTCCCACATACTTGTGGCACTGCCGCCTTGGTCACATTGGTGTCAAGCGCATGAAGAAGCTCCATGCCGATGGACTTTTAGAGTCTCTTGATTATGAATCGTTTGACACGTGCGAACCATGCCTCTTGGGCAAAATGACCAAGACTCCGTTCTCCGGAACAATGGAGCGAGCAACCAACTTGTTGGAAATCATACATACCGATGTGTGCGGTCCAATGAGCGTTGAGGCTCGCGGAGGATATCGTTATGTTCTCACTCTCACAGATGACTTGAGTAGATATGGGTATGTCTACTTAATGAAACACAAGTCTGAGACCTTTGAAAAGTTCAAGGAATTTCAGAATGAGGTGGAGAATCAACGTGACCGAAAGATAAAATTCTTACGATCAGATCATGGAGGAGAATACTTAAGTCACGAATTTGGTACACACTTAAAGAAATGTGGAATCGTTTCACAGCTCACGCCGCTTGGAACACCTCAGCGAAACGGTGTGTCCGAACGTCGTAATCGCACTCTATTGGATATGGTGCGGTCTATGATGTCTCTTACCGATTTACCGCTATCATTTTGGGGATACGCTCTAGAGACAGCTACATTCACTTTAAATAGGGCACCGTCTAAATCCGTTGAGACGACACCGTATGAATTATGGTTTGGAAAGAAACCTAAGCTGTCGTTTCTGAAAGTTTGGGGATGCGATGCTTATGTCAAGAAACTTCAACCTGAAAAGCTCGAACCCAAGTCGGAAAAATGCGTATTCATAGGATACCCTAAGGAAACTATAGGGTATACCTTCTACTTAAGATCCGAAGGCAAGATCTGTGTAGCCAAGAATGGATGCTTTCTGGAAAAAGAGTTTCTCTCGAAAGAAGTAAGTGGGAGGAAAGTAGAACTCGATGAAGTACTACCTCTTGAGTAGGAAAGTGGCGCAGCACAGGAAACCGTTCCTGTGATGCCCACACCAACTGAAGAGGAAAACAATGATGATGATCAAGGTACTTCGGATCAAGTTACTGCTGAACTTCGTAGGTCCACAAGGACACGTTCCGCACCAGAGTGGTACGGCAACCCTGTCCTGGAAATCATGTTGTTAGACAACAATGAACCTTCGAACTATGAAGAAGCAATGGCGGGCCCAGATTCCAACAAATGGCTTGAAGCCATGAAATCCGAGATAGAATCCATGTATGAAAACAAAGTATGGACTTTGACAGACTTGCCCGATGATCGGCGAGCGATAGAAAACAAATGGATCTTTAAGAAGAAGACGGACGCGGATGGTAATATTACCATATATAAAGCTCGACTTGTCGCTAAGGGTTATCGACAGGTTCAAGGGATTGACTACGACGAGACATTCTCTCCCGTAGCGAAGCTAAAGTCCGTCTGAATCATGTTAGCAATTGCCGCATAGTATGATTATGAGATATGGCAGATGGACGTCAAAACAGCATTCCTTAACGGGCATCTTAAGGAAGAACTGTATATGATGCAGCCGGAAGGTTTTGTCGATCCTCGGAACGCTAACAAAGTATGCAAGCTCCAGCGATCCATTTATGGACTGGTGCAAGCATCTCGGAGTTGGAACATTCGCTTTGATGAGATGATCAAAGCGTTTGGGTTTATGCAGACTTATGGAGAAGCCTGCGTTTACAAGAAAGTGAGTGGGAGCTCTGTAGCATTTCTCATATTATATGTAGATGACATACTCCTGATGGGAAATAATATAGAATTTCTGGACAGCATTAAGGCCTACTTGAATAAGTGTTTTTCAATGAAGGACCTTGGAGAAGCTGCTTATATATTAGGCATCAAGATCTATAGAGATAGATCGAGACGCCTCATAGGTATTTCACAAAGCACATACCTTGATAAGATTTTGAAGAGATTCAGAATGGATCAGTCCAAGAAGGGGTTCTTGCCTATGTTACAAGGTGTGAGACTGAGCTCAGCTCAGTCACCGACCACGGCAAAAGATAAAGAAGAGATGAGTGTCATCCCCTATGCTTCAGCCATATGATCTATTATGTATGCCATGCTGTGTACCAGACCCGATGTAAACCTTGCCGTGAGTTTGGTAGCAAGATACCAAAGTAATCCCGGTAAGGAACACTGGACAGCGGTCAAGAATATCCTGAAGTACCTGAAAAGGACGAAGGACATGTTTCTCGTTTATGGAGGAGACGAAGAGCTCGTCGTAAAGGGTTACGTCGACGCTAGCTTCGACTCAGATCTGGATGACTCTAAGTCACAAACCGGATACGTGTATATGTTGAATGGTGGAGCAGTCAGCTGGTGCAGCTGCAAGCAGAGCGTCGTGGCGGGATCTACGTGTGAAGCGGAGTACATGGCAGCCTCGGAGGCAGCACATGAAGCGATTTGGGTGAAGGAGTTCATCACCGACCTAGGAGTCATACCCAATGCGTCGGGGCCGATCAAACTCTTCTGTGACAACACTAGAGCTATTGCCCTCGCCAAGGAGCCCAGGTTTCACAAGAAGACCAGGCACATCAAGCGTCGTTTCAACTCCATCCGTGAAAATGTTCAAGATGGAGACATAGAGATTTGCAAAGTGCACACGGATCTGAATGTCGCAGATCCGCTGACTAAACCTCTCTCGCGTGCAAAACATGATCAACACCAGAACTCTATGGGTGTTCGATTCATCACAATGTAACTAGATTGGTGACTCTAGTGCAAGTGGGAGACTGTTGGAAATATGCCCTAGAGGCAATAATAAAAGTATTATTATATTTCATTGTTCATGATAATTGTCTTTTATTCATGCTATAACTGTATTATCCGGAAATCGTAATACCCGTGTGAATACTTAGACCACAATATGTCCCTGGTAAGCCTCTAGTTGACCAGCTTGTTGTGATCAACAGATAGTCATGGTTTCCTGACTATGGACATTGGATGTCGTTGATAACGGGATCACATCATTAGGAGAATGATGTGATGGACAAGACCCAATCCTAAGCATAGCATAAAAGATCGTGTAGTTCGTATTGCTAGAGCTTTGTCAATGTCTAGTATCTCTTCCTTAGACCATGAGATCGTGTAACTCCCGGATACCGTAGAAGTGCCTTGGGTGTATCAAACGTCACAACGTAACTGGGTGACTATAAAGGTGCATTACAGGTATCTCCGAAAGTAGCTGTTGGGTTGACACGGATCGAGACTGGGATTTGTCACTCCGTATGATGGAGAGGTATCTCTGGGCCCACTTGGTAATGCATCATCATAATGAGCTCAATGTGACCAAGGTGTTGGACACGGGATCATGCATTACGGTACGAGTAAAGTGACTTGCCGGTAACGAGACTGAACAAGGTATTGGGATACCGACGATCGAGTCTCGGGCAAGTTACGTACCGATTGACAAAGGGAATTGCATACAGGGTTTGATCGAATCCTCGACATAGTGGTTCATCCGATGACAACATCGAGGAGCATGTGGGAGCCATCATGGGTATCCAGATCCCGCTGTTGGTTATTGACTGAGAGCGTCTCGGTCATGTCTGCATGTCTCCCGAACCCGTAGGGTCTACACACTTAAGGTTCGGTGACGCTAGGGTTATGAAGATATGTATATGCAGAAACCCGAATGTTGTTCCGAGTCCCGGATGAGATCCCGGACGTCACAAGGAGTTCCGGAATGGTCCGGAGGTAAAGAATTATATATAGGAAGTGCTATTTCGGGCATCGGGACAAGTTTCGGGGTTATCGGTATTGTACCGGGACCACCGGAAGGGTCCCGGGGGTCCACCGGGTGGGGCCACCTGTCCCGGGGGGCCACATGGGCTGTAGGGGGTGCGCCTTGGCCTTCATGGGCCAAGGGCACCAGCCCCTATAGGCCCATGCGCCTAGGGTTTCCCCCTAGGAGGAGTCCTAGTGGTGGAAGGCACCCCTAGGTGCCTTGGGGGGGAGGGAAACCTCCCCTAGGCCGCCGCCCCCCCCTAGTAGATCTCATCTACTAGGGCCGGTGCCCCCCCCTAGCACCCTTATATATAGTGGGGGAGAGGAGGGACTTCATACACCAGCCCCTGGCGCCTCCATCTCCCCCCGTTACGTCTCTCCCTCGTAGTCTCGGCGAAGCCCTCCTGCTGTGACGCCCTGCATCCACCACCACGCTGTCGTGCTGCTGGATCTTCATCAACCTCTCCTTCCCCCTTGCTGGATCAAGAAGGAGGAGACGTCTCCCGTCCCGTACGTGTGTTGAACGCGGAGGTGCCGTCCGTTCGGCGCTGGTCATCGGTGATTTGAATCACGTCGAGTACGACTACATCATCACCTTGCAAGCTTCCGCACGCGATCTACAAGTGGTATGTAGATGCAAAGTCTCTCCCTTGACTCGTTGCTTAGATGAACTCATAGATGGATCTTGGTGAAACCGTAGGAAAAATTTTAATTTTCTGCAACGTTCCCCAACAGTGGCATCATGAGCTAGGTCTATGCGTAGTTCTCTTTGCACGAGTAGAACACAATTTTGTTGTGGGCGTGGATTTTGTCATCTTACTTGCCTCTACTAGTCTTTTCTTGCTCAACAGTATTGTGGGATGAAGCGGCCCGGACCAACCTTACACGTACGCTTACGTGAGACCGGTTCCACCGACTGACATGCACTAGTTGCATAAGGTGGCTGGCGGGTGTCTGTCTCTCCCACCTTAGTTGGAGCGGAATCGATGAACAGGGCCCTTATGAAGGGTAAATAGAAGTTGACAAAATCACGTTGTGGTATTTTGTAGGTAAGAAAATGTTCTTGCTAGAACCCAATTGCAGCCACGTAAAAGATGCAACAACAATTAGAGGACGTCTAACTTGATTTTGCAGCGATTGATCATGTGATGTGATATGGCCAGAAGTTGTGATGAATGATGAATTGTGATGTATGAGATCATGTTCTTTGTAATAGGATTCACGACTTGCATGTCGATGAGTATGACAACCGGCAGGAGCCATAGGAGTTGTCATTATTTTTTGTATGACCTGCGTGTCATTGAATAACGTCATGTAAACTACTTTACTTTATTGCTAAACGTTAGTCATAGAAGTAGAAGTAGTCGTTGGCGTGACAACTTCATGAAGACACGATGATGGAGATCATGATGATGGAGATCATGGTGTCAAGCCGGGGGCTACTGTCGGTGTTTTGGGAACGGGGGACCCCAGACTTGCCTGCCTGCGGCCTGCGGCGTGGCTCAAGCGGAGGCCCAGTGTACCCCAGCTTCATCAGCTCAAGCTCAAGACCCTCGTGAGGGGCTAGGCCTCACAGGGCGGATGACAGGAAGCTTCCTTAGGAGCAGCCTCATCAGGCAGGCTCGCAAGGAGGCAGAGAGATCAAGGCAGGGTACGTCGCGAGGTGCCCTAATGCAAGCCATGACGATCGAGACCAGGCGGGCGCCGACCTACAGAGTGTCCTTCTTTCCCCTTTGGTGCAAAGGGGGCAAGCACAAGCCAAGGCATCAGGAAAAGGTTACCGTTTCGGTGCAACAATACCAAGAACAGCAGAACGGCAGGATGGAGGTCATCGTGGAGCCCAGGACGGTGTCACCGTCAGAGTCTTTGGCGGTCGAAGACCAACTTTAGTCAGGATAAGTGTACTAGATGTTCCCCTTCAAAATGGCCAACTGTTGGCGCCCTTCCCGCTCATTATTTGGGAAGAGACCCAAGGCCTCCCTCTATAAATAGAACTAGCCACCACAGAGTAGGCATCGAGGTTTTGGGTAGACTAGAGAGAGAGAGGCGACTGAACTCACCCAAGCAGTTCATCGCACCAGCCCAAGAACAGCCCCTCGTGAGGCTGTTCTCCCTTTGTATTGTTCATCATCAGCCCCTGAGGAAATCCACCACACCACACACTGGAGTAGGGTATTACACCACAATGGTGGCCTTAACTAGTATAAACATCGTGTCCCTTGTGTGTTCTTCTTTCTAGCCTAGATTCCTTGCGAGGCTTCGAGACATGAGTTGGTAGGGGAAAGATCTTCGTGCGCACCCCAGAGTTCGAACATCAAGGGTCTGCCGAAACCCGAAATCGACAACGTAATACTGGAATTCTTAATTGTAAACTAATAAACCTGCTAAATGGGTCATGGAACTTTGCAAACGGTTCTAGCAGTAAAAACTCTTGTGATGGATAGCCCAATGCCACATAGTTTTCCTCATCAAATCATGTGTGATGTAGTTGATAAAAGCAAACGGTTAACCAAGGCAGAGCGTGTGTGATAGTTACATGTATCACACATGAGCCTATACATAAACCTTTGTGGGATGTACATACGAATGGAAACGTTTCCTTGGATTCACTCTGTGGGATGTACATAAGAACGGAAATGTATTCCTTGGAATGACTATGTGTGATATACATACCTACGGAAATGTTTTTCTGGGATTCACTGTGTGGGATATACATACCTACGAAAATGTTTTCTGGGATTCGTCGTGTGGGATGTACATACCTGCGTAAATGATTGGGTTTCCGTGGGTCACCCAATCGCACACGAACTCATTCGGTGTCCCAGGAGGGCCTATCCCCGACGGTTTCTGGGTCGTGTGGGAAGGACCCCCTAATCGCCCACACTCACTAGGTGACGGTCCAAATGTCGTGGTGGAAAGGAGTTTAAAACCGTTTGTATAGCATCGACTCGTACCAGTGGGAAGCCGTCCTGAATTAACTTAAAATGGAGGACATGGCCTTCCTACAAGTTGTGGGTGCGGGCAAAGGTCTTCCAGCCTCGGCCAAAGTACATAACATGAGGGGAGGGGAAGTCTACGTCAACATGAATGATGTCGTTCCTGCAGCCCCTCATGTGCAGCTTCAACGCGCGTGGTTTCTCGAGTTCCATCACCCTCCCAAAGGGAGTGCGAAGACAGAGGCGGCCATGTGGGGGCTTGTACAGCCTGATGAAGAACTCCAGAGGCTGATCTTCGACGTGGCCTTCCAACAGAGGAGGGGCGTCTGGTGGAGGAGCAGTCTGGGCGCCGCCTCACCCTCCTCCTCCCCGGGCGCCCCGACAGCTTCGGCCTCGTCCCCTCCCTCCTCCTCCCCGGGCTCCCCGATGGCCTCGGCCTCGTCCCCTCCCTCCTCCTCTCGCAGTGGGTTCCATCCCTGCACTCTCAGAAGGAGGAGGAAGACGATGTCGAGCAGAGGCTCTCATCGCCGTCACTGGGGTGCCACCGAGCCCTCGCCCTCTCGTCATGACAAGCGGGGAAGAATTTGAAGAAAGGAAGATGCAAGGTGTGTGAATAAGACCATCACTCCTATCTCCTTTAATAGCAGAGCGAGGCCGGGAGGTTGGCCTTTCTTTCAGAAGGCAACTGCCCCGCTCCTCCAATACGGCTTCCCTGCACCTGCAACGGCCCAGGGAATCAGAGCTGACCTTCTGCGCCAATGAGTGGCGCCCGGTCTTCAGCCATGGCACACATTTCCGCCCCCTCTGCATCCACCACCTACCCAACGCAATGCTTGCAGGACACGTGGTGGGCATCCAAAGGGCGAAGGGAAAGTGGGTGGAAGTTTTTCGCCCCGTGATCATGGGGCGTGGGCAGTCCGTGAGCCATGATCTAGTTTTCTTCGTAACGTTCAGCATGGCGTGTGGAAAAACCGGAAACTGGCCCGGCCTCAAGATAATGAAGAAGCAAATAATAACTCAATAAACGAAGTCGCCTCGGCACTCTTGCATGTGCACTAGCTAGGGCCTGCCCCGACGAAGCCCAGTGGCGCGATCATGCCAGGCCCGGTGGCTTTTGTCGGTGCAACACACCCTGGGTCCGTTTCCTAGACTGTGCACACACACGAGGACAAGTTCACAACATCCTGACCAACTCAAGCAAGATGGATCGATTCCCTTAAGGGATCCATGCAAAGATCAAGAAGACCAAGAGTAGCCCGAGGGGCCAGATATTACTAAGGGAAAAACCTCCCCTGCCAGGCAGGCGAGCCTGGCGGAGACAAGGTTTTCCCTGGAAGCGAGCCTCCTCTGAATCATCCTGGCAGGCCTAAGGGGACCAGCGATTACGAACCACTTCACTGCACCACCTCACCACAACGTACGTCGTCGATTAGTATGGTGTCAAGCTCCAAGGTGACTAAGTGGTTGCTAAATGCCACATGGCAGCCACCTCCTACCGAAAATACCTACAAGCGACACCCGTCCTACGACGTATCGAGCAAGCAGGCGCCAAGTTGGGAAACACCCCGGAAGAGCCTGTCGGGCAAGCTATTATGTGACATTGAGCGGCGCATTAATGCGCTCTGTCAGCCTGCAGAGTTAGGTATGATAGCACTGTTCGCTATCTAGTCAGTCCATAATGACTGATTTGCCACTATCGTGACCCCTTGATCTATAAAAGGAGGCCCATGGCAACCTTAGAAAGGATTCAAACCTTGTCCACTCGTACGCGCATAGTGTCACGCCCAATATGCGACCCTATCCAAAAGGAACTCGATGGTCCCACCAAGGATAGACCCGCATATTGAAATGCTTTTGCAAGGTGGATATGATTACATCAACATTACATAATAGATGGGGATACATACAAGAGGCATACAATGCCACACGAATACAACATCATCTTACATAAGAGCCACATCCGACTACGGATGAAACACAAACAGAAATTCAAACGACATCCACCCTGCTAGCCCAGGCTGCCGACCTGGAACCTATCCCCTGATCGAAGAAGAAGCAGAAGAAGAACTCCAAAACAAGCAAACATCGCTCTTGCGTCATGATCATCGCATAACCTGTACCTGCAACTGTTGTTGTAGTAATCTGTGAGCCACGAGGACTCAGCAATCCCATTACCATGGGTATCAAGAATAGCAAAGCTTAAAGGGAAAGGAAGGGGTAAAGTGGTGAGGTTGCAGCAGCGACTAAGCATATATGGTGGCTAACATACGCAAATAAGAGCAAGAAGAGAGCAAAAGGAACGGTTGTGAAGCTAGCAATGATCAAGAAGTGATCCTGAACTCCTACTTATGTCAAACATAACCCAGAAACCGTGTTCACTTCCCGGACTCCGCCGAGAAGAGACCATCACGGCTACACACGCGGTTGATGCATTTTAATTCGTATCTGGTGTCAAGTTATCTACAACCGGACATTAACAAATTCCCATCTGCCTATAACCGCAGGCACAGCTTTCGAAAGATTATACCCTGCAGGGGTGTCCCAACTTAGCCCATGATAAGCTCTCGCGATCAACAAAGGATATACCTTCTCCCAGGGAGACCCGATCAGACTCGGAATCCCGGTTTACAAGACATTTCGACAATGGTAAAACAAGACCAGCAAGACCGCTCGATGCGCCGACAATCCCAATAGGAGCTGCACATATCTCGTTCTCAGGGCAACACCGAATGAACACTACGTACAACTAAAACCAGACCTCGAGTTTCCCCGAGGTGGCGCTGCAAGTGCCTCTGGTTCGGACCAACACTTAGACAAGCATTGGCCCGGGGGGGCTATAATAAAGATGACCCTCGGGTTAATTACTCCCAAGGGAAATGTAGGTGGTGGTGAGGCAAATGGTAAAACCAATGTTGGGCCTTGCTGGAGGAGTTTTATTCAAAGCGAACTGTCAAGGGGGTCCCATAAATCACCCAACCGCGTAAGGAACGCAAAATCCGGGAACATAACACCGGTATGACGGAAACTAGGGCGGCAAGAGTGGAACAAAACACCAGGCATAAGGCCGAGTGATGGGGTTATGTACCTAGGGTAGGGTCATGGACCTGATCCAAGTAACTTACCCTAGGACATCCTTAGAAGAGGTCGCCTTCCAGTCGACCAATGAGGATTCACTCGACTGGCCTGAAGGACTCGACCACGAAGACTCACTCGACCACCAGGAGGTCAAGAGGCACTCTGCACTGCAACGGCCTGTAATCAAGTAGACTTTATGATAGTAAAGGCCTTTATGTGGGGCGTTACCAGTAACGCCCCAGACTTAACTCACCTTAAACCCTCTCCTGCGTGGGCTGGCTGGGGTCCTGGCGCACTCTATATAAGCTACCCCCCTCCACAGGCAGAAGGGTTCGGCACCTTGTAGTTCATACACTCATAATCCACTCGACCGCCTCCGGGCTCCGAGACGTAGGGCTGTTACTTCTTCCGAGAAGGGCCTGAACTCGTACATCCTGTGTGCTTACAACCTCTCCATAGCTAGGACCTTGCCTCTCCATACCTACCCCCCACTCTACTGTCAGGCTTAGAACCACGACAGTTGGCGCCCACCTTGGGGCAGGTGTTTTAGCGATTTTGTGGAGAAGTTGCGATTCTTCCGAGTACTTTCATCATGGTGTCTGCTGGAGTTTTGGTCGAGGGACAAGAGATCCATCTCGGCACTCTCACCTTCATCGCCGACGACTCCGCATGGCTCCAGGAGGCTCCACTCGACGTAGATGCGCTCCCCGTCCGCGGTGCGACGCATTTTCGCGCATGTGTCCGCGGCGTTCTGCTGCGGCAACCGTCGACCCAGTATCGGTCAGCTCCTCCATCGTCCACCCTCCCGGTCTCCCGCCAGCGCAAGCGCTCAGGCCGGTCGAGGCTTCAGCGATGGGTGAGTCACGCGGTGGCTCGCCAATGGCCACTACCCAAGTTGCGGCAATCGAGCCCAACGAATCTCTCTACGGCTTGTTCGATCAGTCGACTGGCTCCGTAGAGACTGCATCCGAGTGCGGAAGCAGTGATCCAGCGGCGGAAATCTTGATGGTCGACGGGCCCCACAGCCCTCCTGGCTTCGCCCGTGGTGGTGGAGCAGGTGACGGCGGCGACCCTGCACGAGGCTACGAAGAGTACCAGCCCGAGCCACTCGACTCTCTGCAAAGAGAAGAGCTTCGCCACAGAAACGAGGATCCCTTGCGTATTCCCATCGCAGGAGAAACCCCCGAGGCTCGTGCCTTGGAGGAGGCGCGTCTGGCCAATTTGGCCGAGCGCACTCGACTGGAGAACCTTCAGCGAGCACTCGACGAGCGCGCGCGGCAACGAGTTCCCGACACCAGTCGACGTCAACTCTTCCCGCCGACTCAGGTATATCGAACCCCAATTCAGAATTTAGCAGCGGCGACCCGTATAGCAGAGTCCATCCAGCCTTCGCAGTCGGAAGCTGGCAGAGGTTTGCTGCAGATTAGGGATCTGCTCCGGGCAGCAGGAGATCAGAATTCAGCCGTGTCTCAGTCGCGCAACAGAATTCACAGTCGATCCGTCACTGTGAATACGGTTCAGTCGGCTCACAGCCCCAGATCGCCTCCGCGGCGCGAAGGGCATGAGAATCGGCGAGATCAATATGGCGACAGACTCGACCGAGATGATAGGCGTCGAGTGCCCTATTCCCCTCCGAGGGGTGGGTCTTACGCTCCTCGGCAGCCAGATGATAGGCGTCAGTACAGTACAGGGCGTAGGGGTCCAGTTGACCCCAGAGAACCAGGCTTCGACGCGCGATCCATTATCGTGCAAGGGTTGGTCGACCGGAACAGAGCCCATCGAGGCGCACTTGACAGAGGAATACCCACAAGCAGTCGAGTGCATGTTTCTGGCCCTGAATGTTTCAGCAGAGCTATCAGAGCCGCAGTTATTCCCCCCAATTTCAGGTTGGCAGCAGGAGTCAGCAAGTTCACTGGTGAGTCTAAGCCTGAAACTTGGCTTGAAGACTACCGAGTGGCAGTTCAGATTGGTGGTGGAAACGACGAGGTGGCCATGAAGCATTTACCCCTCATGTTGGAAGGTTCTGCCAGGGCATGGTTGACTCAATTACCTCCTAGCAGCATTTACACTTGGGAAGATCTGTCCCGAGTGTTCGTCAGAACGTTTGAAGGGACTTGCAAGCGACCAGCTGGATTGACAGAGTTGCAAGTCTGCGTGCAGAAAGTCAATGAGACTCTCAGAGAGTATATTCAGAGGTGGATCACTTTGCACCACACTGTGGAAAATGTCTCTGATCATCAGGCAGTATGCGCCTTCAAAGACGGCGTCAAGAACAGAGAACTGAGTTTGAAATTTGGTCGAACCGGTGACATGACTTTGAGTCGGATGATGGAGATTGCTACCAAGTACGCCAATGGCGAAGAAGAAGACCGACTCCGAAGCGGCAAGCACAAGCCGAGTCAGTCGGAAAAGGGAAACACCAGTCGGAAACAGAAGCGGAAGGCTGAACCGGCAGCTCCTGGAGAGGCTCTGGCTGTGACTCAAGGAAAGTTTAAGGGGAAACCAAAAGGATCCTGGAACCCCAAAAAAGTAAAGGATAAAGAAGGGAACGACGTGTTGGATATGCCATGTCACATTCACACGAAGAAAGACGAAGAGGGGAATATCATTTACCCAAAGCACACCACTCGCCAATGTCGACTCCTGATCCAGCAGTTTCAGGGAAAACAGTCTAAGGACAAGGAGAAGGAGTCGGACAAGGCCGAAGATAAAGAGGACAGTGAGGGAGGATATCCGCATATCAACTCCACTCTGATGATCTTTGCAGATGTGGAAAGCAGAAGTCGACTGAAAGTGATTAACCGAGAGGTGAACATGGTTGCTCCAGCAAAGGCAAATTATCTGAAGTGGTCTCAAACTCCCATCACATTCGACCAATATGATCACCCGACTCATATTGCCACCCCTGGGAGGCAAGCTTTGGTGGTCGATCCAGTTGTCGAAGGCACTCGACTGACAAAGGTGCTGATGGATGGTGGAAGTGGGCTGAACTTATTGTATGCTGACACATTGAAAGGTATGGGCATTCCGATGTCCCGACTGAGCACTAGTAACATGAGCTTTCATGGAGTTATACCAGGGAAGAAGGCCGAGTCACTCGGCCAGATAGCTTTGGACGTAGTGTTTGGGGATTCGAAGCATTTTCGCAAAGAAAAGTTGACGTTTGAGGTCGTGGATTTTCAAAGTGCATATCATGCCATTTTGGGGAGACCAGCCTATGCACGGTTCATGGCTCGACCATGCTACGTGTACCTCAAATTGAAGATGCCCGGTCCCAAGGGTGTGATCACTGTCACCGGTGATAGGAAAAAGGCAGAGGAGTGCTTTCAGAAGGGCTCCAAGATTGCCGATTCCCAAGTGACAGCGGTCGAGTTCGAAGAATACAAGCAAAACGCAGATCCGAGTGACTTGCTGCGATCCAAGAAGCCCGCCACAGAGTCTGCATTCCAGTCGTCCGGTGAGACGAAGCCTGTTCACATTCACCCGACCGACCCCGAAGCAGCTCCGACCCGCATCTCTACAACACTCGACCCAAAATAGGAAGAAGCGCTCATCCAGTTCCTCCGTGAGAACTGGGACATTTTTGCATGGAAGCCCGCTGACATGCCAGGTGTTCCCAGGGGACTGGCTGAGCATCGCCTAAGAGTCGACTCGTCTGCAAAACCAGTCAAAGAGCATCTTCGGCGGTCCGCCGTCCAGAAGAGAAAGGCCATCGGTGAAGAAGTGGCTCGACTGTTGGCGGCAGGATTTATCTGAGAGATATACCACTCCGAGTGGCTCGCTAATGTCGTCATGGTTCCTAAGAAGGACAAGTCGCTCCGAATGTGCATTGATTTCAAGCACATCAACCGGGCCTGCCCGAAAGATCACTTTCCTCTCCCTCGCATAGATCAAATTGTTGACTCGACCGCGGGATGCGAGAGGTTGTCTTTTTTAGATGCTTACTCCGGGTACCACCAGATCCGTCTGTACGGGCCCGATGAGATAAAAACAGCTTTCATCACTCCATTCGGGTGCTTCTGCTATATCACCATGCCATTCGGCCTCAAGAATGCCGGAGCCACATTTATGCGAATGATTCAGAAGTGTCTACTCACCCAAATCAGTCGGAATGTGGAAGCTTATATGGATGATATTGTTGTCAAGTCACGAAAAGGTTCCGACCTGCTCGCTGACCTCGCCGAAACATTTGCCAACCTCAGAAGGTATGATATCAAGCTCAATCCATCAAAGTGCACATTTGGAGTTCCTGGTGGCAAGTTACTCGGTTTTCTCGTTTCCGAACGGGGAATCGACGCTAACCCAGAGAAGATTGGCACTATTCTCCGAATGAAACGCCCTGTGCGAGTGCACGATGTCCAGAAGCTTACTGGATGCTTGGCCGCATTAAGTTGATTCATCTCACGACTCGGTGAAAAGGCACTGCCTCTTTACCGACTGATGAAGAAGGCTGACAAGTTCGAGTGGACTCCAGAAGCTGATGCAGCGTTTGCCGAGCTAAAAGCTCTGCTCTCCACCCAGCCGGTGCTTGCTGCTCCAATCAGCAAAGAGCCTCTGTTGCTCTACATCGCAGCCACAGGACAAGTCGTCAGTACTGTGCTAACGGTCGAGCGGGAAGAAGAAGGAAAAGCTCTCAAAGTTCAGCGCCCAGTGTATTATTTGTCTGAAGTCTTGACTCCATCCAAGCAAAGATATCCTCATTATCAGAAGCTTGTGTATGGAATATACATGACCACAAAGAAGGTTGCTCATTATTTCTCTGACCATTCCATTACAGTCGTCAGCGACGCTCCACTATCAGAGATTTTGCACAAACAGAGATGCAACTAGTCGAGTGGCCAAATGGGCGATTGAACTTCTTCCCCTTGATATCAAGTTTGAGGCAAAGAAAGCCATTAAGTCCCAGGTGATGGCAGATTTCCTCGCCGAGTGGATTGAACAACAGCAGCCGACTGAAGTTCACTCGGAGCATTGGACCATGTTTTTTGACGGCTCTAAGATGTTGAATGGTTCCGGTGCTGGGGTTGACCCAAGCTCCAGATTCACTTTGATTCCTCCAACAATGAGGCAGAATATGAGGCCCTCCTATATGGGTTGCGCATGGCCATTTCACTCGGCGTCCGTCGCCTAATGGTCTATGGCGACTCGGATTTAGTGGTCAATCAGGTGATGAAAGAGTGGGACGTGAGAAGCCCAGCCATGACTGGATACTGCAGTGCAGTGAGGAAGCTGGAAAAGAAGTTCGAGGGGTTGGAGCTCCATCATATACCCCGACTGAAAAATCAAGCAGCTGATGATCTAGCAAAGATAGGTTCCAAGAGAGAAGCCATTCCGAGTGGTGTGTTCTTGGAGCATATACACACTCCGTCAGTCAAAGAAGATCCTTTCACCGAAGAAACTCCGCGGCCCAAGAGCGCCACAGATCCGACTGAAGTTGAAATCCCAGCGGTGGTCGACTTGATCATGGAGGTTTTGGTGGTCATTCCCGACTGGACGATTCCGTATGTCGCATATATCTTGAGGAAAGAGCTTCCGGAGGATGAGGAAGAGGCTCGACAGATCGTCCGTCGATCTAAGGCCTTTACCGTAATCAAAGGACAATTATACAGAGAAAGCGCGACTGGAGTCGGTCAGAAGTGCATAACGCCAGAAGAAGGTCGACTCATCCTCAATGATATTCACTCGGGGACCTGTGGTCATCATGCGTCCTCTCGGACCATCGTGGCCAAAGCATACCGAGCCGGATTTTACTGGCCCAAGGCGAATGAGATGGCAAAAGAGATAGTGGATAAGTGCGAGGGATGTCAGTTCTACTCAAATATGTCGCACAAGCCTGCGTCAGCTTTGAAGACCATCCCACTCGTCTGGCCTTTTGCAGTTTGGGGGCTGGACATGGTCGGTCCTTTGAGAACAGGACGAAGCGGTTTCACACATGTACTGGTGGCAGGCCAACTAGTTCACCAAGTGGATCGAGGCTAAACCAATCAAGAGCCTCGACACCGGTACTGCTGTTAGCTTCATCAGGGAACTAATATTCAGATATGGAGTCCCGCACAGCATCATTACGGATAATGGGTCGAACTTTGACTCAGAGGAATTCAGAGATTTCTGCGACTCCCAGGGCACACGGGTCGACTACGCTTCAGTCGCCCATCCGCAGTCGAATGGACAAGCAGAACGAGCTAATGGACTGATTCTTAAGGGATTGAAGCCTCGACTGATGCGTGATCTCAAACACGCGGCTGGAGCTTGGGTCGATGAACTTCCCTCTGTACTCTGGGGACTGCGGACCACACCTAATCGGTCGACCGGAAGAACTCCATTCTTCTTGGTCTACGGAGCCGAAGCGGTCTTACCAAGTGATCTTCTGCATAATGCTCCCCGAGTCGAAATCTACAATGAAGCAGAAGCTGAACAAGCGCGGCAGGACGCAGTCGACCTTTTAGAGGAAGAAAGGGAGATGGCTCTGATCCGGTCGACCATCTACCAACAAGATCTGCGCCGTTTCCACGCCCGAAATGTGAGAGGTCGAGCCTTCCAGGAAGGAGATTTGGTTCTCCGAGTGGATCAGCACAAATCACACAAGCTTGCTCCTTCTTGGGAAGGCCCCTTCATAGTCACCAAGGTCCTCCACAATGGGGCGTACCGTCTTTACAACATCGAGCATAATTTCGACGAGCCCCGAGCTTGGAACGCGGAGCTACTCCGCCCATTCTACACTTAAGTTTTATCATTCGGATGAGTTGCAATAAAGTACTTTTGTAGTTCATGGACCTCAAAATAATAGTGTCATAGTTCCTCCATAATATCTGTCACTTTTTATTTTTGTCCAATGAAATTCCCCTCAGTGGGTGACTTAGCTGCGAATCCGTTTCGCCTAAGTTTGTAAAAATCCTACCGAGTGGTGAGCCATACTCCCACTCGGAGGCTTAGCTGCGAATCCGTTTCGCCTAAGTTATAAAAATCCTACCGAGTGGTAAGCCAGCCTTCCACTCGGAGGCTTAGCTGCAGCCTCGTGCTCGCCTAAGTTATAAAAATCCTACCGAGTGAAGAGCAACCCTCTCACTCGGGGGCTTAGCTGCAGTCCAAGAACTCGCCTAAGTTATAAAAATCCTATCGAGTGAAGAGCAACCCTCTCACTCGGAGGCTTAGCTGCAGTCCAAGCACTCGCCTAAGTTATAAAAATCCTACCGAGTGGTGAGACAGACTCCCACTCGGAGGCTTAGCTGCGAATCCGTTTCGCCTAAGTTATCAAAATCCTACCGAGTGGTAAGCCAGCCTTCCACTCGGAGGCTTAGCTGCAGCCTCGTGCTCGCCTAAGTTATAAAAATCCTACCGAGTGGTGAGCCAGACTCCCACTCGGAGGCTTAGCTGCGAATCCGTTTCGCCTAAGTTATCAAAATCCTACCGAGTGGTAAGCCAGCCTTCCACTCGGAGGCTTAGCTGCAGCCTCGTGCTTGCCTAAGTTATAAAAATCCTACCGAGTGAAGAGCAACCCTCTCACTCGGGGGCTTAGCTGCAGTCCAAGCACTCGCCTAAGTTGTAAAAACCCTACCGAGTGAAGAGCAATCCTCTCACTCGGAGGCTTAGCTGCAGCCTCGTGCTCGCCTAAGTTATAAAAATCCTTCCAAGTGAAGAGCAATCACCTCACTCGGGGGCTTAGCTGCAGTCCAAGCACTCGCCTAAGTTATAAAAATTCCACCGAGTGAAGAGCAACCCTCTCACTCGGGAGCTTAGCTGCAGCCTTGTGCTCGCCTAAGTTATAAAAATCCTACCGAGTGGTAAGCCTGACTTCCACTCGGAGGTTTAGTTGCGGCCCAGTGCTCGCCTAAGTGGACCGCAGGATAAGTCGATTGCAATAAAGGCGCCTTGCTCTGAACCTGCAAAAGACATTTCGAGCCGAAGGCAATCGTATTCAAGCACCAAATTCAAGTTTGAATCGGCATCTAAAGGAACCGAAAGTGCTCAGGCATCAAGCCTGTTAAGGTTTGTCGGTTACAATTCCACTCGGCATACCGAGGCAAATTTAAAAGTATCGAGCCAGAAGAAGTTTTTTACCCCTCCTGTGGAGGGCTGGAAGGTGCAACGAATTCATCAAGGTCAATTCCGTCGGCGATCCGAGTGGCAGCTGCAAGGAAAGTCCCCATAAAGGACCTGAAGTCGTGCTTCTTGGTATTGGCCACCCGAAGGGCCGCCAGCTTCTCTTCTCGCGCATCTTTGCAGTGGACTCGGGCCAGACACAGAGCGACATCTGCACCACACCGAGCCGAGGACTTCTTCCACTCCTGCACTCGACCAGGGATTGTGTTCAAGCGGGCCATCAGCGACTCAAGGTCATTCTGAAGTGTCTCCTCATGCCAGAGCGTCGAGTCGATGCGAGATGTGGCGGCCTTCAGCCTTGCGAGATAGTCCACGACAGCTGCAACATGAGACTCCAGTCGGAAAACATCCATGGCAACTTCGTCGTTCACCGGAGAATTGACGGGGTCGAGGTTTGGCTCCAGTCGGCTGGTTTCTTCTTCAAAGTTTTGACAAAATTCTGCAAGGATGATCACTAAGTCAAGAGGATAGTCGAATGGAAAAAGCCACAATTGGAAATATTTTCCAAACATGGAGGTTTACCTTCAAGCATAAGAAACAGCTTCTTGGCAAGGCCACTCAAGAAGGCCTCCAGTTCAGTTTTCTTCTCAGTCAATTTGCTGACTTGGTCGGTCAGGGCAGCTTTATCAGTCTTCAGTTGACTGACCTCCTTGTTGGCAATCCCAAGAGCAGCTTTCAGATTGGTATTGTCTTGTTCGAGCTTGGTGACTGAAGCTAACTTCTCGTCAGCAAGCTTGATCTTCTTAGCTAGCTCAAGGTCTTTCTTCTGCTGGGCCTCCCTTACCTTACCTGCAAGTTACAGCAAGATCAGATTTTGAAACAAGCAAGGAGAAAAGCAGTCGTCAGGGTCTCACCAAACATACCTTCAGTCTCCTCCTTTGCCTTTGTCAGCTTCTCCTGAACCAGCTTCAAGCTCAGCTCGACTTGAGTATGTTTTTGTTCCAGCTCTGAGTAGCGAGCCACAAGATCACAGGAGTTCTGTGAAGAACCAATCGACTAAATGTCAAATATAATTCACTTCCGGGTGAAAAAGGGAAAAACACACGTTTCTAAGACTACAGCCAAATACAAGTATTCGACCGTAGTCTCGGGGACTACACCCAGTGGGTGCACTCAGCGTGCCCCCACTAATCCAGATGAAGACAAAGTCGACCAGTCGACCTCAAAAAAAAAGAGAGCATTCTCTAAGACTGTGATCAACTGCAAGCAGTCGACCACAGTCTCGGGGACTACACCCAGTGGGTGCACTCAGCGTGCCCCCACCGGTTTGTGAAATCCAGTCGACCAGTCGACTGACAGAAAAATTGACATCATAAAGCCTAAGGCCGACTGCCAGCAGTCGACCTTAGCCTTGGGGACTACACCCAGTGGGTGCACTCAGCGTGCCCCCACCGGTTTGCGAAATCCAGTCGACCAGTCGACTGGCAGAAAGATTGACATCATAAAGCCTAAGGCCGACTGCCAGCAGTCGACCTTAGCCTTGGGGACTACACCCAGCGGGTGCACTCAGCGTGCCCCCGCTAACACGGAGTTTATTCGACACACCCAGTGGGTGACTACTATAAATTCCGGAAAAGAAAAGTTTTTGGTACCATATCCAACAGATCAAACAGTGGTCGACTGACCTGGACATTGCTTTGGAGGGCAGAACTGGCGTCATAAGCTGCCTGGCTCGCATCCTGGATGGTCTTCAGCTGCTCCATCATGAGTCCCGCCTGGCATATTGCTTCCTTCGCTGCGCCAGCTTGGTCCTCGGGGACGTGGTGCGTCGTGAAGAGGGAGGGCTGCTGAGCACTCGTCAGTGGATTTGCGAAGGACACCGTGTGTCGAGTGGTGTTCTCTTCCTCCACAGTCAGAATCTCAGGCGCCGTCACATCCTGAGGCACCTTACTGGCAGACGCTTTCCGACTCCTCCTGCGTGTCAGTGGTTCTTCATCCTCGTCGTCGTTAGGGAGATTGATAACAGTGTTGGGTGGAGCTGCGGAGAAGAATCAGGATCAGAGATCGCGAGCCAGTCGACTAAGAACGGTGTTAAGAATACAGTACCTGGGTTCGAAGTTGCTGCATCCTCCATCTCGTGGTCGTCAGCCCGAGCTGAGGTTTCAGAAGTAGCAGCACTGCAACCCCAAAGGATCAGTCGACTAACTTCAGCGTCGACCAGAGATAAAGTTCACACAAGATGAGAAGACTCAAACGACACAATTACCCTGATATGGTGGGGATGGACACCTTCATCTTCGGCAGGAGCTTGGTCGGCTTTGGCGGAGCCCCCCTAGGCTGCTTCGGCGCCTTTTCAGTCGGCGCTGGAGAAGTGGTCCTAGGGCGCTTGGTCGACTGCGTCGCAACCCCCTTGCCACGTTCAGTCGAAGGGTCGTGGACGAGCTTCGACCGCCTTTCCGAGCGCGGTGGCACGACCTCCTCCTCTTCCTCCTCGTCTTCGGCGTCATCATCATCGCCGTTGTCATCATCATCGTCGTCGTCGTCCCCTGCAACGTCCGAGTCCCATTCCTCCTCGTCCTGGCTCTCGCCCCCACTCGCCTCACCCTCCTCGGTCGGAGTTTGTGCCCCATTGGGCATCAAGTACAGCTCGGTGAGGGCCTAGCAGATATCAAGACGATGATCAGTCGACCAGTCGGCAGAGTAGACAGAGATGAATGCGACAAGAATGCAGTGGAGAGCAGGGCAAGTGTACCTTATTTGGATCACTGTTGTGGTCGAGTGGAGGAATCCTTCTGGCTCCGCGTGGGTTGTCCTTGTTTCCGGTGACGGCTACCATCCACCTTTCCAGGGTGACATCGTCGACTGCTTCTGGATGGACTCTAGTCTCGTCTTCGGTCCCACAGTACAACCACATGCAGTGGCTCAGGAACTGGAGGGGCTAGATGCGACGCCTGAGGAAGACCTCCAGGAGATCCATGCCCGTCACTCCCTCCCGAACCAACTGCACCACGCGCTCCATCAACATCTTCACGTCAGCTTTCTCCTCCGGGATCAACTTCAGAGAGGAGGGCTTGTTCACTCGGTCCATGGTAAACTGTGGGAGTCCACTCGACTGTCCCGGCGTTGACTGGTCCCGGCAGTAGAACCAGGTCGACTGCCAGCCTCTGACTGACTCGGGAAAGGTCATGGGCGGAAAGGTGCTCTTGTTCCTCACCTGGATGCCCAAACCCCCACACATTTGGATGACTCGGGTCTTTTCGTCGCCTGGACTCGCCTTCTTCACGGTCTGAGAGCGACACGTGAATATATGCTTGAACAAACCCCAGTGCGGTCGACAGCCCAAGAAACCCTCACACATGGACACGAACGCAGCAAGATAGGCAATGGAGTTTGGGGTAAAATGGTGGAGCTGCGCTCCGAAGAAATTCAAGAAGCCACGAAAGAAAACACTCGGCGGCAAGGAAAACCCGCGATCCACATGGGTGACCAAAAGCACACACTCACCCTCTTCTGGCTGAGGCTGCCACTCCTTCCCCGGAAGCCTCGCAGCTCCGTGAGGGATTAAGCCCTCGTTGGCCATGTCGAGAATGTCATTCTCAGTGATGGTCGACTGGATCCAGTCTCCTTGGACCCAGCCTTTCGGCAGGCGGGATCTGGATGAGGACCCTCCGCGGCTGGTGGATCTCCCCTTCGCCTTCTCCGACGCCGACGCCTTCTTTGCACGCTCCAGCGCCGCCGTCTTCTCCTTGGCCATGGTCGCCGGCGAGATGCGCGAAGGGAAGTGGTGCGGGGGCGAGAGCGAGCACGCTGAGCAGGGAGGAAGGAAGCAGAGAGAGGGGAAGAATGCTAAGGCGCAGCACAGAAATCCTCGCCGGGCACATTTATAAGGTCCCTTCCGAGTGGATGACAGGTGGGCCCGGTCGATCTAATCATATCTGGAACAGTTATGCAGACGGGATACGTGGCGAAAAAGGCGGCGCGGAGATCGAGGCGTCCATGCCCCGTCCAATCCGAACGCCGCGGTCCGCCTCGCTTCGCGCGCGCCCCGAAATTTCGCATCCCGCGGAATCCGCGAGCAACAAATCAGTCTGTCAGGCGCGGTGTTTCCGGCGATCCGTCGCTCGGAGATCGTCGAAGCCTGAAAGATCACTCGACGCAAAAACAGAATGGATCAAGTCGACTGAAGGCAAGTTGTTTCCTGTCGACAAAGAGATTCTTTGGTCCAGAACAGCGCACAACCGGAGCGCAAAGGTTAATCGGAAACGACATCAACTCCTTCTTCACTCGAAGCCTCAATCCATTCGGGGGCTAATGATGGGGTTATGTACCTAGGGTAGGGTCATGGACCTGATCCAAGTAACTTACCCTAGGACATCCTTAGAAGAGGTCGCCTTCCAGTCGACCAACGAGGATTCACTCGACTGGCCTGAAGGACTCGACCACGAAGACTCACTCGACCACTAGGAGGTCAAGAGGCACTCTGCACTGCAACGGCCTGTAATCAAGTAGACTTTATGATAGTAAAGGCCTTTATGTGGGGCGTTACCAGTAACGCCCCAGACTTAACTCACCTTAAACCCTCTCCTGCGTGGGCTGGCTGGGGTCCTGGCACACTCTATATAAGCCACCCCCCTCCATAGGCAGAAGGGTTCGGCACCTTGTAGTTCATACACTCATAATCCACTCGACCGCCTCCGGGCTCCGAGACGTAGGGCTGTTACTTCTTCCGAGAAGGGCCTGAACTCGTACATCCTGTGTGCTTACAACCTCTCCATAGCTAGGACCTTGCCTCTCCATACCTACCCCCCACTCTACTGTCAGGCTTAGAACCACGACACCGAGCCTTCCACCCTTTACCAAATATATAGATGCATTAATTAAATAAGAGATATTGTGATATCCCAACATAATCCTGTCCACCATGGAGCAATCTTCAACTTCACCTGCAACTAGCAACACTATAAGAGGGCTGAGCAAAGCGGTAACATAGCCAAGCAATGGTTTGCTAGGAATGGTGTCAAAGGTTAGAGGTTCATGGAAATTTGGGAGGCTTGATGAGCAAAAGATAGGTAACGCAACATAGCAATAGAACAAAGCAAATAGCATAGCAATGATAGTAGTGAGATCCAGGGTAGCGGTCATCTTGCCTGAAATCCCGCTAGGAAGAAGAACGAGTCCATGAAGAAGATGAAGCCACGAAGACGAACCAAGCGTAGACGAACGAATCCTCACGATCGCAACGAAACGGGAACTATCGAGAAGAAGCACACAACATAGTAAACACACCACACATGAACAAGGCATGATGCACAACAAGCATGATGCATGACAAGGCTACATGAAGCTACTCATGGCAAGAGATGATACAAACAAGAGCAACACATCAAGGCAAGTTTAAATGAGGCCGGGAACAACATATAACAATTCCGGTAAGTCCTCATATGCAAATTTCGAAATTGGTCCAGATCTGAATAAACCTTATGTTCAAGTTGTTAAACAACAAGTTAAAATGCACCAAGATGATCTACACGAGATTCTAGTCAAGTTACATATGAAGTTCATTAGATTTGGAGCTACGGCCTCGAAGATATGAGCGAAACAAGTTAAACATGGTATTGATGCACAATGCATACAAACATAAAGCAAACACCTCAAAACATGGATGCAACATGATAATATGAAACTACATGCAAAATCAAGCAAGTTTCATATAGAGCACACTCAAAACGGAGCAACGGTTCAACATGCTACAGCATCTATACAAGTTTATACAAGTTTAAACAAGACATGAACACTCAAATCTATACAAGTTTAAAGGACAAGCTGTCCAAAACATCAACTAGGCATATTGCAAGCATCAAAACAGCGTGCTACATCATCTCAACATGAAAACAAAAGGCATGGGCATGATGCACAGGTAAAGCATAACAAGACATGAACACTGAGCTACCTCCAGAAATCACTAGAACATGCTCAAACACACATGGCAAGATTGCAAATAATAACAGTTCAGACTTTGCAGAAAATAACATCAGGTTGCAATGTTTAGAGCTATCAAACAACATGTTACAGGAACTTATCATGGCAAACAAAGGCATGGGATGAATCTACTAATTGCATAGAACAAGAGTCCCTTACTGACCAAGAGATAAAAAGGATCAGAAGATATGATGGCACCCATGTAAACATAGCAAGTTATAATACAGATTCATACATGGTAGGAACAATAATAAGTAGGCATGTTGGTGAGCTTGCACCACTCACCACAGAGCAATACATGGCATGGCAAGGCAACCAACAGTAAGAAGACATATTTGTGAAGCTAAGCATGGCACTAGCAAGTTCATACGGTACATGGATCACTAGCAACAATCATGGAAACAACTGAACTTAATGTTAACAGGCTGACAGCAACATTATTTAGCAACTTTGGAGCAAGATTACAACAAGCTACAGCAGGCTATAATTGCAAGCAGGGGCATGGATGGATAGAGCATAACATGTAGAACAAAACACCCTTAGTGAACATCTCCAGATTATGCATAGAATGATTTGTAGAAGCAGGTTTACATAGCATCACGAAATAACAGATTCAGCCTAGCAAAACAGCAACAGCAAGTACCCTACTTAACAAGCTTGATTCACTCACCACAAATCATTGCATGACAAGATAAGCATAGCATCAGCAAGAAGACATGTTTATGAAACAAACCAAGGCAAGAACAAGTTCATAGCATGCAAGGATCAACTACAACAACCTTGGCAAAATTGAATAACATGTAAACAATCTGCCAGGAAACATTTTGTAGCAAAAGTAGAGCAAGTAAAAGACATGCTAGACTACTCCATAATTTCAAACAAGGGCATGAATGGCTAAATAATAACCATATGTTCAAAACATCCTTACTGAAGTACCTCAAAATAAGCATGGATCTCTCTGTAGCATCAAGTTTACACGGCATGAAAATAACAGCAGAACAGGGACTGAAATCAGCAACATCACGAAGCCTAGTTTGCATGCTTGTGCTAGTCACCACATTGATCACAAAAATACATGGTAAGCACCTCTGTAAAGAAGACATGGCATAGTTCAAAACACATGTAGACATCAACCTCATAGGATGCACACATCAATCATGGAAAAAATGACAAATGAGCATGTTCTGTTAACAAACGGCAGACAACATCATGAAGCACTCTTGCGACGAGGATTCAGGCATCAAGATGAGCTGAAATGAACATGATGCACTAGAATGAAATGAAGTACTCATTGAGACGAACAATTTGACATATTACACGCATGAAACGGAGCAGTATGCATGGAGATATGATGCGATGAACATGGCATGAAAATGTCAGGGACTTGGTCATTTTACTGAAAAAAAACAAGACGGGCGCTAGATTACTAGGGTGTGCTCGGCAGGATTTAGGCGGGCTCTCACCATTGGGCTCAGCCCAGGATGGTGGCGCGGCTGGACTGCGCTGCGGATGAGGCCGGCCCACTCGGGAGGGCACGGCCCATGCGGGCGACGGATGGATCGGGGCTCCTCCCGATCCGATCCGAGCGGCGAACGGAGGCGAGGGCGAGGAGCCGGAGCTCGGGGCGAGGCCGGGAGCGGCACGGCGGCGCCGGCCGGCGAGGAGGTCGAGGAGGCGCGTCCCGGTCGGCGAAGCGGCGAAGGGACGCCGGCGCGGGGCGAGGCGGGGGCGTCGGTGCTCGGCGTGCGGGACAGGGCGGCGGAGGAGCAGGCGGCGCTCGAGCAGCGACAGCGGGGCGCTCCGGTCGCCGGAGCTGGTCGCCGGCAACGGCGCGAAGGCGGCGGATGGCGGCGCAGCCGGGAGGACATGTTCAAAAAACATGTAGACATCAACCTCATAGGATGCACACATCAATCATGGCAAAAATGACAAATGAGCATGTTCTGTTAACAGATAGCAGACAACATCATGAAGCACTCTTGCAACGAGGATTCAGGCATAAAGATGAGCTCAAATGAACATGATGCAATGGAATCAAATGAAGTACTTATTGAGTCGAACAATTTGACATATTACAAGCACGAAATGGAGCAGTATGCACGGAGATATGATGCGATGAACATGGCATGAAAATGTCAGGGACTTGGTCATTTTACTGAAAAAAACAGGACGGGGCTCCTCCCGATCCGATCCGAGCGGCGACCGAAGGCGAGGGCGAGGAGCCGGAGCTCGGGGCGAGGCCGGGCGCGGCACGGCGGCGCTGGCCGGCGAGGAGGTCGAGAAGGCACGTCCCGGTCGGCGAGGCGGCGGAGGGACGCCGGCGCAGGGCGAGGCGGGGGCGTCGGCGCTCGGCGCGCGGGACAGGGCGGCGGAGGAGCGGGCGGCGCTCGAGCGGCGGCGGCGGGGCGCTCCGGTCGCCGGAGCTGGTCGCCGGCAAC